>NW_024412406.1:2526158-2933714 GCF_014898765.1 Herpailurus yagouaroundi
TTTTGCTTTTAATTCCCTTGCCTTTGGGGATGTGTCGAGTAAGAGATTGCTACGGCTGAGGTCAGAGAGGTCTTTTCCTGCTTTCTCCTCTAGGGTTTTGATGGTTTCCTGTCTCACATTCAGGTCCTTTATCCATTTTGAGTTTATTTTTGTGAATGGTGTGAGAAAGTGGTCTAGTTTCAACCTTCTGCATGTTGCTGTCCAGTTCTCCCAGCACCATTTGTTAAAGAGACTGTCTTTTTTCCATTGGATGTTCTTTCCTGCTTTGTCAAAGATTAGTTGGGCATACATTTGTGGGTCTAGTTCTGGGGTTTCTATTCTATTCCATTGGTCTATGTGTCTGTTTTTGTGCCAATACCGTGCTGTCTTGATGATGACAGCTTTGTAGTAGAGGCTAAAGTCTGGGATTGTGATGCTTCCTGCTTCGGTCTTCTTCTTCAAAATTACTTTGGCCATTCGGGGCCTTTTGTGTTTCCATATGAATTTTAGAATTGCTTGTTCTAGCTTTGAGAAGAATGCTGGTGCAATTTTGATTGGGATTGCATTGAACGTGTAGATAGCTTTGGGTAGTATTGATATTTTGACAACATTTATTCTTCCAATCCATGAGCAGGGAATGTCTTTCCATTTCTTCATATCTTCTTCAATTAACCTTCATAAGCTTTCTATAGTTTTCAGCATACAGATCTTTTACATCTTTGGTTAGATTTATTCCTAGGTATTTTATGCTTCTTGGTGCAATTGTGAATGGGATCAGTTTCTTTATTTGTCTTTCTGTTGCTTCACTGTTAGTGTATAAGAATGCAACTGATTTCTGTACATTGATTTTGTATCCTGCAACTTTGCTGAATTCATGTATCAGTTCTAGCAGACTTTTGGTGGAGTCAGTCGGGTTTTCCATACATAATATCATGTCGTCTGCAAAAAGCGAAAGCTTGATTTCATCTTTGCCAATTTTGATGCCTTTGATTTCCTTTTGTTGTCTGATTGCTGATGCTAGAATTTCCAACATTATGTTAAACAACAGCGGTGAGAGTGGGCATCCCTGTCGTGTTCCTGATCTCAGGGAAAAACCTCTCAGTTTTTCCCCATTGAGGAGGATGTTAGCTGTGGGCTTTTCATAAATGGCTTTTATGATGTTTAAGTATGTTCCTTCTATCCCGACTTTCTCGAGGGTTTTTATTAAGAAAGGATGCTGTATTTTGTGAAATACTTTTTCTGCATCAATTGACAGGATCATATGGTTCTTATCTTTTCTTTCATTAATGTGATGTATCACGTTGATTGATTTGCAAATGTTGAACCAGCCCTGCATCCCAGGAATGAATCCCACTTGATCATGGTGAATAATTCTTTTTATATGCTGTTGAATTCAATTTGCTAGTATCTTATTGAGAATTTTTGCATCCATATTCATCAGGGATATTGGCCTGTAGTTCTCTTTCTTTACTGGGTCTCTGTCTGGTTTAGGAATCAAAGTAATACTGGCTTCATAGAATGAGTCTGGAAGTTTTCCTTCCCTTTCTATTTCTTGGAATAGCGTGAGAAGGATAGGTATTATCTTTGCTTTAAACGTCTGGTAGAACTCCCCTGGGAAGCCATCTGGTCCTGGACTCTTATTTGTTGGGAGATTTTTGATAACCGATTCAATTTCTTCGCTGGTGATGGGTCTGTTCAAGCTTTCTATTTCCTCCTGATTGAGTTTTGGAAGAGTGTGGGTGTTCAGGAATTTGTCCATTTCTTCCAGGTTGTCCAATTTGTTGCCATATAATTTTTCATAGTATTCCCTGATAATTTTTTGTATCTCTGAGGGATTGGTTGTAATAATTCCATTTTCATTCATGATTTTATCTATTTGGGTTATCTCCCTTTTCTTTTTGAGAAGCCTGGCTAGAGGTTTGTCCATTTTGTTTATTTTTTCAAAAAAACAACTCTTGCTTTCGTTGATCTGCTCTACAGGTTTTTTACATTCTATATTGTTTATTTCTGCTCTGATCTTTATTATTTCTCTTCTTCTGCTGGGTTTAGATTGTCTTTGCTGTTCCACTTCTATTTCCTTTAGGTGTGCTGTTAGATTTTGTATTTGGGATTTTTCTTGTTTCTTGAGATAGGCCTGGATTGCAATGTATTTTCCTCTCAGGACTGCCTTCGCTGCATCCCAAAGCGTTTGGATTGTTGTATTTTCATTTTTGTTTGTTTCCATATATTTTTAATTTCTTCTCTAATTGCCTGGTTGACCCACTCATTCGTTACTAGGGTGTTCTTTAACCTCCATGCTTTTGGAGGTTTTCCAGACTTTTTTCTGTGGTTGATTTCAAGCTTCATGGCATTGTGGTCTGAAAGTATGCATGGTATAATTTCAATTCTTGTATAGTTATGAAGGGCTGTTTTGTGACCCAGTATATGATCTATCTTGGAGAATGTTCCATGTGCACTTGAGAAGAAAGTATATTCTGTTGCTTTGGGATGCAGAGTTCTAAATATATCTGTCAAGTCCATCTGATCCAATGTGTCATTCAGGGCCCTTGTTTCTTTGTTGACCCTGTGTCTAGATGATCTATCCATTTCTGTAAGTGGGGTGTTAAAGTCCCTGCAATTACCACATTCTTATCAATAAGGTTGCTTATGTTTGTGAGTAATTTTTTTATATACTTGGGGGCTCCGGTATTTGGCGCATAGACATTTATAACTGTTAGCTCTTCCTGATGGATAGACCCTGTAATTATTATATAATGCCCTTCTTCATCTCTTGTTACAACCTTTAATTTAAAGTCTAGTTTGTCTGATAGAAGTATGGCTACTCCAGCTTTCTTTTGGCTTCCAGTAGCATGATAAATAGTTCTCCATCCCCTCACTCTCAATCTAAAGGTGTCCTCAGATCTAAAATGAGTCTCTTGTAGACAGCAAATAGATGGGTCTTTTTTTTTTATCCATTCTGATACCCTATGTCTTTTGGTTGGCACATTTAATCCATTTACATTCAGTGTTATTATAGAAAGATACGGGTTTAGAGTCATTGTGATGTCTGTATGTTTTATGCTTGTAACGATGTCTCTGGTTCTTTGTCTCACAGGATCCCCCTTAGGATCTCCTGTAGGGCTGGTTTAGTGGTGACAAATTCCTTCAGTTTTCGTTTGTTTGGGAAGACCTTTATCACTCCTTCTATTCTAAATGACAGACTTGCTGGATAAAGGATTCTCGGCTGCATATTTTTTCTGTTCAATACATTGAAGATCTCGTGCCAATCCTTTCTGGCCTGCCAAGTTTCAAAAGACAGATCAGTCACAAGTCCTAGGTCTCCCTTTATAAGTTAGGGCACGTTTATCCCTTGCTGCTTTCAGAATATTCTCTTTATCCTTGTATTTTGCCGGTTTGACTATGATATGTCGTGCAGAAGATCGATTCAAGTTACGTCTGAAGGGAGTTCTCTGTGCCTCTTGGATTTCGATGCCTTTTTCCTTCCCCAGTTCAGGGAAGTTCTCAGCTATGATTTCTTCAAGTACCCCTTCAGCACCTTTCCCTCTCTCTTCCTCCTCTGGGATACCAATTATGCGTATATTATTTCTTTTTAGTGTATCACTTAGTTCTCTAATTTTCCCCTTATACTCCTGGATTTTTTTATCTCTCTTTTTCTCAGCTTCCTCTCTTTCCATAACTTTATCTTCTAGTTCACCTCTTCTCTCCTCTGCCTCTTCAATCCGCGTCGTCATGGTTTCCATTTTGTTTTGCATTTCGTTTAAAGCATTTTTCAGCTCCCCCTGACTGTTCCTTAGTCCCTTGATCTCTGTAGCAAGAGATTCTCTGCTGTCCTCTATACTGTTTTCAAGCCCAGCGATTAATTTTATGACTATTATTCTAAATTCACTTTCTGTTATATTATTTAAATCCTTTTTGATCAGTTCATTAGCTCTTGTTATTTCCTGGAGATTCTTCTGAGGGGAATTATTCCATTTGGTCATTTTGGATAGTCCCTGGAGTGGTGCGACCTGCAGGGCACTTCCCCTGTGCTGTGGTGTATAACTGGAGCTGGTGGGCAGAGTCGCAGTCAGACCTGAAGTTTGCCCCCAGCCCACCGTGGGGGCCACAGTCAGACTGGTGTGTGCCTTCTCTTCCCCTCTCCTAGGGGCGGGATTCACTGTGGGGTGGCGTTGCCTGTCTGGGCTACTTGCACACTGCCAGACTTGTAGTGCTGGGGATCTGGCCTATTAGCTGGGGTGGGTAGGCAAGGTGCACAGGGGCAGGAGGGGCTGGCTTAGCTCACTTCTCCTTAGGTGATCCACTTCAGGAGGGGCCCGGTGGCAGCCGGAGGGAGTCAGACCCGTTGCTGGAGGGGTGGCTCCACAGAAGCACCGCGTTGGGTGTTTGCGTGGAGCAAGCAAGTTCCCTGGCAGGAACTGGTTCCCTTTGGGATTTTGGCTGGGGGATGGGTGAGGGAGATGGCTCTGGTGAGCGTCTTTGTTCCCTGCCAAACTGAGCTCTGTGGTCCGGGGGCTCAGCAGCTCTCCCTCCCTTTGTCCTCCAGCCTTCCCGCTTTCCGAGCAGAGCTGTTAACTTATGACCTCCCAGATGCTAAGCAAGTCCCGCTTGCTGTTGGAACACACTCCGTCTGGCCCCTCCGCTTTTGCCAGCCAGACTCAGGGGCTCTGCTTGGCCGGCGGGCCGCCCCTCGGCCCCGGCTCCCTCCCGCCAGTCCGTGGAGCGCGCACGGCCTCTCCGCCTTTCCTACCCTCTTCCGTGGGCCTCTCGTCTGCGCTTGGCTCTGGAGACTCTTTTCTGCTAGTTTCTGGTGGTTTTCTGGGTTAGTTAGGCAGGTGTAGGTGGAATCTAAGTGATCAGCAGGATGCGCGGTGAGCCCAGTGCCCTCCTACGCCGCCATCTTCCAGTCCCTCCTATCTGTATATTAAATATGTAGGAGTGTCTATTATGTGTTAGTGATATGTTTTTAAATTTTATTTTCTATGTTTTTAAATTTACATCCAAATTGGTTAGCATATAGTGCAACAATGATTTCAGGAGTAGATTCCTTAGTGCCCGTTACCCATTTAGCCCATCGCCCCTCCCACAACCCCTCCAGTAATCCTCAGTTTGTTCTCCATATTTATGAGTCTCTTCTTTTTTGTCCCCCTCCCTGTTTTTTTTTTTAAATTTTAATGTTTATTTATTTTTGAGACAGAGACAGAGCATGAATGGGGGAGGGCCAGAGAGAGAGGGAGACACAGAATCTGAAACAGGCTCCAGGCTCTGAGCTGTCAGCACAGAGCCCGACGTGGGCCCCAAATCATGGACCGTGAGATCATGACCTGAGCCAAAGTCGGATGCCTATCCAACTGAGCCACCCAGGCGTCCCTCTCCCTGTTTTTATATTATTTTTGTTTCCCTTCCCTTATGTTCATCTGTTTTGTCTCTTAAAGTCTTCATATGAGTGAAGTCATATGATTTTTGTGTTTCTCTGACTAATTTCACTTAGCATAATACCCTCCAATTCCATCTATATAGTTGCAAATGGCAAGATGTCATTCTTTTTGATTGCCGAGTAATACTCCTTTGTATATATATACCTCATCTTCTTTATGCATTCATCCATCGATGGACATTTGGTCTCTTTCCATACTTTGGCTATTGTTGATAGTGCTGCTATAAACATGGGGGTGCATGTATCTCTTCAAACAGCACACCTGTATCCTGTGGATAAATGCCTAGTAGTGCAATTGCTGGGTCATAGGGTAGTTCTATTTTTAGTTTTTTGAGGAACCTCCATACTGTTTTCCAGAGTGGCTGCACCAGCTTGCATTCCCACCAACAATGCAAAAGAGATCCTCTTTCTCCGCATTCTCTCCAACATCTGTCGTTGCCTGAGTTGGTAATGTTAGCCATTCTGACAGATGTCAGGTAGTATCTTATTGTGGTTTTCATTTGTATCTCCCTGATGGTGAGTGATGTTGAGCATTTTTTCATGTGTTAGCTGGCCACCCTGATGTCTTCTTTCGAAAATTTCTATTCATGTCTTTTGCCCCTTTCTTCACTGGATTATTTGTTTTTTGGGTGTTGAGTTTGATAAGTTCTTTATAGATTTTGGATCCTAACCCTTTATCTGATATGCCATTTGCAAATATCTTCTACCATTCTGTTGGCTGCCTTTTAGTTTTGCAAAGAGGTTTTTGCCTGCTTCCTCCTCAAGGATTTTGATGGCTTCCTGTCTTATATTTAGGTCTTTCATCCATTTGAGTTCATTTTTGTGTATGATGTAAGAAAGTGGTCCAGGTTCATTCTTCTGCATGTCGCTGTCCAGTTTTCCCAGCACCACTTGCTGAAGAGACTGTCTTTATTCCGTTGGATATTCTTTCCTACTTTGTCAAAGATTAGTTGGCCATACGTTTGTGGGTCCATTTCTGGGTTCTCTATTCTGTTCCATTGAGCTGAGTGTCTGTTCTTGTGCCAGTACCATACTGTCTTGATGATTACAGCTTTTTAGTATAGCTTTGGTTTTCTTTTTCAAGGTTGCTTTGGCTATTCTGGATCTTTACTGGTTCCATACAAATTTTAGGGTTGTTTTTCCTAGCTGTGTGAAGAATTCTGGTGTTATTTGGATAGGTATTGCACTGAATATGTAGATTGCTTTGGGTAGTATTGACATTTTAGCAATATTTGTTCTTCCTATACAGGAGCATGGAATATTCGATTTTTGTGTGTGTTTTCAGTTTCTTTCATTAGCTTTCTATAGCTTTCAGGGTACAGATTTTTCACCTCTTTGGTTAGATTAATTCCTAGGTATTATATGAGTTTTGGTGCAATAGTAAATGGGATCGAATCCTTGATTTCTCTATCTGTTGCTTCATTATTGGTGTATAGGAATGCAACATATTTCTGGGCATTGATTTTGTATCATGCAACTTAGCTGAATTCATGGATAAGTTCTGGCAGTTTTTTGGTGTAATCTTTGAGTTTTCCATATAGAGTATCATGTCATTTGCGAAGAGTGAAAGTTTGACCTTCTCCTGGCCGATTTGTATGCCTTTTATTTCTTTGTGTTGTCTGATTGCAGAGGCTAAGACCTCCAATACTATGTTGAATAACAGTGGCGAGAGTGGACATCCCTGTCTTCTTCCTGACCTTAGGGGGAAAACTCTCAGTTTCTCCTCATTGATGATGATATTAGTGGTGGGTTTTTCATATACGGCTTTTATGATCTAGAGGTATGATCTTTCTATCCCTCCTTTCTTGAGGGTTCTTATAAAGAAAGGATGCTGTATTTTGTCAAATGCTTTCTCTGCATCTATTGAGAGGGTCATGTGGTTCTTGCCCTTTCTTTTATTGATGTGATGAATCACAGTGTTTTGTGGATATTGAACCAACCCTGCATCCCAGGTATAAATCCCACTTGGTCGTGGGGAATAACTGTTTTTTTTTTTTTTTTTTTTTTTGTATGTATCATTGGATCCGGTTGGCTTATATCTGGTTGAGGATTTTTGCATCCGTGTGAATCAGGGAAATTGGTATAGAGCTCTCCTTTGTAGTGGGGTCTTTGTCTGGTTTTGGAATCAAGGTGATGGCTTCTTATGAGTTTGCAAGTTTCCCTTCCATTTCTATTTTTGGAACAGCTTCAAGAGAATAAGTGTTAACACTTTCTAAATGTTTGGTAGAATTCTGTTGGAAAGACATCTGGCCCTTGGATCTTGTTTTTTGGGAGATTTTTAATTACTAATTCGATTTCTTTACTGGTTATGGGTCTGTTCAAATTTTCTATTACTTCGTATTTCAGTTTTGGTAGTTTAGATGTTTAAAGAATTTTTCCATTTCCTCCAGATTTCCCAGTTTATTGGTGCAGAATTGCTCATAATATTCTCTTATTATTGTTTGTATTTGTGCTATGTTGGTTGCAATCTCTCCTCTTCCATTCTTGATTTTATTTATTTGTGTCCTTTCCTTTTTCTTTTTGATCAAACTGGCTAGTGGTTTTTCAATTTAAATTCTTTTAAAGAACCAGCTTCTGGTTTCATCGATCTGTTCTACTGGGTTTTGTTTTGTTTTGTTTTGTTTTGTTTTTTGCTTTTGATAGCATTGATTTCCACTCTAATCTTTATTATTTCTGGTCTTCTGCTGGCTTTGGGTTTTATTTGCTGTTCTTTTTCCAGTACTTTAAGGAATAAGGTTAGGTTGTGTATCTAAGATCTTTCTTCCTTCTTTAGGAAGGCCTGGATTGCTATATAATTTCCTCTTATGACTGCCTTTGCTGCATCCCAGAGGTTTTGGGTTGTGGTGTTATCATTTTCAGTGACTTCCATATACTTTTTTAATTTCCTCTTTAACTGCTTGGTTAGTCCATTCATTCTTTATTAGGATGTTCTTCAGCCTCCAAGTATTTGTTACCTTTCCAAATTTTTTCTTGTGGTTGATTTCAAGTTTCATAGCATTGTGGTCTGAAAATACGCACAGAATGTTCTTGATCATTTTGTACTTACTTAGGGCTGATTTGTGTCCCAGTATATGGTCTATTCTGGAGAACGTTCCATGTGCACTGGACAAGAATGTATATTCTGCTGCTTTAAGATGAAATGTTCTGAATATATCCGTTAAGACCATCTGGTCCAGTGTGACATTCAAAACTATTGTTTCCTTGTTGAATTTTTGATTAGATGATCTGTCCATTGCTGTGAGTGGGGTGTTGAAATCTCCTTCTATTATGGTATTACTATTGATGAGATTCTTTATGTTTGTGATCAATTGATTTATATATTTGGGTGCCACCACATTTGGCGCATAAATGTTTACAATTGTTAGGTCTTCTTGGTGGATAGACCCCTTGATTATGATATAATGCCCTTCTGCATCTCTTGATACAGTCTTTATTTTAAAGTCTAGATTGTCTGATTTAAGTATGGCAACTCCAGCTTTCTTTTGTTGACCATTAGCATGATAGATGGTTCTCCATCTCCTTATTTTCAATCTGAAGGTGTCTTTAGGTC
This sequence comes from Herpailurus yagouaroundi, assembly GCF_014898765.1. NCBI lineage: Eukaryota > Metazoa > Chordata > Mammalia > Carnivora > Felidae > Herpailurus > Herpailurus yagouaroundi. Next base: position 2,535,122 of record NW_024412406.1, read on the forward strand.
TAAAGTGGGTCTCTTGTAAACAGCATATAGATGGATCTTGTTTTCTTATTCATTCTGTTACCCTATGTCTTTGGATTGGAGCATTGAGTCCACTGATGTTTAGAATGAGTACTGAAAGATGTGAATTTATTGCCATTATGATGCTTGTAGAGTTGGAGTTTCTGGAGGTTTTCTCTGGTCCTTTCTAGTCTTTGTTGCTTTTGGTCTCTCTCACTCATTTTTTTTTTTTCTCTCCTGAGAGAGTCCCCCTTAAAATTTCTTGCAGGGCTGGTTTACTGGTCACAAACTCCTTTAATTTTTATTTGTCTGGGAAACTTTTAATCTCCCCTACTATTTTGAAAGACAGCCTTACTAGATAAAGAATTCTTGGCTGCATGTTTTTCTGATTCAGCCCATTGAATATATCCTGCCACTCCTTTCTGGCCTGCCAAGTTTCTGTGGGTAGGCCTGCCGCAAGCCTGATCTGTCTTCCCTTGTAGGTTAGGGACTTTTTTTTCCCTTGCTGCTTTCATGATTGTCTCCTTGCCTGAGTATTTTGTGAATTTGACTATGATATGCCTTGTTGATGGTCGGTTTTTGTTGAATCTAATTGGAGTCCTCTGTGCTTCCTGGATTTTGATGTCTGTGTTTTTCCCCAGGTTAGGAACGTTTTCTGCTATGATTTGCTCACATAACCCTTATAGCCCTATTTCTCTCTCTTCCTCTTCTGGGACCCCTATGATTCGGATGTTGTTCCTTTTTAATGAGTCACTGATTTCTCTAATTCTTAAATCGTACTCTTTTGCCTTCATCTCCCTCTTTTTTTCTGCTTCATTATTCTCTATAAGTTTGTCCTCTGTATTGCTGATTCTCTGTTCTGCCTCATCCATCCTTGTCGCCGCTGCATCCATCTGTGATTGCAGCTCAGTTATAGCATTTTTAATTTCATTCTGGCTATTTTTTACTTCTTTTATCTCTGCAGAAAGGGATTCTAATCTATTTTTGATTCCAGCTAATATTCTTATTATCGTGATTCTAAATTCTGGTTCAGACATCTTGCTTGTATCTGTGTTGGTTAAATACCTGGCTGTCATTTTTTTGTGCTCTTTCTTTTGGGTGAATTCCTTCATTTTGGCATTTTGAAGGGAGAAAAGGAATTAATGAGGTAGAAATATTAAAATTAAAAATAATTTAAATTTAAAAAAATTAAAATTAAGAAATTAAAAACACACACACACACAAAATTGAATAAATGATGCTAGCTCCTAGGTGTATTTTGGTCTAGGTGTTGAAAGTGGTTTGACAGATTAGAGAAAAAAAGGGGGGGGAGGTAAAAAGGAAATTGTTTGAGGATTTGAAAAAATGAATACACTGAAGTAAATTAAATTGAGATGATGGGAGTAAAATAGAATTTGAAAAAATTTACACAAAAGTAATGAATATAGTATAAAACAATTAAAGAAAAAAATTTTAAAAACAAATTAAAAGTAAAAATGAATTTTTTCTCTTCCTGTATTCAAGGAAAAAAATGACAAACAGAAAAAAGAGGGAAAAAAGGAAATCGCTAGAAAATTTGCAAAAGGGAATACACTGTAGTAGACTAAAATAAAATGATGGAAGTAAAATAGAATTTGAAAAAATTTACATAAAAGCAAAAAATATAGTAAAAATTAAATAAAAATATTTTTAATAGAAATTGAAAGTGAAAATGAAGTTTTTCTCTTTCTGCTTCCAAGAAAAAGAAAAAAAATGAAAAAGAGATAAAAGAAAAAAAAAAGGAATTCGTTTGGAACTTTGAAAGAGTGAATACACTGAAGTTGACTTAACATAAAATGATGGAAGTAAAATAGAATTTGAAAAAATTTACACAAAAATAAAAATATAGTAAAGACATTAAAGAAAAATATTTTTAATAACATTTAAAGGAAAAATGAATTTTTTCTCTTTCTGTATTCAAGAAAAAGAAAATAAGTGAAAAAGAAAAAAAAAAGAAAGAAAATTGAATAGATGGACCTGTGAACAGATTGAAATAGGACTGAAATTACTTCGTTTTCCTGTAGAAGTCAGACTATGAAGTTCTTTGTAGGGCATGAACTAAGCAGGTTGTGAGACTTGTGTTCTTGAAGAGCAAGGTTGGCACAGTTGGGCAGGGCTCAGTGTAATGGCACCATTCTCCACTAGATGGCGCTGCTAGCCTACTGGGGTAGAATGTTGTGGGGCTTGTAGGTGTGTATGCCTATGCGCAGGAGCGGTGAAAATGGCATCACCCAGCTACCCAGTCTCTAGTATCAGAACTCTGTTCTCCCCATCAGCAATCACGCACCCATCCTCTGTCTTCAGCTTTTGTCCACTCCCCGCTTTTTCACTGGCCATTACCAAGCCCCAGACAGCACCTTTCTCCCGGGTATGGTATCAGATGCGGCTGTTTTCCCCGGCCCCTTACTTCTAAAGGACCATGGCTTTGACCCATTCTGCCCCTCTGCAGGAGGGTCTCACCGAACAATGGTTGAATGTTGGCTGCACCCAGGAACGCTGCACCCAGGAATGCTCCTGCTGCTGCCAGAGCCCCAAGACTGTGGCCGGGTGCCAGCCCACCCCAGAAAAAGTTCGGGAGATAGTGTAGTAGCAGCTTTTTAGGGATTATGGAAAATTACAACATACATCTGGCACCAGGTTTCACCCTTAATGACCTTGTTCCAGCACCAGTGAATGTGGGTCTGCTGGGACCAGGTGGCTTCAACAGTCTCTACCAAATGTCCTTCAGCAGTGGAACCACTTTTCCCCCTGTGTCCCAAGAACCTCCCTTACCCCACTCTGCTCCTAGAGATTTGCCGTTCCCACCAGGGCACCACCAGGTAACAAGCTGCAGAGTTGCAGACTTTGCTCTCCCCTTGTTTACAGTCTTAATGGAATGTAAACCTCTCCTTTCTCCTTTCTCTCTTTTTAGTTTAGTCCCTGCAGCTGTTTCCAATTTTCCACTTTCTCTCCAGCTGCTTTTGGGGAGGGGTGCTTTTCCCGTATTCTCCCCACCCCCCCCTCCACCTCTGTCCTCTGCCCACAAAACCACCTCCCTGCCCACTGCGGCTTCTTGCTCCCCAAGTTCAGCTCTCCGTGCCATGTACCTGATGAATTCTGTGGTTCAGGTTGTGCAGATTGTTGTGTTCATCCTCCAATCAGTTTTCTAGGTGTGTAGGATGGTTTAGTGTTGGTCTGGCTGTATTTCATGGACGTGAGACATATAAAAAATGTCCATGCTGTTCTGCCATCTTGGCTCCTCCCTGTCAGTGACTTTTTTAAGTGACAAAAATTAAAATAGTGTCTGGCATATAAAAATAACTATCATTTATTTGTCGTATAGTATTTTAAACTTTTCATCCACTGTTAATATAGTGGCATTGTTAAAAATTATAGGCAGCAGGGCAAGTAGTTAAGCATATGAGTGTTAATGCATGAATTTTAACGTGGGTTTTCCCCTTGCTAGATATGAAATCTTGTTTTTGGCATCTCTGTGCCTTATTTTTCTCATCTATGCAATGGAGGAAAAAATGCCACTTATGTTTTCAGGTTGTTATCAAAATTAAATAAACTAATATATGTAAAATATTTTTAGACATATCTGGGGCACTTTAATTTTTCATATATTCATAAATGGTAGGAATAATTAATCCTGAATCCTAAATACTGGGCTAATTTTTTGCTACGCCTGATTCCATAAGATCACTTTACATCAGTTTCAAGTGACTAGTCACAAATCTCACAGCCAGTAAGTATCAGAGCTAGGAATTAAATGCTGATCCGTCAGCTTCTAAATCTAAAACTCCATTCCTATAACATCAAATGTTCCCAAGTTCTGTACCTATTAGGACCACTTTTTTCTTTTTCTGTTTAAGTGAAAATACTCAAACTTCTTTCCGGGTCTCTGAGAAATTCTGAAGCATTGCTAATACATGTGAAAAATGCTACCAAGGAGGAAGTTGGGGAGTCTTATATTCCTTTGGCTGCTCTCAATGTTTACTGTAATTTATCTGTTTACTTTTCTATTCCGGTTTCCACTCATCACATAATTGATTGGGTACTCTCTCAGTTTTTTTTTTTTTTTGTAATTCACAGTTTTTATTTCTTTTGAAATGAAATTTTCTAAGGTCCTTAGAAAAACAAGAAACATTGGTCTTGGGACATGGGATGCACAGAGCCAAGAAAATAATAGGAAATGACTTAAAAATAAATGTTAGACATAGTTATTTTTTAGTTTTTTCTTACATTTTTTGGTGAACCAGTGTTACAGGATCTTCCATTTAAAAAAATTGTCTCCTCCCCTGAAACCTATCTCCCATCTTCCATATATTTTCTGTGAGATACTCAATTACACTTTTTCCTAGAAGCCATATGAATACTCTTGAATCAGCAAACAATACCTTTTTTTTCTTTTAGATATATGAAATCAAAAACATAATCTAAGAGGACATTGGATTAGGTCGGGTGTGTGTATGTGTGTGTACTTAATCATCTTAAATCCTATTTCTTGTATCTGGCAAAGATAAGGAGTTAGAGAACAGGTAGCTTAATTCTTGTAAAAACTATACAATTTTCTAATTTGCTACATAGAAACACCTAAGGTTCTCTGAAAGTATTAAGCATTCTGGATATTATACCAATAATATTTAGACTTCACAGCACTTGCTAATGAATTCTTCGTAAATCATTTTACTCTATCTAGATAGACTGAATGATATGGCTTCATTTGGTTTGTAATAATAAATGAAAGGGAAAAATCTTATTTTCCTATTCTTTGATAATTCTAGAATAATGTATTTAAAATTTAAAAGAAGAACATTTCTCAACAACTAGACTCAATTAAATCACTACATGGGAGGAAAAAAAGAAAGGTGTTAATGTGATTTTTTAATTTTTCTAAATAGGAACAATGGAATATTTTTAACGTATATACCTTTATTTTAAAAAATGCATAGCTTTTTGCAATGATCTCCAAACTCTTATAAATCTCTCTGCTTCTTAAAGGAATCTAACACATAAGAGAATTATTTATTCAAGTTTCTTTGCCTCACCTTCTTTCAAAACCTGGAAGTTCAGGGAGTAACATTATATTTCTTTCCAAGTGTATATTGCAAAGGGCATTTTATTAAAATATAACATAGGCAGATTTTGAATTCAGGAACATGGAAGATTGAGTTACACACTATCTAGTGATTTTTAGTCAGCTGCTGAGGAGCTTATTTTCAAAATTTAATCTGAAAAATAACTATTTGCTTGATCATACAAAAATGCATTGATAATGTGGCAACAAGCATGCCCTTGATTCAAGATATCTAAATTGTTTCACTTTAGGACAGTTTTATTTATTAAAAAAATTTTTTTTAATGTTTATTTATTTTTGAGAGAGACAGAGAAGAATGTGAGTGGGTTAGGGGCAGAGAGAGAGAGGGAGACACAGAATCCACAGCAGGCTTCAGGCTCTGAGCTGTTAGCACAGAGCCCAACGTAGGACTCGAACTCATGAGCTATGACATCATGACCTGAGTCAAAGTCGGACGCCGAACCGACTGAGCCACCCAGGTGCCCCTCACTTTAGGACAGTTTTAAAATTGTGTGTGTTTGTGTGCTCACACGTGTTTTTCCTAGGACAGTTCAATGTACAAATGTGTGAGCTCATGGTTGGTGATGGGATAGAAAAATGATTCAAACATTCTGCCCCAGGAGCTAAATTAGTGAAGTCACTAAATATATATCTAGAGAATATTCACTGAAGGCAGTCCACAAGCAATGCTCAATACACTGTAAATTTATTTTACAGTAGAATAGAAGTGGCAAAGGATTCTACCTAGATTGAATGTCAGCTCTATTTTTCACTCGCCGGATGAAATTTCCTTAACATCTTCCTTATCTATGACATCAAATATTCATCCTTATACAGCAAGGATTTTAACAATGACAAGAGAAATATTAATTTTGTTATTAATTTCCATGAAGATAATTTGTTTTTATTGCCAAACTTGAGAGATTTTCAGGCGCTGTGTTGTTTTATACATGATGTATAGCATACATACATAAAATGGAAATTCTAATTGTTCAACTCCATGAAGTTTTACAAATTGAAAACATCAGTGTAATATGCACCTAGATCAAGAAACAGAATATTACCAAAGACCCAGAAGGTCTTAGGCGACACCTTCCGACACCTTATCACTAACCCTACTCCCTGCAAGGGTACCCAATATCTCGATTTCCAACACCACAAATTAGTTTCTTCTGTTTTTCTTTTATGCATTTAAATCCTGTCAATACCACTGAAATGTAAACACAGTTAATTCCTTTCACATACCCTTAAGCATTGATGAAATCCAAGGAAATTCTTTTTTATGGAACACTATGGGAATGTTTCTTGGAAAACTGATTCACTGACAGGACTGTTGGATTGAAATTAAAAAACAAAACAATGAGCTTGTGTCTGAACATGACTCTGTTACTTGCCAACACTGGAATTCTGAAGAATTTATTATTCCCAATTTTCTCTTCTCTTAATGAGATTATTATAAAGATTAAATAACATGTGGAAGAACTTAGTCAACTATAAAGTACTTTACAAATCTAAGAGAGCAGTAGCAGCAGTAGTAGAAACAAAGAAAAAAATGAGAAATAGCATTGGGCAAGCTGGTGAGTAGGGTATGTCCAGGAAATGGCAAGAATGCTATGATGAGGCTGCATTATAGTGCTGGATACATGGTAGAGAGATTAATTGTGAAAAAAAAAAACAAACAAAATGTAGTTCAGAAACATATGGAGTCAATCTTTTCTCAACGTGTAGTATGGCTTGAATACAAAACAGAAACATAAAATATAAAATTACTCTTATTTACTTTTTTAAAGCAATGATTAAAGCCACTGTTTAGAAATTTAGGCACGGTGAACATTTTTAGGAATTTGAAACCAAAATTAATTTTAACTTTTTTTTAGCCTCTGGAATTTAGAATGTGAAAGATACTATAATTCATATTAGTGGGAAGAGAGACCTCTGAACTACTTTATTCTTTTTGAAGAGGCTAGCATGAGAGAGAACTGAGATAAGGAAAGCTCGTTCTACCAGTTCTTCTGTGGCCACTGAAATCCATATAGCTTGGTGATCAGGAAGTAAATTTAATTCCAAAGGACCATAGGATTAGAACTGAAGTGTGCATAGGAATCACTTTGGTGGCTTGTTAACAGGCAGGTCCTGAGCCCAATACCTCATTATGCCTCTGAAGGGAAATAAGTGATTTAGATAAAGGTATTCCAGGAACTCCATATCCTGATTCTTATTTTAGAGGTCAAAGTACCTGAAAAAAATTGCAACTTGGGCTAATAGTTGGGTGGGTGAATGGGTGGACAAAAAGGAAAGCATGGTAGAACTTGGGAAAGGAAAAGAGGGTACAAAAATGGGTGTTTAAGAGAACCAGGAGAGAGTGTACAAGTAAAGGTGTCGAACCCGAGAAAGGCAGCAAAATGTGAGAATCACACTAGAAAGGGGACATGTCAGGGGAAGAGTTGCTTCAGAAGAATACAATCAAAGGAGTTTAGGAAAGATAGCATTTGGAAGACCATGGGGGAAAAGTTCTAATACTGTAGTAAATGGCACTTGAGAAATGTAAAATAAATCTATAAATGTTCTGATTTATACACCAGAAAATGATAGAAGAGTAAGATGCATTCCAAAGGCACTGTGTTGGCATTCATGCCTAGAGAATGCACTAACACTGAGGCTGATCCAGGGCTTGTGGGTCTGGAATGCATTCAGTAACAAAGAAACAAACATATGCAAAATATGAATACAAAATTAGGTATGCACTTGTATATTTATATAGAATGAGAAAGAATGACAAATTAAAAAATGTAAAAGCTGACAAGCACATAATTTAGAACAGTAACATATAATAATAACCATAGCAATTGTCCAGCATATATTGATAATATTCTTACTAATTTATTTTATTTCTAAATGTAGTTACTTTGTCAAATGACAATTGTCTAATATTGTTTATTTGAAGAATAGAAAGATTATATGTTCTTTCACCCATCATTATTTATTGAATTATTATTATTGTTATTATTACTATTGAAAATTTTCAATAAGCCTCTTTCAGCTTCACAATGTCTTATCATTGATATTGCTAGGAGAAGTTGAATATTTTGCCAGGGGAAATTTCCAGAGAATAGCAGGCCTTTTATCGCTTTTGGGTCCTGACACTTTGTTCTTTAAGAGCTCCATTTTGCCAGATCTATTGTGCTTTTCAGCTTTGAGGCTTTGGAGAGAGAATCCATGCATGGTGCCATGGTTCTGAATGAAACCGGGACCATGGCCGTCTCTCTACCAAAATCAGTGAGCAGAGTGAGATCTTCAGCCAATTTCTGCTGGGATTCAAGCATCTTGATGCTCCATGAGGTCTTTAAGGTGCAGATTGTTGCTGGCAGTGGGTGAATACTAGGCTACAACCTGGAAACCACTACCTGGGCTGGATAGGCCCCCATCTGGGACAGCAGCTGTGTCTTCCCCAGTTTTTTGGAGGACAACTCCCCCATTCTGGGAAGAGGTCCATACAAGTGAAGTTTCCAGAAACTTAAACTTTATTGCTTTCACAGAAATCTTGCCTCTGATTTAAACCCCAGATAAGAAAAGAGCAGAAAACATATCTTTCTCTGACTAACTTATTTCACTTAGCATAATACCCTCCAGTTCCATCCATGTTATTGCAAATGGCAAGATTTCATTCTTTTTCTTGCCAAGTAGATATTCCATTGTGTGTGTGTGTGTGTGTGTGTGTGTGTGTGTGTGTGTGTGTGTGTGTATCACATCTTTATCCATTCATCAGTTGATGTACCTATGTAGAATTGAGAAACTTAACAGAATACCATGGGGGAAGGGAAAGAGAAAAATAGTTACAAATAGAGAGGGATTTAAACAATAAGGGACTTTTAAATAGAAAGAACAAACTGAGGGTGGAAAGGGGGACAGGGAAAATAGGTGATGGGCATTGAGGAAGACACTTGTTGGGGAAAAAAATATCAAAGGGTACCTTGGCTGCTCAGTTCATAAGCATCCAACTCTTTAAAAAAATTTTTTTTAACATTTATTCATTTTTGAGCGACAGAGAGAGACAGAGCATGAGTGGGGAAGGGGCAGGGAGAGAGGGAGACACAGAATCCGAAGCAGGCTACAGGCTCTGAGCCATCAGCACAGAGCCTGATGCGGGGCTTGAACCCACGAACTGCGAGGTCATGACCTGAGCCGAAGTCGTACACTCAGCAGACTGAGCCACCCCCGCGCCCCATACATATGCAACTCTTGATCACAAATCAGGTCTTGATCTCAGGGTCGTGAGTTCAAGCCCCTTTGGGGTCCATGCTGGGTGTGGAGTCTGCTTAAAAAATAAAAATAAAACTATATCAAATATTTTTTAATATAATTTATTGTCAAGTTAGCTAATATACAGTGTAAACAGTGTGCTCTTGGCTTCCTGAGTAGATTCCCATGATTCATTGCTTATATACAACACCCAGTGCTCATCCCAACAAGTGCCCTCCTCAATACCCATCACCCATTTCCCCTCACCCCTGGCTCCTCCATCAGCCCCTAGTTAGTTCTCTGTATTTAAGAGTCTCTTATGGTTTGCCTGCCTCTCTGTTTGAATTTTTTTTCTCCTTCCCTTCCCTCATGGTCTTCTGTTAAGTTTTTCAAATTCCACATATGAGTGAAAACATGTATCTGTCTTTCTCTGACTGACTTATTTCTCTTAGCATAATACCCTTCAGCTCCATCCACATTGTTGTAAATGGCCAGATTTCATTCTTTCTCATTGCCAAGTAGTATTCCTTTGTGTATATAAACCACATCTTCTTTATCCTTTTATCAGTTGATGGGCCTTTGGGCTCTTTCCATCATTTGGCTACTGTTGATAGCACTGCTATAAACTTTGGGTTACATGTGCCCCTATGAATTAGCACTCCTGTATCCTTTGGATAAATACCTAGTAGTGCTATTGCTAGGTCATAGGATAATTTTATTTTTAATTTTTTGAGGAAACTCCACACTGTTTTCCAGAATGGCTGCACTGGTTTGCATTCCCACCAATAGTGCAAGAGGGTTTCCATTTCTCCACATCCTCACCAGCATCTGTTGTTTTCTGAATTGTTAATTTTAGCCACACTGACTGGTGTGAGGTGGTATCTCAGTGTGGTTTTGATTTGTATTTACCAGATGAGGAGCAATGTAGAGCATCTTTTCATGTGTCTGTTGGCTATCTGGATGTCTTCTTTGGAAAAGTGTCTATTCATGTCTTCGGACCATAATCTTCATTGAATTATGTGTTTTCTGGGTGCTGAGCTTGGTAAATTCTTTATAGATTTTGGATACTAACCCTTGAAACAATATGCTATTTGCAAATATCTTCTCTCATTCCATTGGTTGCCTTTTAGTTTTGTTGATGTTTCCTTTGCCATGCAGAAACTTTTGATCTTGTTAAGGTCCCAATAGTTCATTTTTTATTTTATTCCCCTTGCTTTCAGAGACGTGTTGAGTAGGAAGTTGCTGTGGCTGAGGTCAAAGAGGTTGTTGCCTGTTTTCTCCCCTAGGGTTTTGATGGTTTCTTGTCTCACATTAAGGTCTTTCATCCATTTTGAGTTTATTTTTGTGTATGGTGTAAGAAAGTGGTCTAGTTTCATTCTTCTGAATGTTGCTGTCCAGTTCTCCCCGCACCATTTGCTAAAGACACTGTCTTTTTTGTCCCATTGGGTATTCTTCCCTGCTTTGTCAAAGATTAGTCGGCCATACATTTGTGGGTCCAATTTTGGGTTCTCTATTTTATTAAGTTGGTCTAATGTGTCTGTCTTTGTGCCAATACCATACTGTCTTGATGATTATACCTTTGCAGTAGAAGCTAAAGTCTGGGAATGTGATGTGTCCTGCTTTGATTTTCTTCTTCAATATTACTTGGCTATTTGGGGTCTTTTGTGGTTCCATACAAATTTTAGGATTGTTCTAGCTCTGAGAAGAATGCCAGTGCAGTTTTCATTGGGATTGCATTGAATGTGCAGATTGCTTTGGGAAGTATTGGCATTTTAACAATATTTGTTCTGCCAACCCATGAGCATGGAATGCTTTCCCATTTATTCGTATCTTCTTCAATTTCTTTTGTAAGTTTTCTATAGTTTTCAGCATACAGATATTTTATATTTTGGTTAGGTTTATTCTTAGGTATTTTATGGTTCTTAGTGCAATTGTAAATGGGATCAATTTCTTCATTTCTCTTTCTGTTGCTTCATTATTGGTGTATAGAAATGCACCCAATTTCTGTACAGTGATTTTGTATCCCGTGACTTTGCTGAATTCATGTATCAGTTCTAGTAACTTTTTGGTGGAGTCTTTCGGGTTTTCCATGTAGAGTATCATGTCATCTGTGAAAAGTGAAAGTTTGACTTTTTCTTTGCCAATTTGGATGCCTTTTATTCCATTTTGTTGTCTGATTGCTGAGGCTAGGACTTCCAACACTATGTTAAACAACAGTGGTGAGAGTGGGCATCCTTGTCATGTTCCTGATCTCGGGAGGAAAGCTCTTAGTTTTTCCCCATTGAAGGTGACATTAGCTGGTGGCCTTTCATATATGGCTTTTATGATGTTAAGGTATGTTCCTTTTATACCGACTTTCTTAGGGGCTTTTATTAAGAAAGGATGCTGTATTTTGTCAAATGCTTTTTTCTGCATCTATTGACAGGATCATATGGTTCTTACCTTTTCTTCTATTAATGTGATGTATCACATTGATTGATTTGTGAATATTGAACAAGCTCTGCAGCCCAGGAATAAATCCCACCTTATCACGGTGAATAATTCTTTTAATAAACTATTGAATTCAACTTCCTAGGATCTTGTTGAGATTTTTGCATCCATGTTCATCAGGGATACTGGCCTGTAGTTCTCCTTTTTAGTAGGGTGTCTGTATTGGGAATCACATTGCTGGCTTCATAGAATGAGTCCAGAAGCTTTCCTTCGGTTTCTGTTTTTTGGAACAGTTTGAGAAGAATAGGTGTTAACTCTGCTTTAAATGTCTGGTAGAGTATGTTTTCACTCTTATGTGGATCCTGAGAAACTTAACAGAAACCCATGGGGGAAGGGAAGAAAAAAAAGAGGTTAGAGTGGGAGAAAGCCAAAGCGTAAGAGACTCTTAAAAACTGAGAACAAACTGAGGGTTGATGGGGGGTGGGAGGGAGAGGAGGGTGGGTGATGGGTATTGAGGAGGGCACCTTTTGGGATGAGCACTGGGTGTTGTGTGGAAACCAATTTGACAATAAATTTCATATATTGAAAAAAAAATATCTGGTAGAATTCCCCTGGGAAGCAATCTGGCCCAGGACTCTTTATTTGTTGGGAGATTTTTGATAACTGATTCAATTTATTTGCTGGTTTGGGTCTGTTCAAATTCTCTATTTCTTCCCATTTGAGTTTTGGTAGTATAGGGGTGTCTAGAAATTTATCCATTTCTTCCAAGTTGTCCAGTTTGTTGGCATATAATTTTTCATAATATTCTCTAATAATTGCTTGTATATCTGTGGTGTTGGTTATGATCTCTCCTTTTTTCATTTGTGTTTTTATCTATTTGGGTTCTCTCTCTTTTCTTTTTGAGAAGTCTGGATAGGGGTTTATCAATTTTGTTTATTCTTTCAAAAAACCATCTCTTAGACTCATTGATCTGTTCTGTTTTTTGGGGATTCTATACTGTTTATTTCTGCTCTAATCTTTATTATTTCTCTTCTGCTGTTTTTTTTTTTTTTTTTTTTTTTTTTTGGAGGGAGGGCAGTTCTTTGTTGCTCTGCTCCCAGTTCCTTTAGATGTGAGGTTAGGTTTTGTATTGTGAATTTTTCCTGTTTCTTGAGACAGGCCTGAATTGCAATATATTTTCCTGTTAGGACTGCCTTTGCTGCATCCCAAAGGGTTTGTACTGTTGTATTTTCAATTTCATTTGCTTCCATATATTTCTTATTTCTTCATGCCTGGTTGACCCATTCATTCTTCAGCAGGATGTTCTTTAACCTCCAGGCATTTGGAGGCTTTCCACATTTTTTCTTGTGGTTGATTTCAGGATTCATAGTGTTGTGATCTGAAAATACACCTGGTATGATCTCAGTTCTTTTATAGTTATTGAGGGCTGTGTTGTGACCCAGTATGTAATCTATTTTGGAGAATTTCCATGCGCACTTGAGAAGAGTGTGCATTCTGTTGCTTTTGGATGAAAGTTCTGAATATATTTGTCAGGTCCATCTGGTCAAGTGTATCATTCAAAGCCATCGAATCTTTATTGATTTTTCTGTCTAGATGATCTGTCTATTGTTGTAAGTGGACTATTAACATCACCTAGAATTACTGTATTATTATCAAGAAGATTGCTTATGTTTGTGATTAATTGATTTATATATTTAGGTCTACAATATTGGGGGCAAAAACATTTACAATTGTTAGCTCTTCTTGATAGATAGACCCCTTAATTATTATATAATGCCTGTCTTCATCTCTTGTTACAGTCTTTAGTTTAAAATCTAATTTGTCTGATATAAATATGGCTACTCCAGCTCTTTTTGACTTCCAGTAGCATGATAGATGGTTCTTCATCCACTCACTTTCAATATGCAGGTGTCCTTATGTGTAAAATGAGTCTCTTTTAGGCAGCATATAGATGGATCTTGTTTTTTTAATCCATTCTGATACCCTATGTCTTTTGATTGGGGCATTTAGTCCATTTACATTCAGAGTGATTTTTGAAATATATGGATTTAGTGTCATTGTGTAATCTGTAGGTTTTGTGCTTGTGGTGATGTCTCTGGTCCTTTGTAGTCTTTGCAGCATTCCACTAACTGAGTTCCCCTTAGGATCTCCTGCAGGGCTGGTTTAGTGGTTATGAATTCCTTCAGTTTTTGTTTATCTGGGAAAGTCTTTATCTCTCCTTCTATTCTGAATGACAGTCGCCTTGCTGGATAAAGGATTCTTGGCTGCATGCTTTCCCTATTCAGCACATTGAATATTTCCTGCCACTCTTTTCTGGTCTGCCAAGTTTCAGGGGACAGGTTTGCTACTACCCTTATGTGTCTACCCTAATAGGTTAAAGTCTGTTTGTTCCTAGCTACTTTCAGGATTCTTTCTTTATCTTTGTATTTTGCCAGTTTCACTATGATATGCAAAGGTGAAGAGCTATTCTTGTTGATTCTGAAGGGAGTTCTCTGTGTCTCCTGGATTTGGATGTCTGCTTACTTCCCCAGATTAGGGAAGTTCTCAGCTATAATTTTTTCAAGCCTTCTTCCCCTTTTTCTCTCTCTGCTTCTTCTGGAATTCTTATGATATGATTATTATTAAGTTTCATTGAATCAGTTAGTTCTCTAACTCTTCCCTCGTGGTCTAGTATTCTCTTATCTCTCTTTTTCTCAGCTTCATCATTCTGCATAATTTTATCTTCTATTTCACTTATTCTCCCCTTTGCTTCCTCCATCCTTGCTGTCACTGCATCTAGTTTATTTTCCATTTCATCTACAGTATTCCTTGATTTACTGTGACTATTTCTTAGGTCCTTGATCTCTACAGCAATAGATTCTCTGCTGTCTTCTATGATTTTTTCAAGCACAGCTATTAATTTCATGACTATTATTCTAAATTCTTGATCATATATATTGTTTATATCTGTTTTGAGCAATTCTCTAGCTGTAATTTCTTCCTAGAATTTTCTTTAGAGGAGAATTCTTCTGTTTTATCATTTTGTCTAGATTTCTACCCTTTACATGTATTAATAGCTTGTTTTGTGTCCAACATCTGCTAGCACTACTGTATTAAATACCTATACCTATTAAATAGCCTATATACTGTCTAAGGCTGGCTTTTCAGGAGGTGTTTCTGGAGTATGTTGTGTGCTCTCTGTTGTGACTCTGGTTGGTTTATCTCCCTACTTGTAGTGGTGGTTTGAACCTTCTACCAGGTGTGCTTTGATTTGTTCATTGAAATAACCACGGAAAAAACTTAAAAGGGGGGTGGTGTTGGAGGAAGCCTTCTCCCATACGAAGAGAGAAATGATGAACATAGGGAAAAAGAAAAAAAAAATTGACCATGCAGAGAACCAGAACTATACACCTTAATCCAGAGAGAGAGAGAGAGAGAGAGAGAGAAAGGAAAATAAAGAAGTAGATAGAGAAGAGGTGTAAAAAGAATAGATTAAAAATGTCTGCTTAAACAAACCAACAACCAGAATAGAGAAGGGAAGAAATAAGAGGAAGAAAAGAAAGAAAAACAAATATATATGTAGTTGACCAAGAATCAAGTCAGAAAATGCAAAACTGATGGTGACTTGGAACTGGTGGCTGAGCTAGTCTGGAGCAGGGCCCCTCTTGTTTGGTTAGTGTCAGTCTTGCTCAGTAGATATGCAGTTATACGCATGGAGTGTCAGGGTTTGGTGTAAGTGGTCCTGCCTCCACTATGGGCCAGTTGTCCTGTCCTCTGAAGTCCCACCTTGTTTGTGATGGGGAGAAAATGGTGACGCCCCAGACTGAGTGTCCCAAACCACACTGTCCAGGCAGTCCTCACAGCACACTGCATGGGCATGACTGGGCCAGTTTGTCCTACTCCACAGTCTCCCCTGCCTCCCTGGTGCTCAGCTGGGATTCAAATCCTGATGTCTTAAAGGATCCTGCTCTGTGTGTTCTGCTTCTGTGGTAGTGCCATTCTGCCCAGCTGATGAAGGGCCTGTGGCTGGCAGGCACCTGCACAGTCTTTTGTCCTTGGTGTGGCTATATACCTTCTCCCCACAGCACTCAAGGGATTGGACTGCTCTCCCACTGAGCTAGCTATCCAGCCCAGGGCTGGCTCCCCCTCCCTTCCAGGCACATGCACAGGGCAGCGGGCCCCAATCCAGAGGAAGTCCCGCAACCCTGGATCATGACTCCAAAAGCTGTTTGCAAGTTAGTAATTGGCTCTCTCTCCATTTTTTCCATTCCCCAGTCCACGGTCCAGAGAGGTTTTTCTCTTGTCCAAATAAAATCCTACAGTTCCACAGACTCTGTTACTCTTCCTTTTGTCTTTCCACAGAAGGGGATGCCTCCCATTCGTGCCTATTCCACCCATTTTATTTCTCTCAATTCGCAGTCACACACCTATGGTCCATCAAGTTGTCCCTGTGGGCCCCTGGAGATGTTTCTGTCACTCTGTAGCCCGGATTCCTGGAATTCCAAGTCTTCTGGCTTCAATAGTGCTGTGTTTGAGGGACAAGGGAAATTTGGGCTTCCCTACTTCTCTGCCATGTTGACTCCTCCAAACTGTATTAAAGCTTAAAAAATAGAAAGGAATGGAAGTCAGTTTTGGACAGTTACTGCCTGTACACTTATACTTATATCTAGTCAGCCATTTAGTAAAAATTGAGTCGTAGGTTTTCCAAAGTTGGAGTTTGGTGTTTTCTAAAGAAAATATTGGTTTTAAATACTGGATTGAATCCCTTGGGAGTAATTGGTGTGTCACACATTCCCAAATCTCAATAGTCCGCAGAGGTCACCTATTTCCTGGACTCATGATCAGATATGGAAAGGATATCAATGTTTAGGGTATTCTGCCCTACTAGGTGTCTTTTAGAACACAGCATTAAAATCCCTTTTCTAGGTACAGAGACTTAGAGTTCATTCTGGTTCCAGGAGAAATATAATTTACATGACTGTTTCCAAGCACTGACTAGCATAGACTCATGGAATAAAAACCTATTTATCATTATCATATCAAAACCTAAAAATACAGATATAGTTCATGTCATCAAAAGACTATATAATTTACTTCAAAATGAAGCCAGGCTAACTAAACTGTTATTCTGAATGGTGTGCACCATGTTTTCCCCCCACATACACACACTTTGTATAGCTAGCTGACAAGGAAAATGACATATTTAAATGTCTTACAGTTGCATTGTATCACATTCTATTTTATGAGAACTTTTAGAAAGTTGTTCCTCAACTTTGTGTTCTAAATTATGGGTTATCATAATCACTACTAATGATTTGTTCCATTGATTGAATCACTTAAGGAACTCTGCCAGTAAAGTGATGAGCATTTTTTAGGGGATAATCTATGGAATAATTGAAGTCTTTAGAAAAACTGACTGTGAGTAATAATTCTAATTGTATTTGACTGACGGAAGGAACGCCTCGTGATGAATTGGTGCAGGATCTAAAGCAATAGTTATCATTAATCTGATTTTTCCATCTTTACCAAAGTCAAAATAAAATTATATTGTTGGAAGAATGAAGAATAGAGAAATAATAGCTTGGATATTTGAAAGGTATACTGCCATTAAAGAACAAAAACTATTCTGAAGTTTGGACATTGTGATCTCAATATCTATATTTCATGTAGGGACTGGACCTTTGATCAGCAGTTTTGCCAAAAAGTATTTTAGGTGGTATGTGTGTGTGTGTGTGTGGGGGGTGTAGGGAAACTGAGAGAGTTCAACTGGCAAATGATCACAGTCTTCATCAGCATCTGTTTCCCCACCCACCTAAAGCTGCCTTTCCATAGCCATGTGTTCTCAAAATAAACATGAGGCTTTAAATTAAGATTCATGTACTTGCTATGCAGATTTGGAATCAAGACAAGTCCTCTAACCCCTGCCTTCCAACTATATTCCCACATTTCCTTCCACTAAGGTTCTACTATATAGAAATTCTGGTGTTACTACCTCTGTTCATTTCATTTTACAAAACAGGAGTTTGTTATATGGTATTCTTTGAGTAGAAAGATAATTGAACTTTTCATTACTAACTCTTAGAGACTTATAAAGACAGTTGCATTGTTCCATATCAAGATTGTTGTTATACAAGATTATAAATTCTCAATGTTTATCACACAACAATACCTCATACTTATAAAACTCAATTGTACTTACATATTTTGCATTTATCTTATTTTGAACACCACAAGAGCGTAATGCATTATATGCACTCATTTCTTGTTTCATTCATAGATGAGAAGCTTTAAAGTCAAAATGGTTAAAGACAGCCAACAGTGGTCAAATTTGGAGTCTTAGAACTCCAAGTACAGGGTGCTATCGCCACACTGAACTCATAGGAGTCATTTCTGTTCTCTAATTTCTTCCACTTAACTTGTCTCTTAATCTTCACCTCTTGTTTTGATTTTTCTTATTTTTTTCTTCTCTCATACCTATGACCTAGTTTATATTTCACTTCTAAGAAAAACTTCTCAAAATCCAGGGAAACAAAGAGAAATAAAAATAAATAATTACAATTTCCAAACATATTGGTGATATCATATATAGTATAAAAGAGTGTTTTTCTTTGGGGTATTTGTTGCTCTCTCTTCGTAACAGACATTTCAGAATATTGAAGTCATGTCTCCGAGTTACCCTTGTCTTTTCCAATGAAGTTATCTTCTTTCCCAGGAGTCATGCCCATTTTGCAAGCTGATTTAATGATTTTGGTATGAATAGTGTTGAAAGTGACAATGTGCCATCCTGTTGGTTGCAAAGAGGTCATCAAAAATATAGATGGTAAGGGGCAATCAATACATCTCTATTATACACAAATGGAAGGGAAGTGTTTAAGACAGCAGTTGTATCATCCACAGGTGCTTATATATTCTCAAAGCAGTTGTCTTTCAGTGAGTCAATTTTTAATGGGGTTAAGGCCTTATTTTAAAAGTGTTCGGCCGGTCTATAACTTTTCCAAACATTGTTATGTCATTTCTCATTTGTGAAGTTCTCTCTCAGAATAAGTGCCTAGAGTAACATCTGTTTAAAAAAATCTATTTTTAAAAAGAAGTTTGTAATATAAAAGTTGAAATTTTATTGAAGTGGAAATTAATAGTCATCAATTAAAATAAAATATTGGTTTTCAAAAATAGTAAGCACATTAATTAAAGAACGTAAGTTAAAAAAACTCCTTATACTCAAGAGTAATAAAAATAAACCCTTTCTGTAAGACACTTAATAATTGGATAGGAGTGAAAAATGGGTTGTTGGGAATTGAGTATGGGTTCTTTCAAGCTGGATAATGACAATGCTGATGTGAAACTAACTCAAGCTTTTCACCAGAGCTTGACACCCTAGCATTAACAGCCCCAGGGCCTCAGCTGTTCTTGCTGAGACTTCCTATAGTTACCTGCCATACCTGAATTTCACTGGCATTCCACGACACTTCTATTTTAATATAGTAATGTTGATCCATTGACAGTAATTTTTAGCTCTGTGTTGAAAAACTTGCACCAGCAATTACAGATCAGATTGACCTGTCTTAAACTTATCTATGCATTCTTGAATTTTCACCTTGCAATTTATCGTTTCTTAACATTTGATTGGTGTATAATTGGCAGATAATTAATGAAATATATTTAAGGTGTAACATTTGATAAGTTTTCACATATGCGCACCTATAAAGTCAACATCACGATCAAGCTAATGACAAATCTATTGCCTCCAAAAGATTACTATCCCTTTTTGAAATCCTTCCCAGCTTCTCTCAGTCAGAACACCACCTGCCCCTTTAGCAATCACTAATCTGCTTTCTGTCACTTTGTGTTTGCACAGTTTAGATGTTTACATAATGGTAATCATAAAATAGTTACTCTTTCTTGCCTAGATTATTTCACTCAGAATTGTTTTCAGTGTTGTTTGTGTTTATAAATTGATCAACAATACATTCCTTTATATTTCTGAGCACGAGTTTGTCACATTTTAGTCCATTAACCTGTTGATAGACATTTGAACTTTACTCAGTTTTTTGTTATTACATATGAAGCTTCTATGAAAATTTATGTCAAGTCTTTGCAAGAACATATACTTCTACTTTCTTGGATAAATATCTAGGAGTGTAGTATCTGGATTATATGATAGTTTAATGTTTATAATTTAAAAAAATTACCAAACTCAGTCTGTTTTCCAAAGTGATTGTGCTATTTTGCATTCCCATCAGTAGTGTATAAGAGCTTCATTTGCTCTATATCTTTGCCATGAGTTGATATATTCAATATTTTTATTTTTTATTAATTTTTAATGTTTATTTATTTTTGAGAGCGAGAGACAGAGACAGAGTGCAAGTGGGGAAGGGGCAGAGAACGAAGGGGGACACCAAATCTGAAGCAGTCTGCAGGTTCTGAGCTGTCAGCCCAGAGCCCCATGCGAGGCTCGAACTTGTGAACCATGAGATCATGATCTGAGCCCGAGTCGGTCGCTTAACTGACTGAGCCACCCCGTGCCACTGACCTCACATTTTTTTTAAATGTGTAAACATTTAGGATCATCAGATGTTCTTGGAAGGCTGAAATTTCGTTCTGTAATTTTCTTCATTACTCTTGCTCATTTGCTTTGCACTGCAGCCATATTTATCTGGTATTAATACTATTACTTCTCCTTTTCTTTCTTTTTTTTTACTTCTACTTTTATATAAAAAGTAATGTTTGTATGATATGTCTCTTCTTTTTTGTTCTTTTAATCTACCTGTGTGATATCTTTATATTTGACATGTGTTTCTTATTTTTTTTTAATTTTTTTTAACGTTTATTTATTTTTGAGACAGAGAGAGAGAGAGCATGAACAAGGGAGGGTCAGAGAAAGAGGGAGGAGACACAGAATCTGAAACAGGCTCCAGGCTCTGAGCTTTCAGCACAGAGCCCGACACGGGGCTCGAACCCACAGACCGCGAGATCATGACCTGAGCCGAAGTCTGACGCTTAACCGACTGAGCCACCCAGGCGCCCCTGACATGTGTTTCTTAAAGACAGCATATAGTTGGGTTATTTAAAAAAAAACATATAGTCTGTAGATATTTTTAATTAGCATATTTAAACTCCTTTTATTTAAAGCAATTATTGATATATTAGGGATTATTTCATCATTTTATTATTTGTTTCTGTCTGTTCCACTTGTTTCACTGAAATGCTTCTGTGATAGCAGTTTTAAAATATCTGTCAGATAATCCCAACATCTGAGTCCTCTTGTGTCTGATGGTATTGATTATATATGATATATGATGCTATCAGAAAAAAAACCCAGTAGTTACAAAAAAACCCCAAAATTTGTTTCTCAAGTCTTAAATTCATTAGTCAATCTAACTTTCTCTTCCTACTTTTCATAATCCTTAAATTATCTGTGCTGGTATGTCGTCACTTTGTGAGTAGAAGCAGGGAAATAGGTTTATACTATCTTGTCACTAAAGTAGATCTTCTTAAAAAATCAAGTATATTTATTTATACTATATGGAATTGCCTACTTTTGGAAGTCGCTTTGTGAGAAAATACTTAACTATTTACACAGGAATGGGAAAAATCATTAGTGTTCGTATATTCATTCCTCCTTACCTCTGTCCACCAGTGTAGCTATTCAAGGAAAATGCGTAATAAAGTAGAATACTGTGGCATAGATATGGTTCCTGATTCAGGAGTCATCATTTAATTACTGTAGGACTTTAGGAGAATTAGTTAGCTTCTCATGATGAGTTTTCTTTTTTTTTAATTTTGTAATGGGCAATGGAAATGGCATTATTTTGTATTCCTCAATATTTTTTCCATTTCTTATACTTTTTGTCATACAATCAGAATATCTGCATGCTCCTTGCTTTATAGAATATTTAATCTAATTTAATCCACTACAGCATGAGGCTCTTTTCAAGTCTTCTGCTCAAAGCTTCTAAGAAAGACAAGCCAGTCTTTTTATTGGTGGATGTGATCAAGGAGCATGTGAACCCAGCTGCCTCTTTCAATCATTCTGCAATCATAAGGAGAGCCATATTTAGGATAAAACCTACATTATGAACAAAAAATAGAAAGAACACAGACCATTAAGAACATTGATGAAGTACTGAATCAAACAGCCTAAAGCCTGTCCTTTTTCTGGAAACTTCAACTGTAATATACTATTTTTTAATATTAGTTAAGGCAGTTGGAGTTGAGTGATACAACTTGAAGTATCCTAAGTAATGTAGAAAATAATAATAAATCCTGACTTATATAGGATGGTGAAAAACAAATGAAAGAATGAATGTTGAATGCATAGTACAACCTCAGGCACGTAGAAGGAGTTTAGTAACTGAAGTTAATTATTTTAGATCTTTTGGAGATCGAGATTGGAGTGAAGGAGATTAATCCTGTATGGAACATGACAATTCAAGTTTTTGGATGAAAGAATATATTACTCTAATAGCTATTTCCCCTTCTTTGTACTGTCGAAAAGTTAAGCACATTAATTTGCCCATTTGAATATTGAGCCTGACAGGTATAGCTTTAAACTACTGTAAGACAGAGGCCTGCCAGTTCCCAAGGTTTCATTTCAAACAATATCGTTTGTTACTGTTGAAGTTCACTGAAAGCCTCTAACTTATAATTTCTTAATTGAGGATTGTTACTTGTCCATCAATTTTGTTTAAAAATAAACATTTCATAATCTAGGAATTTGACACTATTAAAAAAGCATAAAAACTTAATGAAGTTTTATTACAGAAAATATGGTTGGGGTGCCTGGGTGGCTCAGTTGGTTAAGCCTGTGACTTCAGCTCAGGTGATGATCTCACAGTTGGATAGTTTGAGCCCTGCATTGGTCTCTGTGCTGACAGCTTGGAGTCCGGAGCCTGCTTCGGATTCTGTGTCTCCCCCTCTCTCTGCCCCTCCCTGTCTGTCTCTGTCTCTTTCAAAAATAAACATCAAAAACATTAAAAAAAGAAAATTTGGTAATAATATGAGTGTGTGTGTGTGTGTGTATTATTACATTATGATTATATGATCTAAAAAGAAATATATTAGTAAACTTGGATGCACCAAAAAAACCCTTAAATGTTTGTAACTAGATTCATACATTGTTTCTTCAAGTGTAGATTGCTAGTAAATACTTATACTTTACCAGATGTAGACTGATATGTTGTTGAAAGTTCATGTAATATCTCCATGCTTTTCTCATATATCTTTGTTATGATGAGACTTTAAAACAATGGCTGGGTCCAGAGATGTAACTGATTTTGTGGTGAGCCTAGTTAGTCAAAATTACCACAATCATTGATACCAGAATTTCTGAAACATTTTAATTCAAAATTTAAATGTCTCTGAATAAAATTTATCAAATATATTAACATTGTACATATTAACAATGCATTTACAAATTTGCATAAGCAAACCTAAGACTCAATCAGTACTTGTTGACTAATTTGATTTTCTATGGCAAAAATTACTTTCATAATAGACAGATACTGCAGTTTAAAAATTACTGGAAGAAGACACAAAGGTTAAACTTATACGTTCATTTAGTTGTACAGGACCAATTTTATATAAACCATTTCTACATTAGCAAGATTGTAAGATAGAACCTATTGTCCTTCTGGATTTGATTCCTAGGTTATTGTGCAGAAAGATGTCAAAATCTGGAGATATACGTCTACTAAAAGTGTAGAAATGAGCATTATCTTCTTAATGTCATCAATGTTCTTGGTTTCACTCTATATTTCCCAATTTGGCTTGCAAAATTCTGTTGAAACAGGTTTTAGGACATAAAGAGGTATGAATTTAGTCAAAATTCTGTCCTCAAGAACTCAGGTGTTATATCGCATGAAGAACATCTGCTAAGCCAGCTGTTGTCACCATTTAAGTTCAAGCTGTTGCCAAGAAGCATTTTCCCCCAACCGTTTTATTTGTTCATTTGGGGGGAATAATCAGGGACTCAGTGCCAAGGCTAGATGTGATTATTACAGTCAAGAGTGATTTGGTGGGCCTCAAGTGGGCCGTCATATCTTTGCAAATCGAATGGTCTGAACTGCTTCCAGGACATATTGGAGTGTGCTTGATAGATACACTGAATGGCACTGTTAGCAGTGATGGTGGAAGATTTTGCTTTAGTGAAGGGGAATGTAGACTCCGTGCTGAGACCTGCTGTAAGTGTAGTCATTTAACCAGAACGAAGTACCTGTTTTGCACTGGACTCAGGTAGTAGAGCCAAGAGTCTGACCTAGGCAGTCAAAACGAATTGCAGGTTGAGCATGAGATTCAGTTAATTTTGGCAGTGTAAAGAAACACCCACATTATCTAGGTCAGCTGTCTCCATTTTATTTTCTCAGGATAATTGTTAAACTCTGCTTTCTACAAACAGAAGAAAAGATTTGAGATATGACAGTAGTTTGATTTAGTTGTAAAGATTAAATAGATGTTCAAATATCAGTGAGAATTATCTCCAATTATTCAGCAAGAGAATGAGGTCAGAAACATAAAATTATTTCTCTTGTCCTTTGCCTGACAAATATACCTCTAATTAGAAGAAAGCAGTGATTTGTATGTACTTCATGTATATTTGCCTCAGGCAGTCACAAACCTCTGAATTGACCTGTCCATCAAGAGAAAAGAGAGCTGAACTAGATGTTAAACACAGTATGCTCAACTTTTAAAACTGTGATACAAGCAAGATTTCACCAAGGAGAGGAAAACATTAAGTGCTTTTTAAAAATGCTGTTACCTCATGCTAGCTAGGGAGGAAAGAAGCCACCAGATAAAATGACCTGTATGTCAATGATTTTGCAGAAATACCTATTTAAAATGTTTATGTGGGGGGCGCCTGGGTGGCGCAGTCGGTTAGGCGTCCGACTTCAGCCAGGTCACGATCTCGCGGTCCGTTGAGTTCGAGCCCCGCGTCAGGCTCTGGGCTGATGGCTCGGAGCCTGGAGCCTGCTTCCGATTCTGTGTCTCCCTCTCTCTCTGCCCCTCCCCCGTTCATGCTCTGTCTCTGTCTGTCCCAAAAATAAAAATAAACTTTAAAAAAAAAAAAATAAAATGTTTATGTGGATACTTTGCAGAGTTAAATGCCTTACTTTTTAAGACAAAGGAAATGCATTTTACACTCCCATGGCTATGTCTGTAAAGGAGCACATCCCAGGAGCACAGGTTTGCTCTTCTCTGGCATTAGGTGGGCTTCTCTGGAAAAGTTAAAAAGCACGGCAGTCTACCTGGATGCTGTGATTCAGACATATCAGAGAATATGAGTGTACTTGTGCTGAGTTTCAGCTGGGGTAAACAGCAACGTTAGTTGTTTAGCAACTTTAGCATGTGTGTTGAAGTATTCAAAAATTAAAAGATTTGACAAAGTATCTTCATTAAAGAACTGATAAATTGTGAATTTTTATCTTCAGAACAGTGCCATCAAAGAAGCACTAAGTCCTAATTCCTTGGAAACATTGGGATAGTTCTGTGTCCTTCTCCATTTACAAGAATTGTCACTTGACCATGATCTGCTTTTCCTACACATTGTTTCTGTCAATTACCTTTCTGATGACAAGGTCTCCTTTCTTCTCCCCTCTTTTACACCTTGAATTCACCAAATAATTCACATCTTACCTCAAATCATGAAAGTTTCCTGTCTTCAACTTGGCTGAAGTCAGATTTAAAAAGTTTTTAGATGTCCTTTTATGTGAAGGGGAACAATAAAAGAGTTTTTGACCAAAGGTTAAGTAGCAAAATTCTGTCCTAAGACTTAATCATCAATCAAATCATCATCAAATTTATCATCAATAAAAGCTATAACGTATACTCTTTATTTAGCAAAATATGCTGCAGAAAACTTGGCACATTTCTTAAATTGGCTTCTGGAACCTTGGTAAAGTGTGTAAAGATGGATTAAGTGAGCATTAGAATACTTCCCAATGAGAACCAGTCAATTTGGAAAATGATAGGGAAAGGGGAAAAAAAGAGACGCAGCAAAGCGTTAGCGAACTGTGCCTTGCTAGGTGTCTTAACGTGCTGAGAGAGTTCTTTGACTTGGTGAAATGAAAAAACACAGGAAATGGGACAAGGCCAGAAGCTTCTGTGAGCTGTTCCCCTCTCTCTGCCTCTTCCACCTGGCACAGAGTTTGACCTCCAAATAAGAAGTCCTGGGTATTAGGGAAAGATTTAGCCTCAGTTTGTGAGAAGCAGGCGTTTGAGTGTCACAGTGCTATTTTACAGCACTTTGACACAGTCCATTTTTGTAGCTCCTGTCTATTGCAAGCCTGTGATGAAAAGGAGATCAGGGTATGGGGGCAGGTGGCCTGGCACTAAGAACGTTGTGTCCACATTAGCAGCAGAATGCATGGATGTCTTGGGATGGCCTGGGAACTTGTGTAGTCAGTGTTAAAGCAGTCATGCAAAAAGTAGATAATCACAGAATTTTCATATAGTCCAAGAATTTTCTCCATATTTTTGAGCTACATAAAAGGAATATGAGAAGACAGGGTACAGAATTTGTTTTCAATTATCAACACCTTAAATATTCTACTTTACACTAATGTATTAGGAAGTGTCTATTATATCTATGTTTGAAGTACCAGAACACAGATTTAAAAAGGATAGGGTACTAGTACTGAAGGATGTATTTTTTATTGGGTTGTTTTCATGACACCCCCTCCCCCACTGCCTTTTAAAGCTTAAGAGGCAAATCCACAGACACAGAAACAAATAATTTCTCTTTACCCATGGAGTCAGATACTACAGGCAAAATTTAAATACAAAGATGTCTGAGAAATATTGAGCAAAACCAGGGTATCGGTGAACATTTTAACACAGAGTTTTTCGTTTTTTATGTTTTCAGGTATTTGGAAAGTCAAGTCTGCAAGAAGTGCTAGGTTGGTGATTAGGGATAAGAAGAAGTAATTGGCAAGGATGATTTCTTAAATATTTCCTTACATAAAGGGATGAAATTTGTTACCACATTCTTAGGTAAAGGACACAGAAAGATGGCTAATTTGGGAATAGGAAGAGAAAGAGAAAACAGCAGTTCAGATTTGGGCATGTTGATTTTGCATTATATATAAAATTATCCAAACAAATGTTAGCAAAAGGCATTGAATGAGTAGGTCTGAGGCTTAAAGGAATGTCCTGAGATGTAATATAACTTTAGGGTCCTCTAGGTCTAGAGTTAATTGAGAAAAGGTACTAAGACTTGAAGAACTTCCATAATGAATATCTGATGAGTGGAAGAAAGAGCCATTTGGAATGAGAGAATAAGTAGCCAGAGAAGTCAGACTTTAATTTTTTTTAATCTTTGTTTATTTTTGAGAGAGAGAGAGAGAGAAAACAAGGGGTGGGAGGGGCAGAGAGAGAGAAAGGCACAGAATCTGAAGCAGGCTCCAGCCTCTGAGCTGTCAGCACAGAACCCAATGTGGGGCTTGAACTCATTAACTGTGAGATGATGACCTGAGCCGAAGTCAGATTGTTAACAGACTGAGCCACCAAGGCCCCCCTGATTTTAACATTTGAAATCAATGCAGACTTTAATTAAAAGAATGTACCTTCACAGAAACCAAGAAGGGAAGGTTTTTCAACAAGGATATCATAAACAGTGTAAGAAGCTACTGAGTGCTTATAAGCAAGAATGAAAACAATGTCCTTGGTTTTTCAAAATATATAGGGCATTGGTGACTTCACCGAAATCTTCTCTGTGGAGTGGTGGGGGCAGATGATGTATCAGTATCGCTTATGAACTGTGAAGAATTGAATACAATCAAGGCAACATTTTCAAGATCATATACTCAAAGGGGTGGTGTAAAAAGGAAAATAAAATGTTACCTAGAGAAAGATGAAGGATATGGAAGGAAGGGATATTTTTTCACTTGTTTTATCTTGTTTTTATGTGAGGAAATTGAAAAAACACGAAGTTTGATAAAAAAAATCTAGTTAAGTCAGATAAAGCATGTAAGAGAAGGAAGGATAATGAAGATATGGAATTCTTGAAAGTTGGGCAGTGTGGGATCCAAAACATAAACTGGGGCAAAATCAGAGAAAGAATGCTTATTTTTGTTTTTGTGTTTTATTTATTTATTTATTTATTTATTTATTTATTTATTTTTAATTTTTTTTTTCAATGTTTTTATTTATTTTTGGGACAGAGAGAGACAGAGCATGAACGGGGGAGGGGCAGAGAGAGGGAGACACAGAATCGGAAACAGGCTCCAGGCTCTGAGCCATCAGCCCAGAGCCCGACGCGGGGCTCGAACTCACGGACCGCGAGATCGTGACCTGGCTGAAGTCGGACGCTTAACCGACTGCGCCACCCAGGCGCCCCTGTTTTTGTGTTTTGAGAGAGAGAGTGGAGCAGCGGAGTGGCAAAGAGAATTTCAGGCAGGTTCCACATCCAGCAGGGAGCCAGATGAAGTGTATTCAACATGTGGCTCGATCTCACAACTGTGAAACCAGCAGTCCCAAGCGTAACTGACTGAGCCAACCACATGCCCTGAAAGAGTGCTTGTTCTAATTATTACGTCTTGTGTTTAAACCTTCAGCCTGAAAAAGTCTGGAGAAATGTAGGGAAAACTTTATGTTTAGAGGTGCTTTTTGTTTTTATTTTTCCTTACTTATTTTCCTAAGTTTAGATATTGAATTTATGGAAGCATATTGGTGGGGTAGAAATATCATGCCATTTAATCCAGTTGCTTCCAAATTTAGCTACTTATGTGATCTCTGGTAAATTATGCAATCTCTCGAAGCCTCAGTTTTCTCATCTTATATTTAAGAAAATTGCATCATATTAGAGGCTTTAAACTGAAGATGAATGAAATAATGGAATGGAAAACTTAATGGTGTTTTTTGCACATTGTAAGCACTCAAATAATCTTAATTCCTTTCTTCCTTTAGTTTGATGAAAAATTTAAAATTTAGGTTCAGGGTCGAAGTTAGAACATAAGCTCTCTACATAGCTTTAAAGATTGACTTGTGTCTTGTCTCAACAGCCATGAAGAGTTCTAATGTCCTTTCTCATTTTACCAAGGGAGCAACCACATGTTAGGTACCTATACTGACAATGAAGGGTCTCCTTCCATGGCCAACTCTATGAATTCCTCTTTCTGATAACTAATGGCCAAACAAGCAATGGTAGATCTTTTGGAAAGTGATAGATTTAGCTCTGCTTTTCAATATAAGTTTTCTCTTAATGCAAAGCTCACCCAGTAGGGCCTTTGCACTGGCTCCCAAAACCATACTGTTTAATGTTAAGAACTCAAGTAGCCACACATTATACGTTCTATGCCATG
Organism: Herpailurus yagouaroundi; assembly: GCF_014898765.1. NCBI lineage: Eukaryota > Metazoa > Chordata > Mammalia > Carnivora > Felidae > Herpailurus > Herpailurus yagouaroundi. Next base: position 2,564,138 of record NW_024412406.1, read on the forward strand.
AAACTGCCTTTTTTTTTTTTTTTTAAGTTTATTTATTTGGTAGAGATAAAGTAGGGGAGGGGCAGAGGGAATCCCAAGCAGACTCAGCACTGTCAGAATGGAGCCTGATGTAGGGTTTGAACTCAACAAACTGTGAAATCATGATCAGAACCCTGAGCTGACATAGGACAACTAACCAACTGAGCCAACCAGGTGCCCTGCCACCCATGGAACGTACTGCACTTTAAGAATATTTGTCTTGATTATAGTGATTTATTTGGGTTTTAGAATCAAACTACCTGCATTAGGTTGCTGCTTCAAGTACTACTATGTGCCCTTTGGCAAGTTCTCAAAAGTATTTGTATTCTAGTTCCCTCGTTGATAGAACGGGGATCATAGCATAGACTTATTTTGCTGATTAAATGAGATACTATATTCAAAACCCTTAGAGTAGTCTGCTTATGGTAAATGCTCATTAAATATAAGCTAGCCATTCTTGGTGTTCTGAAGTCTTAACTGTTTCCTAATTGAATTAATTTTCATACTTTTCATTAAAAAAATTGGCTTTGCTTTTACTGAAACCAAGCTTTGCAAGAAGATTTCAGTTTAGAGACATGGTATGCTGTTAATATCCCTAGTCCAAACTGCTATTCCAGAGTAAGGAGACTTAAGTTCAGAGAATAAACCTGGAAATCCTTAAACTAGAGTGGAATTGGAGTGAAGACTCCCTTTTTCTTTGTTGATGGATGAACAGAAAGGACAAGAAAATAAAAAAGAAAGAAAGGGAATCAAAAAGAAAAAGTTAATTTAATTTTTAAATATCTTACTCTTTTTATTATTTATATCTTATAAAGAATTTTAATAGTTTAATAACATATCTCTTTATATTATGGAAAAATGAGTATGCATAGTAGTTTGTGATGAAGGTTAATATTTTAAAGCATATTTGGGAAATCTTATAAACAAAAGAATCACACTTGGTTATTGGATGTGTTTCAGGAAGGTTAAGAAACATTGTGACACTTAGCAAATGCATGTTTATTTGGAACAAAAGGCAAGGACTGTGCACAGTCCGCAAGTGGAACTGTAGGGGAAAAAAGATGGTATTTGGAAAAAAGGGAAATAAATTTTGGTAAAAGATTTGATATGTTGACGTGATAGTGTTTGATCTTTGGGGAAGGAGATTATGAGCCCTGTCCTTACTTATATTCTTGATAAGCAAAGGACTGTTTTGTTTTCTGGAAATTTGAAGAAACTGTTTCTTGAACTTTCCACAACAGAAAATGTCCCATAATTAACCACACACTTCTTCCAATGCAAAAGCAAGACAGCACTTTAAAACACAGAGAGTTTGAAGAAAAGGAGCTGGGTGAAACACACTAACACAATTCTGGAATAAGTTAGCACTGCAATGTAAAATTACACAAGTGAGGCATGTGGCGTTTTGGATGTTTTCTACACAAATATTCAGGAAGAGTTATAAAGAATACGTGATCTTTGTTTTTCTCATCAAACCTCTGTGACTAGGCTAAGTTAAACTAGAATCATAGTTCATATTTTATTGCCCTTTACTTCTCTCCTCAAGGTTATGTTTTCCATTCCCTAGTCATTTATTTTATATTGTCTAGTTCTCTGTATATGTATGTTTAGGTTGAAGTTTGCTCTATATGTATTTCCTTGTACAACATGTCAGTCTAGGGACTGAGAATGTCTGTCTGTCTATCTATCTATCTATCTATCTATCTGTCTATCTATGTATCAATTATCTATCTATCAATCTATGTGTCTATCTATCATCTATCTATGTATCTATCTAATCATCTAATCTATCATCTCAAGGAATGTTTGTAATTTAAATAAAACCTGATATAAATATTAGTAATTATTTTTACCGAAACAAAGACATTACTCTTGCCAAATTCTTTTTTTAAGTCTTTTTTTCAGTCTTTTTTCCCCCTTAAATGTTTATTTTGAGAGGGGAGAGAGAGGCAGAGAGAGAGAAAGGGAGAGAGAACCCTAAGCAGGCTCTGCACTGTCAGGTCTCATGAACTATGAGATCGTGACCTAAGCCTAAACCAAGACTAGGATGCTTAACCGCCTGAGCCACTTAGGAGCCTGAACTGCCAAATTCTTAATAACTTTTTGGTCATTGTTTATTTCTTGATCAACCTACATTTATTGAAGAAAGGGAATGTCTTCATTTGAAAGATTGATAAGTATCTCTGTAGATCAATATTTCCTAATAGATATTCCTAATAAATACACAAAAACAAAATAAGAATATATGGAGAAATAATTTCTGAAAATGCTTCGTAACAAGAAGGAAAATTGGATTCCTAACTATATAACTTTACTGAGCTCTTTGTCTCCTTATGTGCCGTGAATATGAAATATTTTAAAAACACATATGACCTGGGGCGCCTGGGTGGCTCAGTTGGTTAAGCGTCCGACTTCAGCTCAGGTCACTATCTCGCGGTCCGTGAGTTCGAGCCCCGCGTCTGGCTCTGTGCTGACAGCTCACAGCCTGGAGCCTGCTTCTGATTCTGTGTCTCCCTCTCTCTCTGTCCCTCCCCCATTCATGCTTTGTCTCTCTCTGTCTCAAAAATAAATAAGAAACGTTAAAAAATACTAAAAACACATATGACCAGAGGATCTTTCTAAGACAGGTTTTGCAAGAAAATGGTTGTCAAGTACTGAATCCTATCTCTTCACAGTCTCATATTTTAAAGTATATAATATTATAGTACTGACCTTCTCTTAGATATTTATATGTGACTTTTGAGACATGGTTTCATCATGTGTAAAATTAAGGTCTTGAGGAGATGAATTCTAAGATGTCTATGTTCCTTGTATCATAGATATTCTATGATTATATAATCTTATATTGAACATCATCATGATAAATTTATTCTGCAGTGTAAAGGACTGCATTTTTCTCTGGTAAACTCCATTTTACAAGAAAAAAATCATACAGGTTGCAGGTTTTTTTTTAAGTTTATCTATTTATTCTGAGACAGAGAGAGTGAGTAGGGGAGGGGCAGAGAGAGAGGGAGAGACAGAATCCCAAGCAGGCTCCACACTGACAGTGCAGGCTCAAACTCACACAGTAAGATCATGACCTCAGCTAAAGTTGGATGCTTAACCCCCTGAGCCAGCTAGGCTCCCCTAGGTTGCAGTTTTTTCATCCAAGTAAAACTAATAACATTTTCTACTCAGAAAAACAAATACATCCTTCAATCTCCCAAGATCTATCTTTCACCAGGTTTTTTTCTCCTCCATATGGATGCTCTATAGGCCTATGCTACTGTCATACATGTCAGTTTTTATAGTCTATATGCAAATTACTGGATCTGGAATGGAGCTAGAGAGCATTTTACTTTATTTATTTACACTCTATAATGGATATATTATTGTACCCAAGTAAAAAGTTTATGCAATCATGAACAGAAAGGTGTGGCAGAAAAAGCATTGACCAGGTCTAAGTGTTATAAAACATAATTAACTTAACAACTTTGAGTCTTAAATTTCATCACTGTAAAATGAAAGGATAAATCTCTACCTTTTCAGTTTTACAGTAGAGTGAATATATAGTTTACCAGCCAAATGCAAAGTTATTTATTATTTATTTATTTATTATTTATTTATTTATTTAATTATTATTTTTTTACATTGAAACAACTTACCAGCACTTTTATTCAACCTTAGAAAACACGTGAACCACCTCAAATATTATGGCTTAGTTAGTAAAGCATGTGACTCTTGATCTTGGGGTTTCTAAGTTTGAGCCCCACATTGGGTGTAGAGATTACTTGTAAATAACCAAATGTTTTAGAAAATAAAGTAAGTTCATTGAACTCTACCACAGTTAGATTTTAACGTATTTCAGGTTTTGTGCAAAATAAAATCACATATGTAAAAATAAATTTTCTTTAGATACAAATTTTATTTTCTTGATTTGTAAAATCTGATTTTTTACTAGTGAGCTATACATATCTAGGCATGTAGGATACTTGTGTTTAATAATCAAAACATTGTGTTCCCAGACCACATTAGCAGCACATAGATCATTGAAAAATACCAGTTCCTTTTCTTCTTTTTAAATTCATAATAAAAACATTTATAGAAAAATAGCAAATATTTATAGACCTTTTTTGGTCCCAGGACAGTTACAATATTTTATTTTTAGCTTTATTTGGATGAAATGGTACATTATTAATAATTACACCAAGTTAGCAGTTATAATCAAATCTGCTTTGGGCAGACTGGAATGTGTGGTTACTTTTCCTAATGACCAGGGTGAAATGAAAGAATGTGTGACAGAAGATTTAGAGTTTCAGTAGTTGTATGAATACAGGGTAAAAAGAAATCTTATTACACAGTTGTGTTTCTGATGAAGAGACAGAGAGATAGTTGGGCTATTTCCAACTTATAAATGAACGATCAGGCTTACGGCAGAGTTACTAATTACCCAGACTTGTAGTAGGAGGAGGCTGCGAGACTAGAAAGTTGCAGCATTGCTGATTATTATTAGGTTAGTGCTCTGAGTGCTTTAATGACTGGCTAATTACTTGAGCTAACTCCCTATGTGGTGGTAGAAAAACAAATGTTATTCCTAATGTAAGGGAACCTGTATCTGGCTTTTGTACTATAGCTGAGAAAACAAATTATGTTTTCATTACTTTTCAAGGTCTTTTTCTCAGATTAAGCTATATTTAAAAATTTATGGATAGGTCCCCATGTCTACAAATGTTTAGGATGTTTGTTATTTTATCATTATTGTTTCAGCAGAAAATATTTTATCCAATATTAGATTTTATTGACCTGTAGTAGACATGTGTACAATAGAAATATCCACATTTAAGCACTAAAGAATAGCACAGTTGCCTTTCCAATGTAAATTGCTTGTAGTCTTTACTGAATTATGAGGAAAGTGGGAGATCTGGTCTGAATTACTATGTAAGATGAAAATGTTAAATATTTGGTGTCCCATATTATATTCATGCATTCTGAAAACAAGATATTTGATGTAAACTTTATATTTGAAATGAAACTTACATATTTGATATAAAGCTTTCTAAGCTGTTTGGCGGTATTAAAATGGCATTTCAGACACATACATTTTTTTGGTCCTAACATTCACTTAAATATGTCATCCAAACAGGGACTATTTATTGCATGGGGGTGAGAATACTATGAACACACAGATCAGTGCTGAGATTGTGAAATCCATTTCATCATTGTTTACTCCAGCAATCTAACCAAAGTAATTCTTCAACACATCTTATTAGTCTAGATATGAACCTCAGGCCCTGCAGTAAGCTATTTGTGATTAATTTATGCAGCTACTCAGTTCCATTTCCTATTAATAATGTTTTTATCATATAACTGTATTCAAGGGCTTAGCATTTTATCTGATTTATAAATGCATTTAACACATTTTGCTGATGCAAGTTTTAATGTATTTAATAAAATGGTCTACAAACTTCATTATTGTGTAAATTTCACAGATAACTGAGACTATATCATCTATCTAGGTCATACTCTAAACAATTTATCACAATTTTTAATGTTTTATTTTGATGCCTTTGGAATGTGGAATGAAGAATTTGAAATGAGCCTGAGGCAGCTTAGGTGGCATACTTATTTTGTGGGGTACTTTTCCAATTCCAAGAGAGATTCCATGCACATAGAACTCTCTTTGAAGCCTAAATTTTAAATAGATCTGTATATACTATGGGCCATTTTTCCTTCTGAAATAAAAATATGAACAGGATAAAATTAATCAGGTTTAGATTTTTCCTCCACAGCATTTAAGTTACAGTGGATTTCTACTCTAACATTTTGAACTTTTCTTGCTTTAATATCAAATTTATTTCCTTAACACATGTTCTTTATCTGAGAACAGCTTATATAAGTTAGAGCTATTAAGTAAGAGGCAAGATTTGCATCCATAAGATTTTGACTGTATTCCATATAATATGAACATTTCTGTAATTAATTGAAAATGAAAAAAATATTTTCCAATTGCTCTTGCAACACAGTACAGAATCATAAGGAATGCTAAAGCAAAAGAAAATTGGGACACCTGGGTGGCTCAGTCAGTTGAGTGTGACTTCAGCTCAGGTCATGATCTAACAATTTGTGAGTCTGAGCCCTGCGTTGGGCTCTGTGCTGACATCTTGGAGCCTGGAGCCTGCTTCAAATTCTGTGTCTCCCTCTCTCTACCCCTCCCATGCGTGTGCTCTGTCTCTCTCTCTGTCTCTCTTTCAAAAATAAATAAACATTTAAAAAAAAAGAGAAAAGAGAAAATATCTGGTATTTCCATACAGGTACTATGTTAGTCAGAGGAAAGCTGATGGCCTCAACTCTGTGTGAGTCAGCCCACAAAAAAGGGGAAGAAGGAATAAAATAGAGAGGTCTTCACTCAGCCCCCTTACTCCATCCGAGGCCTGTTACTCTCAGTGAAGCAGATTTATGATTTCTCTGTAGAGTTTATAGGAGAGTTAAAAAAGAGCTTATAAATAAAGTCTGATTTAGGAGTTAGAGAAACTCTTAGCCTGTAGAAACATTACTGTAGTTTGTTTGTAGAAACAAACTCTCAGCTTGTAGAATATTACAATGTTCATTACTCTTACCATTTTACATTTATTTTTTAATTCTAAAAGTAGAAGTAATACATGTTCATTTTATATCTTGAAAAGATGCAAATATTTTAAAGAAAAATGTTAAGTGTCTCTCCCTCAGGTCGTTTTAATATTAATAGCTTTATGGTGTCTACCTAGGCCTTTATCCATACACATATATGGGGTTTATTGCTTTTTAAAAAAAATGTAATAATTACTTTGACTCTTAATTTTCTTTTTTAAAATGTATCATGGTCATCTTTCCAAATTAAGATACACTTCTAACTCATTCTTTTTTAATAACTGCATTAACACCCTCAATATGATCCCACCGTAATGTATATAACTGTTCCCTCGTAGAAAGGGATTCTGATTATTTTCTGTTATTTTGCCATTACAGTTAATGCTGCAGCATTCTGTAGCTACTGGTACTTTTGTTTGAAAAGATTATATTTTCAAGAGTTGCTGGTGAAGATTACATTTATTTTTAGTTTTAATGTGCATTCAGATTGCTTTTTGTACAAGTTAGGCTCCCAGCGTAGAGCACTGACACATGAAAGTTATCAAATGTGAGAAGAATTTTATAAAGAGACCAATTCCAAAAGAGTGGGCAGGATTTAGGGATACAATCCACTAATGCTAATAACACTAAGGAATTACCACTTCTAGACCAGAAGGCTCTAGAGGCAGAGGGAACGTGTGAAGAAGACTGCCCTACGGGAGTTGCAACCTTCCTCATGGAAGCAGTCAGCCAATAGAGATTCTGACAAAAGGGACGTGGTAACATACACTGGGTGACTTCAGTCTCTTCCTTTTTCTCATCTTCTGCTGGGACTCCATCATTGGCTGAAAACAACTAGAAATTCAAGGGTCAAGGATGTAGTTAGTATAACTTTTACAGGCCGGTTTCCCAGGAGCTCAAAGAAGGATGGGAAAAAGGGGAGAATGGGATGGAAAATAGCCCCTGCAACACTCATTTCCATTCCTTAGTGTTGGTCTTTCCCTTGGGTGCAAATAAAATGTTTGTTGTTTCACCACAGAGACCATGAAAATCCTGTCCACACCATATCACTCTAAGGGTGGAATCAGTTAACAAACAGAAGATACCCATCATTTTGTTGAAATATGTTAGAGAAATTCTTATCTTTTCAGAATCTACACCTTGCAATTTTTTTAAATTTTCCAATCTGATGGAAAAATACAAATTTCTAAATTTGTAATTACCTTTATTCTGTTGAGCATATTTTCAAATGATTATTGGCTATTTATATTTCCTTACTTATGAACTACCTGTTCATATGTGACAGATTTTGTTGTAGGCAGTGGGATCCAGTGAACAAAATAGGCAAAAAATCCTACCTTTGTGAAAATAATATTCTAGACTTCAGAGATAGCAGATGAATGAGTATAACATATGGTGTATCAGGTTGTGAAACCTATTGCAGGAGAGAAGATGAAAAATGCAGGATATTTGGGGAAATGCAATTTAAATGGGGTATTCAGAAAATGCTCTTAGAGAAGGCAAGGAAAGTCCCAAGGATCTAAGATAGGGAGTGATGTGTGTAGCTTGGGAAGGAAGTTCCAAACTGATGGAAGAGCAAGCACAAATTCCCCCTGGTGAGCATTTCTGACCGACAGTTAAACTTGAAGGGAGTCTGTATTGGGTGCATAGTGAAAGTAGGTGAGAAAGGTAGAAAGAAGGATCAAGAAATTGTGGTGGAAGATGGATCACACACGGCCCAGGGGGTCATTATAAGGGTTTTTGTTTTTATTCTGCGTGAAATGGGAGTCATTAGAAAGATCTAAGTTGACAAGTGACAGGATCTAACTCATTTTTAAAGAACTACCCTGGCTGCCAAATTGATAATATAATTTTGGCCATTTAGGGGAGAGGATTGGTGGTAAAGGCAGAACCAAAAGATAACTTTGGAGACTAGTTCAGTAATCCAGGAAAGAGATGATAGTGGCTTGCATTGAGGTGGCAATGGAGGATAAGAAAATGGTTGAATTCTGGGTGTATTTGAAAGTAGATAAGGAGTTGTTGATGTTACATACATATTCTAAAATACAGTATAAAGGAGGTAGTCTAGCTTTGTTGTGAGTTGGAAGCCAATAATAAAGTAAATAGTAATTTACCTGTATTTTTCAATATGGCAAAATAAGTATTTTCTGTTTTTTTTAATGTATTTTGATTTATTTTTGAGAGAGAGAGCGTGAGCAGGGGAGGGGCAGACAGAGACACACACACAGAATCTGAAGGAGGCATCAGGCTCTGAGCTGTCAGCACAGAGCCCAACATGGGGCTCGAACCCATGAAATGGGAGATCATGACCTGAGCTGAAGTCAGACGCTTAACTGACTGAGCCACCCCGGCACCCCAGTATTTTCCAGTTTTTTAAAGGTGAACAATGTAGAGGACGTTAAAATGGGGGAAAAAGTTAAAGATCTTAAGTCCTTATATATTTACATGTTCTATAAAAGGAATCCTGCTTTAAAAATGTCATTTTAGGGGCGCCTGGGTGGCTCGGTCGGTTAAGCGTCCGACTTCGGCTCAGATCATGATCTCATGGTCCGTGAGTTCGAGCCCCGTCGGGCTCTGTGCTGACAGCTCAGAGCCTGGAGCCTGTTTCAGATTCTGTGTCTCCCTCTCTCTCTGCCCCTCCCCTGTTCATGCTCTGTCTCTCTCTGTCTCAAAAATAAATAAACGTTAAAAAAATTTTAAAAAATGTCATTTTAATAATGACAAATATCATACCCCTCAGTCCTCACTCACATATTGCCTCTTTGTAACTGAATATGGAGAATCTTTACAAAGCCCTATGTTTTACAAAAACTGTTGTCATTTATCACAAAACAGTATTTTATATCACAGATATTTTTTTGATTTGGGCTTATATTATGTTTGCATCTAAGGAGTATTGCATTATTGTATAGCTTGTGATATAAAACACATTTTAAAAAATGTTGAGGTCGGGGGCACCTGAGTGGCTCCGTCAGTTAAGTGTCCAACTCTTGATTTTGGCTCAGGTCATGATCTCATGGTTCATGAGTCTGTGCCCCAGATAGGGCTCCATACTGATCATGCGGAGCCTGCTTGGGATTCTCTCTCTCCCTTTCGCTCTCTGCTCCTCCCCTGCTGGCATACTCTCTCTCAAAATAAATAAATAAACTTAAAAAAAATATTGACTTCATCTAATATCCACCAATGAATTACTGATGGCCAAGAAGACTTAAGACTTTGTTGTTGTTTAGGCACATCAAAACATTAGAGAAAAAGGCCACTAACATAATTAGCATCTTCAACAAACATTTTAAAACTATTTTAATATCCTTAAAAACCTATTACAAAAGCTAAAATTCCAGTACCAATTATAGCAAGGGGTCGTATTTTTCCTTTGTAGTATAAAAATTAGTCTTAAGCCGGCTTGGTCATTAATAATTCAATAGCATATTGATCCTCCTTAATTTTTAATACATATATGTGCATATATATATTTACACTTAAAAATTATTAAATTGTAATATTTGTTTTGATTTTATTTGTTTAATAGTGTCTTAAGTTTGAAGATATCAAGTTAGAGCTGATAAGACTTGGCAATGAGCTGGTCTTTGGAAAGTAATATAAAGATAGTTTGATAACAATAGAGAATGAAACATGAACTAAGAACAACAACAAATATTCAAGGAAGAATGGAAAGGGTGGGAAATGAAACAGAAGAACATGTGCATTTCTGAAGCTTAGAGATGATTTTGCAGGCAAAGAAAATATTAATCATGTGGTAATTGTTCAATCTTTAAGCCATGATTCTTTGGAGGTGCTATTTTCACTTCCAAGTTAAAGAATTAATTTGGAAGGCTCACAATAGAACTAAACGCATTTACAATCAAAGTATTTCACAGCACAATGGAAAATTCAAAAACAGTCTATACACCTTATTCCATGGAACTTGCTAAAGAGATTTTTAAGAAACTTGACCACAAGTTTGACTTCGGTGTCATTTGAAACTATTTTCAAATATAACTGAATGAAATAGCATGTTGAAGAAAATAAGACATCAAAAGGAAATATTTAACTGAATATTTAGCAGGATGTAATTATTTTTTCCCCTTTAGATCAGCCATTAATTGTCAACATGTGCAGGGTTTAAGCTAGTGAGAATGACCAGAGCTAAATGTCCTAGTGCTTATCCTCTATAGGATGCAATAGGGCTGCTGAACACATGGGGACTGCTCGTTTGAAAAACATTGGAAATACATTTTTATTTGTAAATCCAAACACACAGCAAAGTTAGTCCACTATGTTTCTGGCTTTGTATCACTTCTGCCGAGAGCTGCTCTGTGTGCTATCAAATAAATAAACATTTCCCACTTGGGGCAGAACTCTGAAGCCAGATTACACCAAGGCCAAGTGCTATTGAATGATAACTTAAGAGTCAACAAGACTAACATAATTTATCTCTTCAACTTGGGCAGTTTAAAATATATTCACATAGTGATATCAGCAGAAATATATCTGAAAGATTCTCAGACCTTGCAACAATGCATTCAGACAATGAGTCAAGAGTAGTAAGGTGTCACTCAGTGGCTCCAATATTTTTTATCCCCTCAAACCAGAGTTAATATTTTTCTAGCTGCTTGTGTTCCCCAGATTTGTTTTTATCCAAGTGACTTTAAAAGTTGGCTGATATGTTCTTACATTATACACTAGCACGAACTCACAATAGGAGAAGAACAATAGAGAACTCATTATGATTAATTTCTATACTTTTTACCAAATTTATTATCCAGTGAAAGAAATAGACTGAGTTGGGAGTCTAGATTCTAACCCAATACATGGAACTATAGAACTGTCCTATGTGGAAGCCACTAGGCACATGTGACAATACAAATTTCAGTCAATTTTTTAAAATAAAAAATTCTCTTCCTCAGTCATACAAGCCACAATTCAAGCTTTCAGTAGTCATATGTGACTAGTGGCCACTATATTGAACAGGGCAGATATAGAATATCCATGATTTAAGGAAATCCTTTTGGGCGGTATTGCTAGAATCGTGAGTATGCTGACCAGGGTTGTGTTCTTTACCCTTCCTCTACTCTGCAATGCCTGATTTACTAGAGATGCGGTTGATCAAGGTGACTGGATCATGTTGCACTCATGCCTTACTGAGCATTTCAAAGCCATTTTCTGGTGCCAAGAATTAAATCTCCGGACTTTATCATCTATTCTAAATTACTACTTTCTTTTTTTTTTCACTATATGAAATTTATTGTCAAATTGGTTTCCATACAACACCTGGTGCTCACGCCAATAGGTGCCCTCCTCAATACCCATCACCCACCCTCACCTCCCTCCCACCCCCCATAAACCCTCAGTTTGTTCTCAGTTTTTAAGAGTCTCTTATGTTTTGGCTCCCTCCCTCTCTAACCTCTTTTTTTTTTTCCTTCCTCTCCCCCATGGGTTTCTGTTAAGTTTCTCAGGATCCACATAAGAGTGAAAACATATGGTATCCGTCTTTCTCTGTATGACTTATTTCACTCAGCATAACACTCTCCAGTTCCATCCACATTGCTACAAAGGGCCATATTTCATTCTTTCTCATTGCCACGTAGTACTCCATTGTGTATATAAACCACAATTTCTTTATCCATTCATCAGTTGATGGACATTTAGGCTCTTTCCATAATTTGGCTATTGTTGAGAGAGCTGCTATAAACTACTTTCAAGCCATTTCTTAACTAGGAGATCATTGCAGTTTGTACTTACAGGTGGCTGGATTTTTTTTATTACATTAATTTAACTGTGTGCCTAATACAGTGTTTTCTGAAGTCTGAAATGAAAGACTTAACATATATTCATTTTGGCTCTAAAAACTTTGGAGAAGTGTGGCCTTTTGTGGTATTGCCAGTTATTGATTATCTGGTTGTAGAAATTTTATTAATGCTTCATTCTATATCCAATTGGATATGGGTCAGTCTGAAATTGGTTATATAGAAATTGATGAATTTGGGGATATCACTGTTCATTATGTGTCTCAGTTCACAATTGTAGATATAGTTTTTCTCATTTTAAAAATTGCAACCAATGCTGAAATTTGTTTCCTTGAGAAATAAAAAAAAAACAATATTTTCTCCCACTAGTGGAATAAAAGAGAATGAAATGTTTCAATATTCTGGCTTAAGTCTAGAAGGTAAACATATTTTTTATATCAAATGTGAATGAACCTCATGGAAAAGATATTTGAAGCTTGATCCCTACCATGAAAAAAGATATATTATTGAATTTCAAGAATAGGGAAATAGAGTTGTACAATTAGTTATTATGATATAAAACTTGTGTTTTAAATATTTCAGACTCTTCATTTCTTTCCATGTTTGATTTTAAATACCTTCAATCATATATGTATTTATAAATTATGTTTTATAAATAATTTCTTAAACATCCATGTAAGCATAAATGCCTGATGGATTGGAGTAAGTAGATTTTTAAAAGTAAGATGTTATTTTATGTATTCAGAACATTTATCTCCGTGTGTGTGTGTGTGTGTGTGTGTGTGTGCGTGATTAACTATAAAACATTATATATGTATGAGGAGACTTAGAAATTCCACGAATGAAAATGAAAGCAATCACCTGTTATCTGCTAAAGATATCTATCATAGGGGCCCCTGGGTGGCTCATTGGTTGAGCGTCCGAATTTGGCTCAGGTCATGATCTCGCAGTTTGTGAGTTTGAGTCCTGTGTTGGGCTCTGCGCTGAGAGCTCAGAGCCTGGAGCCTGCTTCAAATTCTGTGTCTCCCTCTCTCTCTGCCCCTGCCCCACTCATGCTGTCTTTCCTTCTGTCAAAAATAAGCAAACATTAAAAAAATTATTATGTCCAAAGTGGAGGGAAGATGGCGGTGTAGGAGGACGCTGGGCTCACTGCGCGTCCTGCTGATCACTTAGATTCCACCTACACCTGCCTAAATAACCCAGAGAACCGCCAGAGGATTAGCAGAACGGAGTCGCGGGAGCCAAGCTCAGACGAGAGGCCCACGGAAGAGGGTAGGAAGGGCGGCGAGGCGGTGCGCGCTCCACGGACTGGCGGGAGGGAGCCGGGGCGGAGGGGCGGCTCGCCGGCCAAGCAGAGCCCCCGAGTCTGGCTTGCAAAAAGCGGAGGGGCCTGATGGACTGTGTTCCAACAGCAAGCGTGACTTAGCGTCTGGGAGGTCATAAGTTAACAGCTCTGCTCAGAAAGTGGGAAGGCTGGAGGACAGAGGGAAGGGGAGCTGCTGAGCCCCCTGACGACAGAGCTCAGTTTAGTGGGGAACAAAGGCACTCGCCAGTGCCATCTCCCCCGCCCATCCCCCAGCCAAAATCCCAAAGAGAACCGGTTCCTGCCAGGGAACTTGCTCGCTCCGCGCAAACACCCAACTCTGCGCTTCTGCGGAACCAAACCTCCGGCAGTGGATCTGACTCCCTCCTGCTGCCACAGGGCCCCTCCTGAAGTGGATCACCTAAGGAGAAGCAAGCTAAGCCTGCCCCTCCTGCCCCTGTGCACCTTGCCTACCCACGCCAGCTAAGAAGCCAGATCCCCAGCATCACAAGCCTGGCAGTGTGCAAGTAGCCCAGACAGGCCACCCCACCCCATAGTGAATCCCGCCCCTAGGAGAGGGGAAGAGAAGGCACACACCAGTCTGACTGTGGCCCCAGTGGTGGGCTGGAGGCAGACATCAGGTCTGACTGCGGCTCCGCCCACCAACTCCAGTTATACACCACAGCACAGAGGAAGTGCCCTGCAGGTCCTCACCACGCCAGGGACTATCCAAAATGACCAAGCGGAAGAATTCCCCTCAGAAGAATCTCCAGGAAATAACAACAGCTAATGAGCTGATCAAAAAGGATTTAAATAATATAACAGAAAGTGAATTTAGAATAATAGTCATAAAATTAATCGCTGGGCTTGAAAACAGTATAGCTGACAGCAGAGAATCTCTTGCTACAGAGATCAAGGGACTAAGGAACAGTCACGAGGAGCTGAAAAACGCTTTAAACGAAATGCATAACAAAATGGAAACCACCACGGCTCGGATTGAAGAGGCAGAGGAGAGAATAGGTGAACTAGAAGATAAAGTTATGGAAAAAGAGGAAGCTGAGAAAAAGAGAGATAAAAAAATCCAGGAGTATGAGGGGAAAATTAGAGAACTAAGTGATACACTAAAAAGAAATAATATACGCATAATTGGTATCCCAGAGGAGGAAGAGAGAGGGAAAGCTGCTGAAGGGGTACTTGAAGAAATAATGGCTGAGAACTTCCCTGAAGTGGGGAAGGAAAAAGGCATTGAAATCCAAGAGGCACAGAGAACTCCCTTCAGACGTAACTTGAATCGATCTTCTGCACGACATATCATAGTCAAACTGGCAAAATATAAGGATAAAGAGAAAATTCTGAAAGCAGCAAGGGGTAAACGTGCCCTCACATATAAAGGGAGACCTATAAGACTCGTGACTGATCTCTCTTTTGAAACTTGGCAGGCCAGAAAGAGTTGGCACGAGATTTTCAGTTTGCTAGACAGAAAAAACATGCAGCCGAGAATCCTTTATCCAGCAAGTCTGTCATTTAGAATAGAAGGAGAGATAAAGGTCTTCCCAAACAAACAAAAACTGAAGGAATTTGTCACCACTAAACCAGCCCTACAAGAGATCCTAAGGGGGACCCTGTGAGACAAAGTACCAGAGACATCACTACAAGCATAAAACATACAGACAGCACAATGACTCTAAACCCATATCTTTCTATAATAACACTGAATGTAAATGGATTAAATGCGCCAACCAAAAGACATAGGGTATCAGAATGGATAAAAAAACAAGACCCATCTATTTGCTGTCTACAAGAGACTCATTTTAGACCGGAGGACACCTTTAGATTGAGAGTGAGGGGATGGAGAACTATTTATCATGCTACTGGAAGCCAAAAGAAAGCTGGAGTAGCCATACTTCTATCAGACAAACTAGACTTTAAATAAAGGCTGTAACAAGAGATGAAGAAGGACATTATATAATAGTGACAGGGTCTATCCATCAGGAAGAGCTAACAATTATAAATGTCTATGCGCCGAATACCGGAGCGCCCAAATATATAAAACAATTACTCATAAACATAAGCAACCTTATTGAGAAGAATGTGGTCATTGCAGGGGACTTTAACACCCCACTTACAGAAATGGATAGATCATCTAGACACAGGGTCAACAAAGAAACAAGGGCCCTGAATGAGACATTGGATCAGATGGACTTGACAGATCTATTTAGAACTCTGCATCCCAAAGCAACAGAATATACTTTCTTCTCGAGTGCACATGGAACATTCTCCAAGATAGATCATATACTGGGTCACAAAACAGCCCTTCATAAGTTTACAAGAATTGAAATCATACCATGCATACTTTCAGACCACAATGCCATGAAGCTTGAAATCAACCACAGGAAAAAGTCTGGAAAACCTCCAAAAGCATGGAGGTTAAAGAACACCCTACTAAAGAATGAGTGGGTCAACCAGGCAGTTAGAGAAGAAATTAAAAATATATGGAAACAAACGAAAATGAAAATACAACAATCCAAACGCTTTGGGACGCAGCGAAGGCAGTCCTGAGAGGAAAATACATTGCAATCCAGGCCTATCTCAAGAAACAAGAAAAATCCCAAATACGAAATCTAATAGCACACCTAAAGGAATAGAAGCAGAACAGCCAAGGCAGCCTAAACCCAGCAGAAGAAGAGAAATAATAAAGATCAGAGCAGAAATAAACAATATAGAACCTAAAAAAACTGTAGAGCAGATCAACGAAACCAAGAGTTGGTTTTTTGAAAAAATAAACAAAACTGACAAACCTCTAGCCAGGCTTCTCAAAAAGAAAAGGGAGATGACCCAAATAGATAAAATCATGAATGAAAATGGAATTATTACAACCAATCCCTCAGAGATACAAACAATTATCAGGGAATACTATGAAAAATTATATGCCAACAAATTGGACAACCTGGAAGAAATGGACAAATTCCTGAACACCCACACTCTTCCAAAACTCAATCAGGAGGAAATAGAAAGCTTGAACAGACCCATCACCAGTGAAGAAATTGAATCGGTTATCAAAAATCTCCCAACAAA
The DNA here is from genome assembly GCF_014898765.1 of Herpailurus yagouaroundi. Classification (NCBI taxonomy): domain Eukaryota; kingdom Metazoa; phylum Chordata; class Mammalia; order Carnivora; family Felidae; genus Herpailurus; species Herpailurus yagouaroundi. The sequence goes on from NW_024412406.1 coordinate 2,580,887, forward strand.
TAAGAGTCCAGGACCAGATGGCTTCCCAGGGGAGTTCTACCAGATGTTTAAAGCAGAGATAATACCTATCCTTCTCAAGCTATTCCAAGAAATAGAAAGGGAAGGAAAACTTCCAGACTCATTCTATGAAGCCAGTATTACTTTGATTCCTAAACCAGACAGAGACCCAGTAAAAAAAGAGAACTACAGGCCAATATCCCTGATGAATATGGATGCCAAAATTCTCAATAAGATACTAGCAAATCGATTTCAACGGCATATAAAAAGAATTGTTCACCATGATCAAGCGGGATTCATTCCTGGGATGCAGGGCTGCTTCAACATTCGCAAATCAATCAACGTGATACATCACATTAACAAAAAAAGAGAGAAAAACCATAGGATCCTGTCAATCGATGCAGAAAAGGCCTTTGACAAAATCCATCACCCTTTCTTAATAAAAACCCTTGAGAAAGTTGGGATAGAAGGAACATACTTAAAGATCATAAAAGCCATGTATGAAAAGCCCACAGCTAACATTATCCTCAACGGGGAAAAACTGAGAGCTTTTTCCCTGAGATCAGGAACACGACAGGGATGCCCACTCTCACCGCTGTTGTTTAACATGGTGCTGGAAGTTCTAGCATCAGCAATCAGACAACAAAAGGAAATCAAAGGCATCAAAATTGGCAAAGATGAAGTCAAGCTTTCGCTTTTTGCAGATGACATGATAGTATACATGGAAAATCCGATAGACTCCACCAAAAGTCTGCTAGAACTGATACATGAATTCAGCAAAGTTGCAGGATACAAAATCAATGTACAGAAATCAGTTGCATTCTTATACACTAACAATGAAGCAACAGAAAGACAAATAAGAAACTGATCCCATTCACAATTGCACCAAGAAGCATAAAATACCTAGGAATAAATCTAACCAAAGATGTAAAGGATCTGTATGCTGAAAACTATAGAAAGCTTATGAAGGTAATTGAAGAAGATTTAAAGAAATGGAAAGACATTCCCTGCTCATGGATTGGAAGAATAAATATTGTCAAAATGTCAATACTACCCAAAGCTATCTACACATTCAATGCAATCCCACTCAAAATGGCACCAGCATTCTTCTCGAAACTAGAACAAGCAATCCTAAAATTCATATGGAACCACAAAAGGCCCCGAATGGCCAAAGGAATTTTGAAGAAGAAGACCAAAGCAGGAGGCATCACAATCCCAGACTTTAGCCTCTACTACAAAGCTGTCATCATCAAGACAGCATGGTATTGGCACAAATACAGACACATAGACCAATGGAATAGAATAGAAACCCCGGAACTAGACCCACAAACGTATGGCCAACTCATCTTTGACAAAGCAGGAAAGAACATCCAATGGAAAAAAGACAGTCTCTTTAACAAATGGTGCTGGGAGAACTGGACAGCAACATGCAGAAGGTTGAAACTAGACCACTTTCTCACACCATTGACAAAAATAAACTCAAAATGGATAAAGGACCTGAATGTGAGACAGGAAACCATCAAAACCTTAGAGGAGAAAGCAGGAAAAGACCTCTCTGACCTCAGCCGTAGCAATCTCTTACTCGACACATCCCCAAAGGCAAGGGAATTAAAAGCAAAAGTGAATTACTGGGACCTTATGAAGATACAAAGCTTCTGCACAGCAAAGGAAACAACCAACAAAACTAAAAGGCAACCAACGGAATGGGAAAAGATATTTGCAAATGACATATCGGACAAAGGGCTAGTATCCAAAATCTATAAAGAGCTCACCAAACTCCACACCCGAAAAGCAAATAACCCAGTGAAGAAATCGGCAGAAAACATGAATAGACACTTCTCTAAAGAAGACATCCGGATGGCCAACAGGCACATGAAAAGATGTTCAGCGTCGCTCCTTATCAGGGAAATACAAATCAAAACCACACTCAGGTATCACCTCACGCCAGTCAGAGTGGCCAAAATGAACAAATCAGGAGACTATAGATGCTGGAGAGGATGTGGAGAAACGGGAACCCTCTTGCACTGTTGGTGGGAATGCAAATTGGTGCAGCCGCTCTGGAAAGCAGTGTGGAGGTTCCTCAGAAAATTAAAAATAGACCTACCCTATGACCCAGCAATAGCACTGCTAGGAATTTATCCAAGGGACACAGGAGTACTGATGCATAGGGGCACTTGTACCCCAATGTTCATAGCAGCACTCTCAACAATAGCCAAATTATGGAAAGAGCCTAAATGTCCATCAACTGATGAATGGATAAAGAAATTTTGGTTTATATATACTATGGAATACTACGTGGCAATGAGAAAAAAATGAAATATGGCCTTTTGTAGCAACGTGGATGGAACTGGAGAGTGTGATGCTAAGTGAAATAAGCCATACAGAGAAAGACAGATACCATATGGTTTCACTCTCATGTGGATCCTGAGAAACTTAACAGGACCCCATGGGGGAGGGGAAGGAAAAAAAAAAAAGAGGTTAGAGTGGGAGAGAGCCAAAGTATGAGAGACTGTTGAGAACTGAGAGCAAACTGAGGGTTGATGGGGGGTGGGAGGGAGGAGAGGGTGGGTGATAGGTATTGTGGAGGGCACCTTTTGCGATGAGCACTGGGTGTTGTATGGAAACCAATTTGACAATAAATTTCATATATAAAAAAATTATAAAGTTATCTGTCATATATTATGATATCTGTCATATATTTACACACATGGGTAAATATATGTTTGTATGTATTTAGGTATACAAATTAACTTTAAAATACAAAGAGGTCAGGGCACCTGGGTGGCTCAGTCGGTTCAGCACCTGAGTCTTGATTTTGGCATAAGTCATCATCTTATGGCTCATGAGTTCGAGCCCCTCTAAGGGCTCTGTGCTGCCAGCACAAGAAAAGAATTTTAAACATTAAAAAAAAACCACAATGAGGTCATACTTTGTATTTCATTTTGTATTACTTAATCCATTTGAAATCACTGTTTTTCATATAATATCTTATGTAAAATCTTTGATGCTATTAAATATCTCCTATGATAAAATTTAAAATAGATGTTATGTTCCTTCAGTGTACAGTGGAAGGAGAAAAAACAACCAAGAACATTATTTCATGCATTTATTAAAATGTACCAATCTGAGAAGCTGCAAGATGAATGTTCTGGAGAAATGAGGAGTTTATAGACTTTATAAGACACATTGGTAATGGTCAAAGCTGCATTGGCTGTGGGAGAGGATGTTGGGCTAGTAAGACAATGATCAGCGTGTACCAGCCATTGGTGGTCTATTTGGGTTTAACAGGAGAGGTGGAGAAGAACAATGGGGGAATAAGACCTTGTAAGGATAAGAGAGGGAAATTTGTAGTCCTTGGGGATCTTTCACAATGTATATACCATAATTTACTTAATCAAAACAGTAATCAAGCCACTACTGTGGATATATTTTCCTCATTTAAAAAATTAAAACCAATGTTTAAATGAATTTTCTAGCTAAGGCTTTGTACCTTCTACAGATTGTAACAGGCTTTATTTATAAAACAAAATATTCATAGGAATGTGAGCTGGGTCAAACAGGTATACTGTTTTTTAATACATTACGTGCCCCTCCCCTGTTTTTTTGTACAGATTGGTGCTAACAGCCTCTTTTTTGCTTATTATGTTTGCTAAAACTAATTATTTGATAGCCTTTGTTTTCCAAGGATTCCCAAACACTTTTTTTTGGTGTTATTACTAGTGTATGCAGGGTCCTGTGAGGCAGATATATTATACTAGCTGCCCAGGTTTTCCACACCTTCTTATTTTTATGCCATTTGCTAATGTCCTCTCGTACTGACTCAGCTTGTATATGTGACTTGTATTGGTCAATATTATAGTTCACAAACTTGAGTGAAACAGACTGGAAAAACTCTTGTACATTTTGCTTTGTATTCCCTCCGTGTGGTTGTCATGGGAAATAGCTAGGCTAGGCTGTCAAAATAATATGACAGGTGCATATAGAGGAGATTATAATGACACATTTGAGGCCATTCTAGACCCAGCGGCATCCAGCTGACCTACCAGTTGACCAAAGACCCATGAGCCAGCTCTGCTGAGATGAATCATGCCAGGCCTTTGGCAGAATCACCCAGCTGACCTATAGATTTATAGGCAGAAAGGAACATTTATTAGCATATGCCATGGAAATTTGTGGTTGTTTATTTATGCAGCATTATTATGATAACGGATAAGTGATACACTAGCCAAATTCAAAGCCAATCAATGTCACTGTTGCTACATTTTACTAGACATTCTATATTTTTCTTGAAATCTTTATCTCATATTGTATAGACTAGTGTTCTTTCTGTAAGACTAACAGTAATGGATTCTCCAGATTTATTTCTATTCTCCCAAAAAACTCCATTCTGGAAATAAATCAAATTCCAGTAAAAGTATTATTAACATTTGATGTTTAAATTTGGATTTCTCTTTTCAAAAATACTAGAAATTCTGCTTTTCATTTTTTCAAATTTATTTTTATTTTATATTTATTTATATTTATATTTATTTTATTTTAATGTATTGGTGTTTGTGTTTATTTTGTGTTTATTTAATTTTTACTTGGCATAATTAGTGATAATTTTATATATTTCTTTCTATATATCACAAATATAATTTGGTAGTTTCAATGCTTGTCTTTTATTTTTCAAACTCCTCAAATTCATTATCTGAATTCTATATACTTGCGCACTCCCTCATTCTGCGACCTGACTCTTCCATGCAATTCAAATGTTCTACCAAAGAAAGCCAGCTTTCTAATTCTCAAATCCAAAGTGTTCATTTTGGTTGGCTTTCCTCTCTATGTGACTCGACAGAGCTCTCCACTCTCTGGGTGAATTTCTCTTGCTTTTTTATCCCATGACATCATTCTGTCATGTCCTCACTGTCTTACTTCACCTTTACGATGATATCTTTTCTGTTCTCTTCTTCTTTATCTAACCATTACTTATTTTCCTCCAGCATTTTGTCTTGGGTGTTCCACCTGAACTCTGAATGCAATTTCATAGCTTCCTCTGACTTTCCCGCCTATATCCTGATTATTCTTAAATCAAAGTCTCCATCCCAGGGATTAAGTCTGAGCTCTAAACTAATCATTCAAGGGCCAAAATGAAGTTTACACTTCCTTTCGACCTGATCCATTTCTTTATATTTCCTACCTAAGTGAATGGCATCTCTAGCAACTCTCTGACCTAAAAGAGATACTCAGAAGACATTGCAAACTACCCCCTCTCTTTTCATCTCCACATCCGATTAAGGAGCCCCAGGTACCCAAAACATGCAGTGTATCTTCTATATGTCTCTTCTTTATGAGAGCATCTACCTTAACTTTCCCCTAATAATTCCCATTTAAATTATTTAAAGAGTTGCCATCTACTTCTCCTCCTACAGTCTTGAAGCTTTTCAAACTAACCTTCAAAATTTGCCAGATTTATCTTTCTAATATACATATTTGAGCATGCGATTCCACACTTAAACTTGATTTCTCTGTGACTATCAAATATCTAAATTATAACATTCAAATTTTTATACTGACATAAAAAATAATCAACTGAAATTTGAGTAACACAACAAACTAAATATGCATATGCATGACCACCTTCTTTCTATTCTCCCACCCAGGGTGTATATACATGAGTGTAATGTGTGTGTGTGTGTGTGTGTGTGTGTGTGTGTGTGTGTGTGTGAGAGAGAGAGAGAGAGAGAGAGAGAGAGACACAGAGAGAGACATAGACAAAGAGAAAGAGATAGTTAGAGAGAGAAAGTCTTAACAATGCTAGAAAACCTGAAAGTGTCCTATACGAAAGTATGTGGGCTTTCTGGAAGATGAATGAAAGATGACATCAGATACATAGAATAAAAATTCCAGTGGAATTTTTCAAATCTGCAGGAGAATGCTGCAAAGCATTAAAGATGATTATAGGACAACTCTGTTTCTGGTGGAATAAACTTCAGGTGCAAAGGGATCCAGAAGCAAACACAAGAGGAATTAATTGAAGCATTGCCTTAAGAGAAGCTGCATCAATCTGATTCCAATGTTTATGCTTTTAATAAAAAAGATATTTCTGGAAGTAACAAGGCAATACAATGCTACTTTTAAAATAGAATCTCCACTTACTATTAAAAACTACAGTATGGATCAGTTGAAGCTCATGCTAGAAATAAAATAGAACACTGCAGCTATATATAAATATATCCTCCTAATATATAAGCCAAGTGTAGTTTATCCTCATTGCTAAACTCTGATGAAATTGTGCAGTTGATCTAATCTTGTAATTGGTTGCAAAGTTGAAATAACTGGATCTGATATTCTGAAGACCAGTTTACTTTGGCTATTTAACACTGAGGTTCACCTCTGCAGATATTAACTGAACACATAAACTTGGCAAAAAGGCAAACTTTCATTTAAGAAATAGGAAAAAATACCCTCACATAAGCAAGTAGATAATGAGTAGACATTTGAAATCTTTTTTGCACATTGGCAATTACCCTTCTCCCCGATGAAATGATCCTGTTCTGTAATGTATAAAATATTTGAGTGTCTGCTAAGCTTTTGCCAGTACTTTATTGTTCATTAATTTTCTACATTTTATAACACCCCACTCTGGTGTATGAGACACACACACATACACACACACACACACACACAAATACACACATTGACTAACCTAACCAGAATCATTTTATTTTTTTTAATTGTTTTTAAATATTTGTTTTTGAGAGAGACAGAGCATGAGAGGGGAGGGGCAGAGAGAGAGGGAGACATAGAATCCGAAGCAGGCTCCAGGCTCTGAGCTGTCAGCACAGAGCCTGATGTGGGGTTTGAACTCATGGACCATGAGATCATGAACTGAGCCAAAGTCTGGCGCTTATTTGGGCACCCAAGTGCCCGGAGAATAATTTTCTGTTTCTTGTAACCAAGTATATTAGTATCCTGATCTCAGAAAAAAAAACTTTTCACCTACATGAAAGTAATGATGGGTCAAATAGAATGACTTATTCCTGGAGGCAAAAACCAATCTTAAAATTGAATGAAATATTTAATTTAACTATTATTTGTTAAAAATTAAATAGTACTATATCTCTGATATAGTAAGCAGCATTGATCTGTTCTTCTTTTTTTTTTTTTTGATATAGCAATATCATTCAAACTAGTTACTTGACAAAATATAAGATTTAAAAAGTAAGAGTGTGTACTATGTATGTACTTTGTGGTATCTTAGGGACTATTTCTTTCCTGCTTCTGAATCTGTTGAACTAATTCAAAAGAAGCTCTTTCAATGAGCTCTGTGGGATATAGAACAAATAGGACACTGGAGCTGTTGTTTTTTACCCCAGGTAAACATTGTTTTAGCATCAGCTGAAAACTGTCTTAAGAATAGTTGAAGAACATGCTCAACCTGAAGGCTTCCCATCCTAGTGAGATTTTCTCATTACTATGACAGTTTGACTCAGCGTAAATGGAAAAAAAATATCTTACTTCTGTCTCTATAGCCAATGCATGTAATTAGGGTGGTATGGAAGTGTTTAATTGTGAATGTCAAAACACAACAGGAATCCTGCAGAACCAAATTTCATCCTAAGCGAATCTATCCCTACAAGGTGTAACAAAATGTGGAAATTTCATGCTCTGGCCAAAACAAAAGTTTTGGAACATGATTTCCACTCTTGAAATTTAACCAACTTTTTTACATAATCAATCCTAATGTGAAAGAAAATAAATGTGGGCTGTTTTATTTAGAGGCATAAAAGGTTAAATGCCACTCAAGTTGAATCCAATTATTAAGTTTTTCCTGGATATTTATACTAGTAAACTTAATGTAAATTCACATTCCTGTAGGTTTGTAATCTTAGGAAAACAGAGAAACAGATATCCTATATACTAAATAATGTAATTACTTAGCATAACAGATCTTTTAAAGAATGTACATGTCTAGCTATCTTGAAATAAAATTCAAAAATCAGGAAGATTTTATTTTTGTCATTTTAATATGTGGAAGAAATTTTCACTTAAAAGTGATATATTTACGGGGTGCCTGGGTGGCTCAGTCGGTTAAGCATCCCACTTTTGGTTTTGGCTCCAGTCATGATCTCATGGTTCCGTGGGTTCGAGCTCCACGTTGGGCTCTGTGCTGGCAGCATGGATCCTTCTTGGGATTCTCTCTCTCTCCCTCTCTCTCTCTGCCCTTCCCCCCACTCACACTGTCTCTGTCTCTCTCAAAATAAATAAATAAACTTTAAAAAAGTGATATATGCGAAGAGGAAACAAAAAATACTTTTACCATGGCAGAATATAAACATTTACTCCATCTGTTTATGAATGACTTTTAGTTCTATACTCTTGTTTGCTTGATGTTTCATAATTAAAATTAAAATATGATGTTTAATATATAATACAACACATTATGATAAATATATACAAGCTTCAAACTCTTATTATTACTTTTAATATTGTTATTACTCTTTGATTCACATTAATAAATATAAATGTGTGTGTTAGAAAATGTAATTTAGTAATGTAATTTCTGATTTGGAGGAACAAGCAAAAAATTTAAAATACTACTAATAATATAAGATTCAAGGAAATCATTTTTTAAAAGAAATTGAGCTATAAATGGGGCACCTGAGTGGCTCAGTCGGTTAGGTGTCCAACTTCAGCTCAGGTTATGATCTTGCGGTTAGTGAATTTGAGTCCCGCAATGGGCTCTGTGCTGACGGTTCAGAGCTGGGTCCTGCTTCGGACTCTGTGTCTCCCTCTCTCTGTCTGCTCCTCCTCACTCACAATCTGTCTGTCTCTCTCTCAAAAATAAGTGAACATTAAGAAAATTTTAAAAAAGTAAAATATTGAGGTGTAATTGAAATATAACATTATATTAGCTTCAGGTATATGACATAATGATCTGATGTTTGCATATTGCAATATATGCAAAGTAATCGCCACAATAGGTCTAGTTAGCATCTGTCACCATACATAGTTATAATTTTTTTCTTGTGATGAGATCTTTTTTTTTTTCTTTTTTTTTAATTTTCTTTTTTTTTTTGAACGTTTATTTATTTTTGGGACAGAGAGAGACAGAGCATGAACGGGCGAGGGGCAGAGAGAGAGGGAGACACAGAATCGGAAACAGGCTCCAGGCTCTGAGCCATCAGCCCAGAGCCCGACGCGGGGCTCGAACTCACGGACCGCGAGATCGTGACCTGGCTGAAGTCGGACGCCCAACCGACTGCGCCACCCAGGCGCCCCATGATGAGATCTTTTAAGAACTCATATTTAACTTGTAATTTTGCTGCTGAAAGATATATTGAAGATACAGAAAAAATGTTTCATACAGAATGAAGGCTAAGAGACATGTTTTCAGGAATTTTCATGCTAAGAGTTAGATATGTAAAATACATAAAGATTAAATTGCTGAATACTAAGAAGTATAGCCATTAACTGTTATAGGATACAACACACCTATTTCAAAAGATGAGTCTGGGCCTTTACTCACAAAACTCTAGTCTATTGTGGATTCTTCAGTCACTAATGTGATACCCCCCTCAATGAGTCTTTATAAAGCCATCATTTACTAATTAGTCCACCTACAAAATAATTAGGTACGGCAGGGGGTTGTTAGTTCCCCATTTTACAGATGAGGAAGCAAAGGTAAGAAAGGTTAAGATAACATGCCACAGGCCCCAGTTAATGATGGTCCATTATACTTACTAGTGTTGTTCTCTGGACCTTGAAGCACTAGATTGAATAGTTAAACCTCTTAATTTTACCGTGCAGTTGGTAAAGGAAAGGTACAATTACCCTTAGTTTACCTTTATGGAGAATGAACTGCTTTCTCATAAATGGTTTGCCCAAGGTATTTGGCAGAGTTTAGAGTTAGGCTCAACTTTTTCATTCACGAAAGTTATTTTTTGTCTTGTATCAGCATAATACATTTTGCTAAACAAAGTCTTAGAATTTAGAGGTAAATAAAAACATTTTTGATATCCTGTTCTGATATTCAACCATTACAAAACCCTTTCTTCCAGCATTTTCAAAGAACAAATCACTTTTTTAAACAGTGTCACCTCAAACTGTCACAACTTGCAAGAAATATATAACCAGATGTCTTAGTCTCCATGAGCTGCTGTAACAGAATACCACAATCTCGGTGGCTTCTAACAACAAAAAGTTATTCCTTGTAGTTCTTTAGGCTGTGAAGTCCAAATCTAGGTGCTGGCAGTTTTGGTATCTGGTGAGAGCCTACTACCTGGTTCACAGCTGCCTTCTTCCCTTGTGTCCTCAAATGTTGGAAGAGAGAGGGATCTCTCTGGAAGTTTTTTCCCAAGAGCACTAATTTCATTCATGATGGCCTCATCTTCATGGCCTGATCACCTTCCAAAGCTCTTACCTTCTAATACATTCATTGGGGATTAGGTTTTACTATATGAATTTTCGGTGGGGCAACACATATTACCAGAGACAGAATATTGGCTTAAATATTTGAGAAATGCTATGAGCAGCCTGTATGAAGCATTTACGTATAACACTGATGTTGATTGTACATCTTAACTCTACTACTGATTGCCCTGATGAACATTTATTATATATTAATCAAAATATTTTTAAAATATACACAATGGCTGTGAGTAGCCACATGAATATCTCTTCTTTAGTCATTAACTCTAATTTTTAGTTCTATGTCTTTGGGCATTGTTGAGAGAAGTTATTCACTAAATGTAGAGAATATATAAATGCTTTAGGAATGGCAATTGATTTCTACTTAAAGAACATTAAAGAAAAAGACTTTTCATAGGTTAACTAAAATATCAAAACGACAAAAAAAATCATACATTTTTAGAGCTAGAATAAATCAAGACTTCTTTTTCATTCCTCTTTTTAAAATTAGAATATTGAAAATTTGAAAAATGATGTGTTCAAGATTGCACAATTAGAGCTAGAAACATATAGGGTTTCCAATCTTCCAATTCAGTACCTTTTCAGGTCAAATAAAAGTAAAGCCTAATGAATACAATACCCAGGCAAATTGAATGATGATTTGTCTAATAAGGCATATATATTAACCAGCTTGCTCTGAACTGAAGCAAGTTTTAAATCCATCACAAAGCAGTAAAAAGTTTCCCAACTCTCAAAGAGTGATGTTAATATAATCAGAACCAAATACGTAAATACCTTTCCATTGGCCTTCTTTTTCAAATATCCTTACTATTTTTTTTCATTTTTTCATTTTTTAAATTTTTTATCACCCAGCGCTCATCACAAGTGCACTCCTTAATCCCCATCACCATCTTTCACTCATATACCCATTCACCTCCCTTCTGCTAACAATCAGTTTGTTCTCTGTGGTTAAGAATCTGTTTCTTGCTTTGTCTCTCCTCTTTCTTTCTTTTTTCCTTCTGCTCGTTTGTTTTGTTTATTAAGTTCCATATATCAGTGAAATCCTATGGTGTGTTTGTCTTTCTCTTACTGACTTATTTCACTCAACATTTTACTCTCTAGCTCTAGGCATGACATTGCAAACGTCAAGATTTCATTTTTCATAGAATAATATTCCATATGTGTGTGTGTGTGTGTGTGTGTGTGTGTGTGTGTGTATCACCTCTTTTTTTATCCATTCATCATTCAGTGGACACATAGTCTGTTTCCCTAATTTGGTTATTGTAGATAATGTAGGCCATGAAGGTATTATAAATGTATCTATTGTAGATAATTCTGATATAAACCTCAGGGTGCATATATCCCCTTGAATTAGTATTTTTGTATTCTTTGGGTTAATATCTAGTAGTGCAATTGCTGGATTGTTTGTTGTAGCTCTGTGAAAAATGTTATTGGTATTTTTATATGGATTGTATTAAATGTGTAGATTGCTTTGGGTAGTGTAGACAATTTAATGATATTTGTGCTTCTGATCCATGAATGGAAAGTCTTTCCATTTCTTTGTGTCATCCTCAATTTCTTTTGTAAGTTTTTGATAGTTTTCAGAGTACAGGTATTTCATCTTTGGGGTTATAGTTATTCCTAAGTATCTTATTATTTTTTATTCAGTTGTAAATAGATTATTTTCTTAATGTCTCTCTCTGCTGCTTCATTATTTGGTGTATAGAAATACAACATATTTCTGTAGATTGATTTTATTACTAAATTCATTTATCAGTTATATCAGATTTTTTGTGGAGTCTTTTGGATGTGTATATATAAAATCATGTAATTAACAAATAATGAAAGTTTTACTTCTTCCTTACTAATTTGGATGCCTTTTATTTCTTTTTGTTGTCTGATTGCTGCGACAAGGACTTCCAGTACTGCATTGAGTAAAAGTGGTGAGATTGGCCATCTTTCTCTCCATCCTTAGGGGAAAGGATCTCAGTTTTTCTCCATTGAAGATAATGTTAACCTTAGGTTTTTCATAGTTGTCCTTTCTTATGTTGAGGTATGTTCCTTCTAAACTTATTTTGTTAAGGGTTTTTACTGTGAATGGATATTGTACTTTGTCACATGCTTTTTCTGCTTCATTTGCAATGATCATATGATTCTTATCCTTACCCTTAGTGATGTGCTGTATCACATTGATTAATTTGTGAATATTACATTACCCTTCCAATCCTGGAATAAATTCTACTTCATCATGGTGAATGATTTTTTTTTAACGTACTGTTGGATTCGTTTCACTAATATTTTGTTGAGGACTTTTACATCACGTTTATCAGTGATAATGGCCTATAGTTCTCTTTTTGTGTGGTGTCTTCATCTGGTTTTGGTATTAGGATAATGCTGGCCTCATAGAATGAATTTGGAAGTTTTCCTTCCTTTCTATTTTTTTGGAATAGTTTGAGAAGAATAGGAATTAACTCTTCTTTAAATGTTTGGTAGAATTCCCCTGAGAAGCCATCTGTCCTGGAATATTTTTTTGGCTGGGATTTTTTTTATTACTGATTCAATTTCTTGGCTGACAATTGGTCTGTTCAAATGTTCTATTTTCAAATATCCTTATATTCTTCATTTGAAATCTTACATTCAGTAGTTAAGTAACATCACACATACTCAAAATTTTGAACTGAGTTTTGACTTTCTCCTTACTGTGGTAGCTCATGGTGCCAAGGTCAACTACCAAGTCCTCTCAGTTCTGTCTCCAAAATATGTCTCAAAATGCTTGTCAATCTCTTGGTCATCCCTAGGGTCATTTTTTGAGGGAGTATTCTATTACCTTTCATGCTGGTTAATGCAAATAAATTTAATCTAGACTTTTCCTGTATCCTCCCTACAGTCTACAATTTTTATATTGCCCAAAAAGTGATCTTCTAAGTACAATAATGTTAACCTTCATTAATATATTTCATAGTGGCCTATTAATAATGGAATTAATAACTTCTCTTCCTCAAACATGCCAACTAGGTCCCTGCTTAAGGACTTCTTGTATTTGCTCTTCTCCTCCCTAGAATATTCTTTGCACCATATGTTCTTATGAATGGCTCCTTCTCATTTTTAAGGTCTTTCTAAGCAATACTGTTCTGATTGCCCTATCCCATGACTGATTCAATCTTTATAGCACTCAGTATCTGAGATAATCCTTTTTTTTTTAATTTGCTTATTGTTCATCAGTCCAAACTAGCATGCAAACCTCACAAGAGTAAATATCTATCTTGATAATTGCTTGATTCATAAAGCCTTCAACAGCAATTTGGATCTCAAAAAAAAATGTTTTAAATAAGTACCAGAAATAGTGGATTTATGCTCAAGAAACTCATTATTTGATAATTACTTATTTTTTTCAGATATATCAACCATTTCTCCTTTATATGTACTTCAAGGGCCTTCCGTTCCAACTAATTATGATTCCAGCCTGTGCCAAGCCTCATGTAATATTATTTCATAATCCAGAAGTTTGCAAACATCACTGACTTGTAGATTTGTGCGTTATTGAGTCCATTTATTAAAATGGCCTCTATCCATGCTCCTCAGTACTGAATCCCCCTAAGATTCTGATTCAGAAGTATTTAGATCTCTATATGAAATTCCCAAGTGACAAAAATGTACTGTCTAGTTTGGGAGCCAGCTCCTTACCTGTTCCTTCTTTATCAGAACAAAATTATTAATCCCTTTATTCCAGACTTGGATGTTATATCTTTGCCGAAATATTTCACATTCGTATCCTTAAGTAATTCCTCCCAATCTAAGGCCATACAACCCTCAGTTTATCTCTTTGATGGTTCTAATAAACTCTTTTTACTGTGATGATTAAGTATATAATACATGTACAGTGATTAGAACAGTTTTTTAGCATTTGGCCACACATTTATTTGGTGCATCTCTACTTTATATGTATTTACAAATTTAAAATCCAATTTTCATTTTTTCTGTTATAGTCTTCATAACTGATACATACACATACATATGTGATGCATGATATGATGGAAAACAAACACAAATGTATATACACAGAAACATATTACAGGAACATGTTAAAATGAAACCATTCCAAGCAGAGATCATTGCATAAGAAGACAAAACTCAAATTAAACAAATCTTGGAACAATTCTCGATATATAGTAAGTCTCTGTTAACCACTACATATTATGATTATTATCACAGCTATATTTCTTGTTTTACCTCTCGCTTCCTTCCAAGAAAGCCATCTGCTACCCACATACACTGTTATGCATTTATACTAGATAGCATTTCTTGAAAGACAAAGTTTTCTTGTTTGTTGGTTAATTTTATTTAAATCAGTATTTCCTGCAGGTCACAGTATGATACCTTTCACTACAAAGAATATTATTGAATATGTGATATAGAGAAAATAAGAAGAAACAGGAAAGCATGGAAATAAGAATAAAAAGATGGAAGATAAAAGAATGGAAGGAGAAAGGAATAGAATGGAAAAAAGAAGGAAAGAATTTTTAAGAAAGGAAGGCTTATATGATTGTTGAGTAACAATGACCATTTCCTTACAGAGCTGGACATGGAATATACATTATTTTTATATAAATTTAAAATACATTCTCTCTTATTTATAAGCCTCTATGAAAACAGATGGGGAATATTTGGGGCTGGTCTCATGATGTGTTTAAGAGTGAGCATAATTCACCAATTCCCGGCTACTGATCCAGTGTCACTATTTCTGTTCATATATGCCACTCTTTTTGGGGATCTCCATTAGGTAGCTGAAGAGTGGGCTAGTGTAGATAATCTATTGTACTTTAGCTTCTATACATGATACAAATTGAAATAATACAATGAGTACTTTAGTACTGTAGCTCACTGTCCCTGAGTGACAATATTAATAAGAGTCTGAGACAGCAACAAAAAATGAAGTAAGTGCTTGGAACATGTGTAATGTATGGAATGACACAGATAATAAGTCGGGCACCACTCAAGAGTTTGAAAGGTCTAAATGTAAAAATAAAGGCGGAGATATAAATTTACTGACTTCATCTCTTGCACCGCTCAAACTGCCTGACAGAAGACACCAGTAAGCTGAGAATGACAACGACACAAAATGGTAACCATGCCAGTCATGCCGAATAGGTCATATCAAGTTTCAGATAGGTAAGGACAATGCTTGCCAGTATATAAAGTGACATGCATGCACAATTGACAGGTGGATGCTACAAATACAAGGGAGAGAAGGAGTAAACAAGGAAATAGTCCCTGGGAGGCTCATTTGTATTCCTCCAGGACACTGTTTAGGATAAATTATTTCTTTTTTGACACTAAACCAGTGGATGTGGATGATCCAATGCAGTCACTTAATAGTACACGATTTCACATAAGGGATTTGCTAAATTTTAAGTTTTTGCAGATAAAAAATGAAAAAGATCAAACATTAATTGTGTGTTTCCTCTGTGTCAAGCCCTAGACTTGCTGATGAATGTGTAAATAAATAAATAAATAAATAGATGCAGTGTCTTTGAGTTCAGAGAGTTGGAACTAGAAGGGAAATTAAGAAACTGAAAAGTAAATCAAGAATGAAGCTAGTTAAAACAAAAGTATATTAAATATACTGTGCCTGCACAGAAGGGAGACTAACATCTTTGACATAGGGTCAATTCCGACACTATTTTCTGAGGAAGATGACATATGTCTCTCACTGTCAAGAGCTGTGCACCCATAAACAACTAACTCTTACCTAATTACTTAAACATTGTATCAGCAAAATTGACAACACTCCATGGAAACCTGGAAGAGAATGCTTGCCTGAGTTTTAGGAGGGTAATATTTTATCTAAACTTGAAAGATGTCTCAGTTTATGATGTGGAAAAGTGGGTGAAGCATCTCAGAGGCAGGAGGTAATGGTGTCAGAGGCCCACATATAAAGCTTATTTAAGAAACAACCAATAGTTAGATTCAGTCAAAGATATTTGCAGATGGGATGACTGATGGTGTGAGATGCTACAGGATCGATTTGGGAAGTAAGTTGAGCAAGATACTGATGGATTTGTTGGCCATGCTGAGCAAATGGGAGTTAACACTGTAGGGTTTGGGGGTAAAGATCAAAGATAATGAAGTAGGACAACTGCATTTTTACAATGTATTTTACACTTTAATCATAAATTAAAGGGGAAAACCAATTAGGAGGGTATTATACTATGCCATGGTAAGAAAACTGAGAGCAAGCCATATAGCAAACATATATATGTGTGTGTGTGTGTGTGTGTGTGTGTGTGTGTGTGTGTATACACATATGTGTACATACATAATTAGTATTTAGAATATATATGTGTATAAGTAGTATGTATATGCATATAATTAATATCCTGTTATAGGTTCCAAATATTCTTTTTAAGTTTTATTTACCTTAAGTAATTTAACACCTTAGAAGGTCTATATAATTTCTTCCTCTTTCTATAATGCAGAAAGTGAGGTCTAAGCTTGGTGACTAATATATGATGAACACAGGATTTAATTGATACTGCTTTTGACAAAGATTTTTTTCCTGCTCACAGGAGATAATCCTAGATGAGAATATGCAAAGAAGAAAGGGATAGTGGCAAGTGTATTAAATACAGTATTTAGGGTTGGGTGCACACATTCATTTTTCAGACCACTAGGGCACCATTTAGTGTGATGCAGTAAATTAGAAAAACTCAACTTAATACCAAGGAGTGTCATAGATACTGGAAATTATGAATCTCCAAAGGATCATAAAACCGTGAGCTAGAGAAAATGTTAAAATGTAATATAGTCTGTTCTCAACGTCTACTAAGATTGACTGAACATAAAATTCCTCTAAGAGATGGGTTCAGTCCACATGTGCTGTAAACCTAAGGCTCTGAGCTCTGAAAGAATTCTGAAAGCATGGAAAAGGATTCAGTGACAAGGTGGCCTGATCCCTCATCCTGAGAAGATCACTAGGAATCAGGCTGACTATAGGTTAATGTATTTAACATATTTTGCAGGTGTGAAATGCAATCAGATGCTCAAATTTTTTCAGTCTCACCTTCCTTCTTCATTACGTCTTTTTTGTTTAATTAAAAACATTAATTGTTTAATTTTCTTCTAGGAGTAACAGACTATTCCCCTGCTTTGCTCATTCATCCATAAACATATCTTTAAGAGGGGAAAAAGGGGAGAAAGAAAAAACTAAATCATGGTCTAGAGCTAAATCAAGGGCTTTTATGTGGAATGTTTACAAAAAACCACTCTTAGCATGATCACAATTATTGTAAGAAGAAAGCGGTGTAGGATAGCAGAGAGAGATAAAACTCCCTTTGGGTGCCACCTCTATCACTTCTCTGAAACTCACCACTCATAATCCCCAATAATATGCAGGAAAACACTCCTGTCTTCTTACAAACTTGTACTAAGTGTCAAATGAAACAATTCTATAAAAGAACTTTGGGAACTAACCAGTAACTTGACACACAAAGAGACTTTGTTCAAGGAGCAGCCCATCATTATGTAATGACCACTGCTCACTTAGTCTACCCTTGGGGGTATAGCATATTCTTGCCTGCAGCTGTCACCTGGATTCAGAATGTGTTGGTTATTGATGCACAAATAAATATTGTGCATAAGATTTAAAATGCTAAAAGAAAGGATTGGTTAGTAGAACATTACTGAATCCATTCCATTAATATTAGCAAAAGTACTAGAAATCTAATATGAAAATATGCCATAAATTAAAATCCCTATTTAGTAATATATCAATACAATTTTTTGAAGTTCAATAATAAGCAAACTTAAGCTCTTATAAAAGAATCAGAATGGTGGTTACTTCTGAAAGATATACACTGGAAAAATTAATAATAAAGCTTCTGGGATAAAGGAAACGTTTTCTATCTTGAACTGGGAAGTGGTCTAACTGGTATATACAAAGGTAAGAATTCATTGAGAAATACCTTTAAAGTATGTGAATTTTACTGCATGTAAATTATATGCCAATAACACCTTTGTCCAGGTTCTATTCTTACCACATACTTCTTACACTACATTACAATGATTTAGAGATCTTTTTCTGTGTCCCATTCTAGTTGGCCTCCTGATGGTGATGATCACGTAGGAGAACTGAGTGTTTCTTTGGAAAAAATAATGACTTTTGTCAGTGTTCAGTATCTGAGCACAGCGCCTTTAAGTTCATTCTTATTTCAAGAACTACTACATCCATGTTGCTGCCAAACATAAATGTACCTTAGTGCTACTTGAGGAAGTCAGTTCTGCTCCAGTGAACTTGTAGAAAGGGATTGCTAAAACTACTTCTGGCCACTTTTGATTTGCAAATTGTCTCTATCTCTGCTTTGAGTTGTGAGAGTAACAGCCATCACTGCATTAAATTTTATGCATCCGTAAGATGCTCTCAGAATAGTTGTGCTCTTCTGAGCTCTACTGTCTAGCACAGTGTTGGTATAAAATATATACAATTAATATTTGATAAATGAAAGTCCGGAAAGATGATTTACTTGCTATATCTCCATATAATTGTGCTACCTTCTTGTTTATTTACATCTGGCAGCTAAGGCATCTGCCGACACATATTATCACTTTTGTTGAAGTTACGTTTTTCAATAAAACATGATCCTGAATTTATGTCACTCAAAAATACACAGGGATTTTCTTAACAGAAATTCTTCCCAGGGCTCTTTTTTTCCAATCCTGGCCCAAAGCAAAAGGGAAAAATTAGAGTGATTATATTTTCACTGACTTTGTCATAACAACGAGAACAATTTTCCTGCAATGTTCTGGAATGAAACAGTACTTAATCTAAAATAAGTTAGGTGATGAGTTGTTAGTTAACATCCTCCATTAAAAATAACATGTTTTCTATACATTCCAAGTGATAAGTGATGTCAACACATTTTAAAACATTAAAACGGAAATAAAATTCATAACCAAGAAAGCAGAAATGATTCCATCTCTCCTGTTTTAAGTTACAGTAGTCCTAATGTCTTTAACTGTAATGAGAATTTCCCCTCTCATGCCTTTAGTTATAATAATGATAATTATTTTATTCTCAAAGTTATACAGGGGTGAATTAATTAATATTTGTAAAGCATGTTGAATATAAAAAATCAAATTAAATAGCAAGCAAAGTTGAAAACTTCACTTTCTGTTACTGGCTACAGGTAACATCTCTACAATGTGGCATTGTCTATACAGCAAAGTTTTTATATCCACATGCTCTCTCCTCAACTCTTTCTCATTTTACATTTAGGAAAACAACTAGAAAAAATTAAAAAGACAGGAGAAGCAGAGTTTATACAAATTGGTTCTAAATTTAAGCAAGAAGTAGCAAGACTGTAAAAGGCACAGCAAGTGGTGAAAATCTCTTAGATTTCTAGTAGTATAATATTCTTATTGGCTCTGGAACTTGTAATTTACATTTTCATTCATTCATTTTTCCTTCAAGGAGGAAAGGATTTAGAAGGGGATGACAGACAAGTTAACAGATAATTACCAGACATTGTGATAAGTGCTTTCATGGAGAGAAGCAATTCGAAGTGCTATTTAGTTTAGCAAATTGCTCTCATACATATCTTACCATCTGATGCTCAAGGTAACATTCTGAGTAGGTAGAGTACATATTACCCATAGCGTCCCCATTTTACAGTTGAAAGAAGCTGAGATTCAATGAGTTTAAATTAATTTTCCTGGAATCATACAATAAAAATTATTGCAATTGGGATTTAAACCAGATCTGACTTCTCATGTTGTGGTGTATCCAGTGGATAGATCTATACTGGTTAATACTCCTTAACCAGTATAATCTTGGGCTTTAAATATCCATTCGAGTGTCTCATAACTCTGAGTACAAAGATTATTTTGTGGGAGGAATAGTAATCTAGGTAGAAAGCGTAGTCTTAAAAAAAGGAAGTTATAATAACAATAATAGTATAATGGGTAGAAAAGAATTGGCAAGACTGTTCTCCTGGGATCTAGTTAATACTACAAAGATCTTGATTCAATACCATTATCAAACAAAGTGTGTAAGACATAGCCATGTGTTTATGGAAGGTTTTAAAGCATATAGGAAACAGAGTGGAGAAATGATATATTTAATTCATGTAGGACAAGAATATTAAAGTAAATATTACAGCCAAAATTAGTTGAACAAAGTATCTGTTTATAGAAAAAAAAAACCTTTGAGGTGCTACTGAAGACGAATTTGGGACCTATTATAAAAAAATCCATAAAGCTTTCAAACAAATACATAGCTGAATAAAAGTAAAAAGAAATGCTACATTTTATTGGCAGAAAATAGAACACAAATTCTAGAAAGACCATTGTTTCACTGATTAGAAATCTTCTAAATACGGCACAGAAGGTATCTCAATACTATAAATCTCATTACTCTTCCTTTTCCTCCTTAATAACTTTCAGGCTAAAATACCTTTGAAGGAGAGGGGTAAAGTTTAGGGATGAAGTCTCCCCTTTTTTCGTTAGATATTAATGTGTGTATACAACTTTTTGGGACTTAAGATATTTTTATTTTATGAAAGTCCAGATGATTAAATGAGTTTGGAAACTTTCTGTTGCATCTTGGGGTGATTATGCAGAATACTAACCTCAATGGTGAGAGATTTAATTGTTAGAAATGCGTGTTATCCATGATCTAAATTAAGGTTCTTATTAACAAGAGGATTTTAAAGGAAAATTCAGAATGGAACGCTGTATTAAATCGTGGAAAAACCTAATACTTGTTGGTGTTTACTCTGGGGCAGGCACTGTGCCAGGCTCTTTACTTATCTCATTTAATTCTCCCACAATAGCTGTGAAACAGGACACTAGTTAGGGTTCTTAGTAGACAGCAGCAGAGTTGGACACTGGCCAATTTAACAGAAACGGAATTTACTATGAGAACGTAGGGTGTCATAGAGTCCCTGGGAAGTTCAAAGAACAAGGCTCACAAAACAAGCATAACCAAAGGGGACTGGGGAGGCAGACATGGCCGCATTCTTAATACAAAGTAAGTCTGGAGAGAATGAGGAGACCCAGCGCTCAGACCACTGCATTGCCAGCAGGGAGCACTGGGCTCATTCATGGCTTTGTTGCCATTTTGACTCTGCAAACTTAATTTGTCAGTGGCCTGAGGGAACTTTTGAGAGGGGTTGATATATGAAAATGAAGTCATCAGTAAAGTTGCAGGTTTACTTACAAGAATGCAAATAAAAACTGGCCTTAAGCCTGAAATCACACTTCATATAGTCCAAATAGTAACCTGTGGCCATTTTGTTAGGAGATCACAAGTAAAAGTAACATATCTTTGCATCTAAAAAATACTAATATGCCTAAATGGCCGAGTTGGAATGATTGAAAGAAGGAAGATGTTTAAATATGATGACATTTGAAAAGAATATGTGGCTTGTTAAAATGCAAAATGTATCTTCATAAAATTGTTCATCATGTTATTCCTGTATTTACAAAACCACCTCTTTAGCATTTATCTATAGCTGTGAAGCAACTTAAATGTAAAATGCAATGATGCAGTTTTCACTTCAATACATATTATATGTGATAGAATATATATTTACTATATATTATAAGATAAATTATATAGGTATATTTTATATATTTGATCTATTTTGGTAAAATATATTCCACATGGGCTATGGCAAATCTCAATAACTTAAGGCTTATATTTTGATTGTTTTGCATCATTTCCTTGCTTTAAGGATGTCTTATTTGGTAGAAAATGTACCTGTGTCTAGTTTAGACACAGTGAAGAAGCATAAGTAGAGGACAACTGCATCCCCAAATGCTTTGAAATGACAGTAAAAATTGTGTCAGTGATACTTAGAGCATCATTTCAGAACCAGAGTTTGCAAAATACAACAAAAAATATTAGAGCTTTTCCAGAAACCAAGAAAACTCAGTTTTCCCTTCATTTTCCAGCCTGGGCTCACTAGGTATTATACTTTGGTATTCAAGAAAAGAGTGATAATGGAAGCTATACAATTTGCTTATACTTGTGTTACTTATTTAAGAAATCAGTTGCTGAAAAACTAAGCTATTTAATCTTCTCCAACCCAGTGGGTGTATATATTGCTGGCAGAGAGGGTACACATGTGCTAAGAAGCCCTTGCAAAGAACATAGACTAGATTCATGCAAAACTGTGTGTGATATTTTTCCTCTATCCCTAATTAGCTGAAAAAACTTTAAGTTTTAGTGCCCAATGGTAATAAGGGGGAAATTGAAGGCAATACATGCAGCAGATATAGTAGCAAATGAGATATGCTTGTAAAGTCCTCAGGCAATGCCAGTTATATGAAAGCGCAAGTATCAACTCTTTTAACGTGTTCAACTATTTCTCAGTCTGTGCTAAAGGTAATCTGTTGGAGTTTTAACTGTTAAATTTGTGGAGTGAGCACGTGGGTCTGGTCAATTTTCCTTGTCATTTAAGGGAAAGAGAGTATCTGAAAGAGGTTATAAATAATAGGGAGAGAAAAGGAAGGAATGCCTACCATTCTGCTATTCTGTTGAGTGGCCGGTACAGGATCCCCTTTCCAAGCCGGTACTGAGGGGTAAGAGTGGACTATTGAAAAAGCAGTAAACAGAAATAGCACTGGAGTGAAGGATGTCCAGTTTCTCACAAATGTCCAAACTGATGATTATAGAGTTTAGCCAAGGAACATGTTGTAAGAGGAAAATGAGGTTAGTATGAATGTTCAGAATATTTTTTGCCGTTTTGAACTGCTATCAATTAATCATTCTTGGTTGCAAAAATATCTCTTTTAGAAAGATGTTGCTAGTAGCCCCAGGAATTTTTCTTTTCCTTCAATATCATAGCTACTCATCTTGTAACTAAATATTTGTTGCGTTTACTATTTTGTTCATTAAAATTGAAGAACAATGATTAAAGTTGGATGAAGAATGTATTCCATATATTCATGATATAACTTCTTATATCATACTCAGGGATACTAATGCTAATTACAGTCTAATACTGTTACTCTTGAGTAAAGGGTAAACTATAAGTCAGTGAGAGTAATAGAGGGAGATGTACCTCCAGATGTATTAATGGCCTCCTAAAATCCTCTCTTCCATAAAATCAAAAAGAACACTGGAAAGTTTAAAAAAAAATCAGCGTTTTTAGAAATCTGGAACTTAACCAATGGCCTGAAAAACTTGGAATACAGTTTATTTGAGAAAACACCTGATTCTCAGTAAGAACAGCGAGCTTTGTGATATTTAGCTCTTGAAAATCAGCAGCTCTGCAATCACAGTGAACACCAGCAGCTAGCGGACCCTGGAGGGGCCAGATGGGTCTGGAGCAACAAAAAATGCCCCATTCCTGGAAAACTGTCATGATTTGACCTTTCGGGCAACTCTCATGAAAAACCTTATTCACAGGGCTTGTCTTTATTTTGCCTGACTGAAATCTCGCTCAGTGAGGAAAGACCTTTCCCCAAAGCTTTTCATTTAACAATGGCTGCCTGTGGCAGTGATACCAGTTGGAGCAAACAAGAGGATTGCCAGAAAGCTACACAGGAAAATCTGCAGAGAAAAATGTCCATATGGGCCTCGCAAAGCTCCAGCATATTTATGGAGATCTGGAAGGCCATGCACATGTGCGGGGTTGTGTGCATGACCAAGAAAGACCTTAGAAGTAAATACTTTACTTCTGACTGACAGTGAGGCTAAGCTGCCAGAGTGATGAAGGCATGCCTCCACGTGCACACAGCATTTCTCAACGAAAGGTAGGAGACTTTCAAAGCAATTAAGGAAATCTAATCATTAATGGACCACTAAGCTAACTGAGAAGAGACTTCAGGGGTCCCACACCATATAAAATACTGATTTTGTAGTATTAGTTCCACAAAGTCACTAAATCAGCAACAAGTAATCCAAGGGGGCTGGCAGGGCAGATTTTATATCCAGAATTTTCACATTATATTGTTTAAAATATCCAGTTTTCCACTCAAAATATCAAGACGCAAAAATAAACAGGATAATGTGGCCATCCATAGAAAACAAAAACAGTGAATAGAAACAATTCCTGAAGTTGGGTAGTACTCTGAAGCAAGCTAAATCTAAAGAAATCTCTGCCAGAGTCAGCCTAAAATGTCATTCTTGGCGTGCCTGGGTGGCTTGGTTGGTTAAGCATCTGACTCTTGATTTCGGCGCAGGTCATGATCTCACTGTTCATGAGATGGAACCCTGTATCAGGCTCTTTGCTTACAGTGTGGAGCCTGCTTAGGATTCTCTTTCTTCCTCTGCCCCTCCCCCGCTTGTGCGTGTATATGTGCGCGCGTGCTCTCTCTCTCTCTCTCTCTCTCTCTTATAATAAATAAGTAAACATGAAAAAAAGTCATTCTAAAATGCATATTTTGGGGGGATGAACATTTGCTTTAGGTGGTGTTTAAATGCTCAATTAGAATTTTAAATATATTTGAAAATAAAAATACCAATCAGGTATTTGTACCGTGTTGCTTAGAATTGATAGTTATTATTAACTGACCGACTAGCTTCTAACTATGTAATGACTTAAGCAATAAAAATTAAATATTGTTTTTTCTAAAAATACAACTACTGGGACTATGATGTGAGGAATGTAAACATAAGAATCTAATAATTTATAGTGAAAAATTAGAACAAAATTTCAGTTGCTATCAGTACCTCTATTTATCCAATTTTAAGTATATTTCTTCGACCTATATGTTATTTCATTGATGCAGGTTTTTTTTTAAATTTAGATTACAGTTAATACTTGTATCAACATTAAATTAGATACCATTTGCTTTATCTCCTTAGCTCGTTATAAGTTAAGTACTTTTAAAATATACAGTTTAAGTACCTTTGAAATACACCTATGGACACTGGATAATACTATAAAGTGATGTTAGGAGGAATAGATATCCCACCTCACAATGTACTATAACAATTCCTCAAAGTTAGCATTTCTATGTTTTTTTGAAATTTTCAAGGAAACATGATCAATACAAAGAAAGTTTGTTTTTAGCATAAGAGACTCTTAAAAACTGAGAACAAACTGAGGGTTGATGGGGGGTGGGAGGAAGGGGAGGGTGGGTGATGGGTATTGAGGAGGGCACCTTTTGGGATGAGCACTGGGTGTTGTATGGAAACCAATTTGACAATAAATTTCATATATTGAAAAAAAAGAAAGTTTGTTTTTGTTGATTCAAAGGCAATCAAGGTTGTACGTATGTAGTTTTAAAAGTCTTCATCTCAGTGTCACTAATCTTTAAAAATTACAGTTTTGCACAATATTCTTCTGTTATTTATGTTTGTCTTAGAATATAAAGAAATCAGTATGCAGTTTCATGAACAGAAAGTGAGATGAAGACTTCAACATGATATAAAATGATTGTGAATCTATTGCACTAGGTGAAGACATGTTTTGATACGATTTATGTCATAGGGTCAATTAACTAGACCAGTAATGCAGAGTTTTTGCTGTTTTTCTTTGGATTTGTTTTATACAGACCTTTGAGTACATACACCCGAATCATTTGATAGAATCCAAGACTTTGAATTTTGACAATGTCCTGGGGAAATGCATTAAAGATCTTGGAAAAACAATCCAACTGGCTCTGTAGAGAATAGAGTAAAAGTAGTAGATGTCTGTATGTGGACTAAGAATGAAGGACATTTGATAAAAGGAAGAGGGCTGCTGAGAAGATGTAATCTCTTTTAGGAAGGTTCCAGGTACAGCCAATATTAGTATGACATGATTAAGAGACAAAGTGGCAAGAGCAATGACCTGGAGGATTGTTCTCTATGCATCTACAAGGACATATTCATGATTGAAACAAGTAATCTCAATTCTGGGGCTTGGAACAGATATGGTAGTTCAGACCTATGTGGGAGGTCAAAAGAAGAAAGAACTGGCCCATCATGGTTAATCTTATATCTCATACAAATTGAATAATTTGGGCATCCAAAGACAAAAAAGGTAACATTCTAGGAATTTTGCTAGAAGGACTAGAGTCAATTTTGAAGATACAGATAGATAATAAGACTTAGAGTATACATAAATAAGGGGTGCCTGGTTGGCTCAGTCAGTTCAGTATCTGACTTGGCTCAGGTCATGACCTCACCATTTGTGAGTCTGAGCCCCTCATTGGGCTCTCTGCTGTCAGCACAGAGCCTGCTTTGGATCCTCTGTCCCTTCTCTCTCTGCCCCTCCTCTGCTCGTTCTCTCTCTCTCTCTCTCTCTCTCTCTCTCTCTCAAATAAAAAAAAAAACTTAGAAAATACATAAATAATATGAATAAGACAGAGACAGTTTTGAAGTAAATTTTAAATTACATGTTTAAAACCTTTTCTCCTGAAATTGTATGGCCCTGAGAAATGTGTTTCTCTTTACCTTCTCTTTGAGAAATAAAAATTTAATACAGCTGCCTGTCTCAGACAATTGTCATATAGCTTATCTGTGAATGTTATAAACACATACATCAGGATAATTTAGCTTTCTTACATTTTTGGCAAAATAATCTTTGAATAGCAATTCTATGATAAGCAATTTAATAAGTATAGTGGGGCCTATAAAACATCTAACAAATAGCAATTCTTGTTTTTAAGGAGCCACTAAATTAGGTATAATAACAGCCATCTATGGAAAATTGAAATAACAAAATACAACAAAATTAGATAACAATCTAACGGGTACTACAAATGCAAAATGCTGTACTCCTTCAAAGAGAGCAACTTACTGTATCTCAATGGCCAGACCAAATTCACAAAGAAGTTCCGTGTTGAGCTACTCTTGAATTAGCTAAGCAGTAGAGAGGGGTGCAAGTATTCCAAGTAAATGAAAAATATAAAGTGAAAGATAATAAGATAATAATGTTTAATGAATAGTAAATACAGTAACTTTAATTAAGGAATTTAAAGATGAGATTAGTGAATGATGAAATTAGATAAGATTGTTAAAGTGAATGGATGCCAGCCTAACTTTTCAGGTAAGGTTATATAATATGTGGAACCTAGGGAAAAATTAAAATGTGGAGATATTTGTTAAAATATATTAAGAATTTCAAGATAGTGACAACAGATTACTAAACCAAACATGGAGTCCTTCTAAGCATGAATTCACAGGTCCATAAGATGGCTCTGAAAGGAGTTTAATCTCCCTTTAATTTTTTTTTTCAACGTTTTTTTTTTTTTTTTTTTTTTTTTTGGACAGAGAGAGACAGAGC
This sequence comes from Herpailurus yagouaroundi, assembly GCF_014898765.1. Classification (NCBI taxonomy): domain Eukaryota; kingdom Metazoa; phylum Chordata; class Mammalia; order Carnivora; family Felidae; genus Herpailurus; species Herpailurus yagouaroundi. The sequence goes on from NW_024412406.1 coordinate 2,608,492, forward strand.
ATGGGGGGGGGAGGGGCAGAGAGAGAGGGAGACACAGAATCGGAAACAGGCTCCAGGCTCCGAGCCATCAGCCCAGAGCCTGACGCAGGGCTCGAACTCACGGACCGTGAGATCGTGACCTGGCTGAAGTCGGACGCTTAACCGACTGCACCACCCAGGCGCCCCTAATCTTCCTTTAAAAGGCAATGGAAGTGTTAATACCTCTTTGAGATCCTGATTATAATTCCCCTTTGTCAATATCCAAGATGTGGAAACAAATTAAACGTCCATCAATGATCAATGGATTAAGAAAATGTTGATACATATAATGGGATACGAATCAGCCTTAAAAAAGAAGGAAATCTCTGCAATATGCAACAACATGGATGAATCTTGATGATGTTATACCAAATGAAATAAGCCAGTCACAGAAAAACAAATAGTTCATGATTCCGCTGTATGAGGTTTCTAAAAGAGTCAACTTATAGAATCTTATAGAATCAGAGTGGATTGATGGTTGCTAAGAGCTGGGGTAGGGGGAGGAGAAAATGAGGAGTTACTAATTAGTAAATAAAATTTACATAAAAATTCAATCAAGCAAGATGAATAAGCTCTAGAAATCTGCTGTACAATGTTGTACTTATAGTCAACAATAAAAAATGTACACTTAAAACTTTAAGAACTTAGATCTCATGTTAAGTGTTCTTTCCACATTTAAATCAAGAAAATGTAGCATTGACAAATTAAATGAATAAATAAACAAATGAAAGACTACAGAGAAGTTCTGAAGAGATTTTATTAGGAAGAGAACATGATAAATACAGTGACTTATGAAAATGCCCTGGTAGCAAGTTGCAGCTGAATTATATAAAGGCAAGAGAAACTTGAGGTAGGTGGGTAGTAAATACAGTATTCCAGAAATGTGCATCCATGAACTTGGTCCTCAACAGAAATAGAAGGAAGACATTTTCAGGAAGTAAAATTTGAGTAGGCTTAAAGGATTTCAGACATACTTGTCTGAGAGAATGGTTTGAAACTGTCCTGGGATTTAAACCATTTGTTTTAGGTAACCTTATATTGAGTAATGGCAGGGGAACCATGTGGAGACAGCCACTAGTCAACAATGAATAATAGATTAAGGACTGGAGTGCAGGAGATAAATCGGTGTGTGAAATTTGAAAGATGACAAAAACAGTACAGTAGGCTAATATTAACGATACTATCACCGATGTAGCATATCATTCTTGAAGATCCTAGTAGTCAAGTATTAACCTATCTCGTTTGCTGATTTCACATTTCTCCTCTGAAGAGTTAGCAATTTCTTGACAGACCAATGATTAAAACGTCAATGGAAAAATAGTTGTATGTGGCAAGACATTATTTAATAAATTGCAATTATTTAATTGCATAGTCCAAAATACCATCCTAAGCCTCTTTACCTGTCTTATCTCTTTTAATATCCTCAACATCCTTATTGGATATTCGCTATTTTGATTTCAGTTTTAACGATTAATAAACTGAAGCATAGGTAAGCTATGTTTATTGATTACTATATTTAAAAATTTTTAATGAGGGGCGCCTGGGTGGCGCAGTCGGTTGAGCGTCCGACTTCAGCCAGGTCACGATCTCTCGGTCCGTGAGTTCGAGCCCCGCGTCAGGCTCTGGGCTGATGGCTCGGAGCCTGGAGCCTGCTTCCGATTCTGTGTCTCCCTCTCTCTGCCCCTCCCCCGTTCATGCTCTGTCTCTCTCTGTCCCAAAAATAAATAAAAAAAGTTGAAAAAAAAGTACTGATAAAAAAAATTTTTTTAATGTTTACTTGTTTTTGAGAGAGAGAGAGAGAGAGAGAGAGAGAGAGAGAGAGGGAGAGAGAGAGAGAGAGAGAGAGAGCAGGGGAGGGGCAGAGAGAGAGGCAGACACAGAATCCCAAGCAGGCTCCAGACTCAGCTGTCAGCAAGAGCTGACGCAGGGCTTGAACTCACAAACAGCAAGATTATGACCTGAGCTGAAGTTTGACTCTTAGCTGACTGAGCTACCCAGGTGCCCCTATTGATTATTTAGAGACTATTGAGTGATTATCATGTACCACTCACTGTTCCAGGTGCTATCTAACATATAGATATGCAGGGATAATTAAGACCATCAGTGACCGTATTATTGCAAGGCTTATATGAAAATATCAGTACTAATAAGTTATATGAAGAAAATAAAAATGTTGAAAGGATGATGGAAGAAAAACTGTATACTTTAGATTAACTGTTATGAAAAACACTTGCTGAACGTTATATAGTTAATTAATGTAAACTAGGGTTTGAACTCAGTTACACGAGGGTAGAGATTTTTGCCTTTCTTTTTTACTGCTGCTTTGACAGCATATCACTTGAATGTTTGTCGAATAAAATGAGTAATAGCTAATATGTATTGGTGGTACGTTATTCATTGTACAAAATTATTTCCATTATATTTAAAAATATTTATAAGGTTAATATTATTCTTATTTTAAGGGTTTTGAATCTGCTGTTTACTCAGTAAAATAACTGGTTCAGGTTTATACTATGGCTGTGTAGTGGTTGATATTTGAATATGTCTCCCTAAAAGTCTAAAAATAGGGAAAAAGTCTTGGGGCTTCTGGGTGGCTCAGTCCGACTTCGGCTTAGGTCATGATCTCACGGTTTGTGAGTGTGAGTTCCATGTTGGGCTCTGTGCTGACAGCTCAGGAGCCTGGTGCCTGCTTTGGATTCTGTGTCTCCCTCTCTCTCTGCCCTCCACCATTCGTGCTCTGTCTCTCAAAAACAAACATTAAATTTTTTTAAAATAAAAATAAAATAGAAGCATCTCACTGATGAGCATTTGCAGTGAACTTCTTTATCCCTCCTTGGGTTTGGGGATATTGCCATTGTGTGAGTCTTGATGGGAGGATGTGGGAAAAGATTCTTGTCTCTTAGAATCTGGATGTTTACCTAAATTATTCCCAGGACAGGTACCCCGAGAAAAGGAAATCTGTACTTCTTAAATGCATTAATCTATCAATCAATGAAAACAGAAATTACAAAGCTGTGAAATGCCTAAATCTAAAGTTACCACCCATGTGATAGCATAAATTAAGAGTAAAAATGCCTTTTTTTTTTTCTTTCAAATGGCATTTTGCTAATGGTACAGCATTAAATTTTTAATGATTTTGGAGTTTGATGATGCCTATGCGAGCCTCAAAAACAAATTTGAATGTTGGGTTCATTCTGGCTCTCGTCACATGAAATAACAATGGATAAATCCTAAAGTAATCTGCTCTGGTGATTAAGTTGGGAAAATAAACAGAAATTTCAAATCATGCTTTGTTTTCTCTGTTACAGATATTTAAAAACTTTAGCATATTTATAATAAAAATCGAATCTAATATGCAACTCTCAAAACCAATATGATTTCCATGTCTGAATAATATAAAACTGTTTTTCATTTTACCATGAGATGTAACATACATGGTCTGATGTCTTAGTAGTGATTATAATTATATCTTATGTAATCAAAGCAAAGTTAGAAAATCTGTTGACATGTCAGCCTACAGTCAGGAAGTGCTTCAAGGTTGGCTGGAGATAAATTATCTTTAGGCGCAAGGATCAGTTGATGGTAACAAAATAACTTATCTTCCATATTATTGTGAGCCCCTCATTAAGCATGCTGTGAAGAAAGACCACAAATCTGGCAAGCCAGGATAGATCAGTATGCTGTCCCACATCAATTCGTATAGTAATTTGGCTTGCTGCAACGCTGAAGATATCCATCAGTTGCTTTCTAAGAGGAAATGCATCAAAGTATTTTTTTGATTTTCTTTTGACTTAACAATAAAGTACTCATTTTTCCATAACACACTGAATGTACTTATTCTCCAAATTCCAAAACTTTTCATAGAGAAGATACATCGCAAAAGAGGCTAATGCATTCTCTTTGATTTGTATCAGAAGATAGCTCACACATGACTTCCCTAGCCTATGACTTATTCAGCTTCTTCCATGGTGCTGGCAACTCTCAAAATTAATTCAATACGTATCTGTTGAATTCTTTACGTGCCACATTGAGTTGTTGGCACTGGGAATACAGTGGTGAACAAAACTGATTACCATTTCTGTTCTCATGGAGACTCCTTGTCATGGAAAATCTATAGCCAAACTAATTTTTCTATTCATATTAAATTCTTACATACTCTCTGCCTACTTTAATTTCTCAAGTGGCCTATTGATTTTTTTTTAAGTCCTAGGACTCTATGTACAAACATATTTGAAGGCTATTGCAAATGAACTAACAAGTTCAAAGTGGCAAATGTAAATAGAAATGGGCGATGGTGAAAGATAGGTAATTAATCTCACTCATTCAAACATCCAAAGATGAACCAGAATATATTCAAAATATGGTGTCAACCTCTCACTTTATTTTACTTGTATTAAAATTCAAAGAAAAAAAAACCTGTCCGCTAGCATGTTTATTTATAGTTCTAGGATAAGACTAGGCGGAACCAAGGTAATCTATCACCTTATTTTTATTGCCTGTGATCACTGCTTTTTTTATGATTCTCTTTTTTCATGATTTCTCTTACATTGCAACTCAGGAAACTGTAAATGATGAATGATAGTATTCACAATTAAGCTATTAAGCGACATAGTCTTACAATAATATAAAGATATATTACAAAGCAAGTCCCAAGTAAGAAGTTGTGGAGGTTCATTTTTCAATTCTCTTTTGTGACAATTGTATAAAGACCCCGTATGGACCTAATTCTAAGCTTATATTTACTAAAGTCACCACTTATAATGGTTATTGAATGTGATTAAGTTTCATTTTGTCCCTAACATCTACTTCTGAAAGATTTTCAATTGCTTTTAAACAGTTTTATAAATGCAAGCCAAATGTAGGTTTGATTTATAAAATTTAAAATTAACATTTCTAATACTTTATAAGTGCTTTAAAGTATTTTGAGAACACCATTATATCATTAGCTTGGGAATGGAAGGGAAAAGAGTTTAATTTTGCCTATTTCATTCCTAATGTGTATTTTTGTCCATGAGTTTTCACATTTTCTAGCAGGTTTTATTTAGTATTGCACTCATGAAGTACTCATTGATGAAGTGATCCAAAGATATTTTATGAGCATCTACTATGAGCTAGACAATGTTCTGATTTCTGAGGAGTGAAATTAAAGTTCAACAAAGTTTTTGATTTCACTACAGAGGATGTAAAATAAGCAGTAAAGATAAATATGTTAGAGTAAACACTAAAAGCAGTGATAGCAGGTACAAGAGATATTTAACCCATTTTATATATCCCTTTATTTCATACCAACATATTCTAAGCACCAACCCATGCTCAATCTGTTTTTTACAGATTTATCTGTCACTTGGCAAAGAGCATATCCTTTGGATGAAGTGGATACATTCTGCTTTAATGTCATAGTAATCAATATCATCCAAAATATATGTCTTAATTTATGTGTATGTTATAACATAAATTAATATAAAGATGAGTGCATTGTTATGTTAATGAATATATATGCATATATATTCACCGCACATGTGCACATGTATATGCCGTTGACCCTTGAACAACATGGGTTTGAACTGGGCGGGTCCACATACATGTGAATTTTTTGTGATAAATACAGTACAGCATTATAAATGTATTTTCTCTTATGATACGTTTAGTAACATTTTTTTCTCTAGCTTACTTTGTTGTAAGAACATAGTCTATAATACATATAATATGAAAAATATATGTTAATTGACTGTTTATATTATAGTAAGGCTTCTGTCTACAGTAGGCTGTCATTAAGGTTTGGGAAGTGAAAAGTTACATGAAGATTTTCTACTGCATGGGATTTGACAGTGCTAACCCCCACATTGTTCAAGGATCAACTCTATCTATCTATCTATCTATCTATCAATCAATCATCTATCTATCTATCTATCTATCTATCTATCTACCTATCTATATCTATCATCTATCTATCATCTATATATTATCTATCTCTATCTATCTATCTATGTATCTATCTATCTATCTATCTATCATCTATCTATCATCTATCTATCTATACACGTACATAAACACACACCTATATTTATATAAATATAATATGCACATATGCATATGTATATGTATACATATATATATACACCTATGTCCTATCTATCTATAGAGAGAGAGGGACTGGAGTAAGTTAGATGTTCAAAAAACTTCAATTTTTACATTATACTGCTTTTGACCTTCATGGATTTGCTTCTACTGAATTGAGGTCTTCTCATTTTACCCTGAGACTACTTTGAGGCACCTGCACATCAAAATTCATGTAAAACCTAAAATTTATGATTTTATTTATTGCCATGACATTTTGAAGAATACTATCTCCCACATCAGTAGGGTCTTCTTTTATAAAAATGCTTTAGGGGTAGGAATGGTGAGATTATTCTCATGAACCAAGGCAAAGATTTAATCTTTTAAGTGCAGTGATTTTTGAAATGTTATTTTTACCATTGCTTTAGCCACCAGGAAATTAAGAGTAAAATGGTTACTTCACTTTTTCATGACCTTTCTTTTTTTCAAATGTTCTGTTTTCTTATGTATGGTATTATGTATTATTTTATGCATTAAACAAAATACAAAACAGAAAATGCATTTCACATGTATTTTCCCTATCAAGGTTTTATGAACAAACTGAGATTTTAGCACACAAAATGTGAATGATATACTGTTTTATTATCATTTTTACATATTTGTTTGGATGGTTTTTCATTTTCCTGTGCTAATGTGCTTATTTTTGTATGTGTAACTTAGTTTTCAGCTTATAGAAATTATATGTTTAGAGGGCTTGAACTAGTTAGGAAAACAAGAGAAAACATGGAAGAAAAATTAAGGAAAATTAAGTATATTAAGAAGTTTTTCCCCATTAAGTTCACTGTTAAAAGAATTTAGGGCATTTGAAATGCTCTACTGATTGTTTAATAATAATGTGCTGGTCAGATGTAAGATTACCAGTGCAAGTGTTTAGATGATTTCATTATATCTCAAATTTTGGTGCATCCAATTTCCATATAAGCAAGTTACACTGTACCTTCTCTTTTTATATAACTACCAATCAGAGAACCGGGTTTAATGTTGTGCATGCTGTGCTAAACAGACATAAACATTATTTCTTATAATTAAATTAATTGTGTTCTTCACATCAATAAAGATAGGCAGTCAATTTGTGCTGCATATGTGAAATATCACTTGAAGCTGTAAGAATATCTTATGTGAGCTTCAGTGATATCCGAGGCATTTTGCAGGATGTTTATATTTGATATTGCATATTATGTAATTTACTCTTAACATGGGAAATGTTGAAGAAATAGGTGTGGAGTGCATCTGCACTTATACTAAAATGAAAAAAAAAATCAGTGGCTAATTGTTATTAGAAACACTCAGTGGTTCTCTCAACAGTGGCTTATTAAATATTGGCCCTGTCACTACAATTTGATACCTCATGGTTTAGGAAATATGAGACGTCACTTTTAGCCAGAAAATGAAAAAAAAAAAAAAAAGAAGAAGAAACAAATGAATACATTTATTCGCAATGAAGACATAGGTATGACAATTACTAAGAAAAACAGTAATAAACACACAGAGCAGATTTGGGAAAGTTCACCAATTCCATGATCTTGGCTCAAATTTAAAATTATTCTTTGATTAGGGGTGCCTGAGTGGCTCAGTTGGTTAAGCGTCCAACTTCAGCTTAGGTCATGATCTTGCAGTTCATGAGTCCGAGCCCTGCATCAGGCTCTATGCTGACAGCTCAGAGCCTGGAGCCTGCTTCACATTCTGTCTCCCTCTCTCTCTGCCCCTCCCCTGCTCACACACTGTCTCTCTCTGTCTCTCAAAAATGAATAAACATTAACATTTTTTAAATTATTCTTTGATTGATAATATTGCTAGTTCACATAAAGATATAAATTATAAAGTGTCCTCTTTTTTTATAATAATTACCCAACAAGCCCTTATCGAATACAGTTTACAGAGAAGGTGATCAAAATATGTTTAACTTATGGAATTTCATAATTTAAGACAACAAATACAACAACACAATTTGTATTGTTTTGAATTAAATTTGCCTCAACTTACTAAATTACTAGAGTTAATATAACAGTGGTATCTGGTTACCAACAAACAATTTAGTTTTGAAGGAATTGTTAAAGCAGCATGGGTGAAGAGAATATTAAAGATCTAAATTTAAAATAAATGTAACTATACAAATATAAAATATACAAATTATTGTGAATAATTTGAAGCATGGATAAAAAAAAAAACAGTCAAAGAGATGCATTTTCTTGTGTAGAACAGGAGATTTGTATTTCTCAACTGTTAAGAATTTGGCCACACACACATAATATAAATATCTAATAAATAGTAAAAATAAAAGAAATTCCATATTGATAACGACATAAAGTATTCCCTCCATAATTCAATTAGAAGCTTATTTACCCATTTCATATTGCAGCTATCAAGTAGCCTTCTGGATGCTGTTGAAAAGTTACAAGACTTTACATATTTTGAAGGTTCATCATGGTGAGTTTTTTGAAAAGTTTTGAAAGCTAAGATTTGGACTCCCGAAATCACAGAAGTTTATTTAAAGTAAATTTCTAGTGTCAAAAAGAAAAATGAAGTGACCTACATAATAGCTGTGAAACTTCAGGTAAAACAGTGAGTCCAATGCTCTGGTTAACAAAAATAAGACAGTTTAATAGAATAAAAGGGTAATCGTAATCAATCATTGAAGCAACATGCTTGGTAGCTTTTAAATACTTGCATGAATGAATGAATGAATTTTTAAATATTTATGTAGTTGCTGTTTATTTCTTTTTTTTTAATGTTTATTTATTTTGAGAGAAAGAGTGCGAGCATGAGAGGGGGAGGGGCAGAGGGAGAGAGAGAGAGAAATAATCCCAAGCAGGCTTCATGCCCAGCAAGAGCCTAACATGGGGCTCAAAATCCAGAACCATGAGATCATGACTAGAGGCTGAAATCAAGAGTCAGACGATTAACCAACTGAGCCACCCAGGCACCCCTCTGTAGTTGCTCTTTAAATAAGTTAAAGTTGAAAGCTTTAATGAACATTTTTTTATGATACATATATATATTTTTTAGCTTACTGATAAAAACTTTTTTGACATCTGATTGGCTGTAAATTCATCTGGAATAAAAGGATTGATATGTTGACTAAAATTGTATTGGTTTCTAACTGAAAGGAAACAAGAAAATTTAGAACACATTTCAAAGTCAAATAAAAATTTTCTGTCTGATTCCTTCCACCTATTGATTTCAGAAACCGTGTGTCCTTGGATTTTAAGTATTTTTTTTTTTTTTTTTGCTTTTGTTTCTGTTTTGGTAGCTCCTGTGTAGTTACAGGCACTCAGATCACAACCCCAAACAGTTCATACCAATTTTCTATGACAAGGGCTATTAACTTTGTGTGAGTGAATTATCCTTTAAAATATACAGTTTTGTATATCCATTTTTCTTGCAAGAAGTTATTATTTCATTTTATAAATGATTAATTATTAATAAAGCTAAAAAGTGAGTTTATTTTGACAAAGTTATGTGTTTGGGGAGGGGTGTTGGAATTTGGATGATCCAGGATGAGAGGGTCTCACATTCGTCAAGCAAGAAAATTAAGTGATCAAGTGTGGATAAGACTTAAATTTCCCCAGTTTAGTCAAAAATGAAAGATACACTCTAGTGTGACTTAATGAACATTAAAATGTGATTCCAAAGTTTGGTTTCTCTTTCAAATATCACTTTTTTAATCACTTGCCCTTGCAAGTCTTACAGAAAAAAAATAAGTCAACATAGTATAAAAATATTTAAATTTATTTGACATAGGCATGATTTTTAAAAACAAGTGACTACCTCATAACTAGATGGCTTTTTTTAAGAAGGAGTTCCATAGGTATAATTTTCTTTCATATTTAAAAGAAACTCAGTTATATTTTGCTTTATTATTTTCCCACATAAAATTATGGTCAATTACTGCTTGTTGGCTAAATGATGTTTCATATAGTTTTTAAAGATACTTGAAAAATTAATAGATACTAATTATTTTCAACACAGAAACTCCTCATTTGAAATAGTTAATATTACTTGCATAACAGGTACTTAGTATAGGTTGTTGATAATGACAGACATGGAAAGAACATTTTTCATTACGTTTATTATTGGGTTAAAGTTCAACATCAAGTTTCTTTTTTTTTTAAAGACTGAATAAGTGAGTACCTATTTTAATATTGAAAGCTAGAGAAAATCAAACTGCTTCTAGTATTTAATTCAAATCTGACTTCCCAAATTTAGCATTTGTGTTCCCCAAATTTAATTGAATATTTTTGTAGTCCATTATCACTCAAGGTGTATAGAAGCTGGAGTATAGAAAACTTCACAGTAGTTTCTATTATAGCATTTTTGGCTAAGATTAAACAGGAAAAACCTGGAGCTTCGATGTATAACTTGAAAATTTGAATTTTTTCATAGCAGGTTTTAATCCAAAGAATTTTGAATAAAATCTAATTCATTATGGGACTCTTTCAAACTTCATTTCTATAAAAAAGTGCATCATTGTTTATTTTATCCAAAATTAAGAAGCTATGCTTTGTGGAAAGAATCTTGATTTTGAACAAGGGATAAAAGGGAAAGCTAGAAATTTAGAGACACACAATATTCCTTATTATAAGATTATCAAACCATAACTTGGGAGACTCCTTAGGCATAGGTTAGGATTTTATTTTTGTTTTTACATAACATAGTATTTCCCACTTGCCATGAAACAGAAAGTCCAGAAGATTCCTCATTTACTCTTAAAGAATTTTAGGCTACAATAAAACACATGATATTTCACTAAAGTTGAAGTTTGTCATTACTCAGTAGACATTTTCACTGCTGAAGCTTCCATCACTCAGTCTGGTTAATACCTTTGTAATCCTCTATATAGATGTACAAGACCTTTAGCCTTAAGATGATCCAGTTGTCAGTGTTAAGCTCATAGAAATTACTCAGCACTCAATTACAACTCATTTAAGTGCAAGCAGACACATAACTGTCCATCATCTAGATTAAGATCCACATAACTATGAAATACAACTGAAACAATTACACTTCTAAAAAATGATTCTGCTAGAATTCATCACAATATTCTGATTCTTTATCATGTGCTATTCAATGACATGTATTGATATTGGGATGACCCCATTAATTATAGTGACAGAGTAATGGATAATGGTTGTATTACACTATCCCTCATGGCTATGGAGGAAAGCTAAGTATCACTTTCAATCCCTTTTACACTGAGTATTAGAATAACATAAGGATTAAAAGCTGAACTCTAGTATAATTGTCATGATTTTCTATCTAAATCCTTTCAATCTGAAGAAGAAAATGTTTGGACCTATAGTGTTTTGGGACAGTAATCTACCAGGATGATGAAATCACTGAATCTGAATCATTTTTCCTCATGTGTCAAGGAGTAGGATGTTTCTATTTAAGCTTTAGAGTAAAAGTAACCATGCATTCCTGCTAAAGGAAAAAAAATAATTTTTTCAGTGTATGTAAAAGATTATTTCCAAATGCAGGTATGCAGCACACTAACATATTTAGGTAGGCTAGAGAATTATGTTGTTATGTCTTAAATCTACATGAACTATGAGTATGTAATTATCATAATGACAGCTTTAGCCACCTATTCTACACAATGTTTACAAATGATGAAGTAGGCAATAATTTATTTTTATTTTTTTGACAGATGCATAAAAATATTTTATGTTTTTATTTTTATTGAAAACATAGTATTTATCTGCTTTTCACTATTTTAAGATAAAAAAACCTTCATGATTATCCCTGCATTTTTATAAAAATGTTATAAACATTTAGGAGCCATTTATAAATCAACAAATATTTACAAAATTTCAGACTTGTTTGAAATGTAAACCCTTAAGGTTTTATAAGCCCGTAAGGGAGAAAGTGAATAGTGGGTTTTTTTCTTTTGAATTATCATAGTACATTGATTTTTCTAAACTCCAATAATAGTTAAATCCTCCACAAATATCTGGAAATTTAAGCAGAAAAACGTAAATTTGTTCCATTCACGTCTCTAGGAAGTGCAAAAGTAGGAATTGTAACTTAGATCTGACTGGCCTAAAGTCTGAGCAGTTAGTGTAATGCCTGGTGCTCAGTAGTCCCTCAATAAATGACAAGTCTTGGTGATTTCCTTTCCATGTTTAAGTTTTGTCTCCTGAAAGACATAACAGAGATTAGTAAAAACTACTTGAAACTCTTTTAGTTAGCTTTCCAAATGTAAGTGCACAATAAAATGTAGTTATATTAATTCATTATCAATGGCCCTGGTACTATTTATTCATTTTATTGAACAAATGGTTATTTTTGTACCTATAATATCCCAGGCTCGGTATGTGCTTACTGACTTTTAAAATTTGGGTTAACTGTGTGTTCGTATGTGTATTTCTATCCATCTATCATCTATCTTTTCTACTCTTCCATCTGTAGTTTATTTTCCGTTATTAATATTACTTTCTTTTCACCAAATACTCTTCAATTTCTCAGTACTGAATACTATCCTGTTTTTTCCTAAAACTCTTCTATAGTGCTACCCAACTCTCTTTATATAATAAGATTCTGAAACATCCACCAAAAGGCAATCATAAACCAAAATGCCAATATTATGTAAAAAAACATCATAACCCTCCTCTTAGGAGTCATAATCCTTTTTTTTTTTTAAAGTTTATTTTTGAAAGAGTGACAGGGTCGGGGGAGGAACAGAGCGAAAGGGGAGAGAATCCCAAGCAGACTCCATGCTGCCAGTGGGAGCCCAATATGGGGCTCAATCTCATGAACTGTGATCTCATGACCTGAGCCAAAATCAAGAGTCAGTCACTTAATGGACTGAGCCACTCAGGCTCCCCAGTAATCATAATCATTTTTACTCCTCTCATAAAATCTCCTATAAAATACATGCATGTAAAAAAAATAACACGGAAAGAGGAAACATTATTATGATGGAGATATATTTCCAGACAAATTTTTTAAACATTAAAAATTGTATTGTTTCTACAATGGTGAGAAGGTCAGTTAGGAAGAAGTTACATTAATCCATGTAAGAAGGATGAAGGACTGAAGTACAGCAATAGAAATAATAATGGAGCACTGCTAGCTCAGACCAAAACAAAACAAAACAAAGCAAAACAAAACAAAACAAAACAAAACAAAACAAAACAAAACAAAACAAAAAAACAAAACAAAACCCAAGAAACAAAAACTGCCTCTCAGCCCAGTCTTTAAAACCCCTCCTGCCTTTTTTTCATCAGGGTTAAATTCAGACTTTAATTCTGGCCCCTCGCCCCTATTGCAATAGCCTTGAATAAAGCTTTCCTAGTCTGCTTAACTTTGTCCAGTGAAATTTTTGCTTTGGCAGGCCATTGGACAGGTCCCTCCACTGGGGAAGAGTTACCTGGAGTTGGGCACGTGTTTCCGGGAATTTATGTGGGCTTTGGATTTATGCATCTTTATGGATGATGTAGAGAGGATTACTGGGAATAGAAACCACAGCTACTAAAGAGTAATTTTGTGAAGTAAAACATTGATGATCACTGAAAGAGAACTTGGCAGCTGGTATCCAAATTTCCCAGCCATTTTTGTGGTCAGTGTCCTTTGAATACTAGGACTTGCTACAGTAGCAATTGCAAGGTACAGAATAAATGGTATATCTTGACAAAACAATAATTTTACCCCTCTATAATTACATCTTAGTTTTTTGTTTGTTTTGTTTTATTTGCCTGTTTGTTTACATTATTGTATATATGCACCACAATTTTTTGCACTGTCTCTCCTAGTTATGGCATGAACTCTCTGGGCTACGGGTTTGTCTCTCCATTGCAGCAACTTTCTTGACCAATGCTAATGCTTGTCGACCCAGGTCTATGGAATTCAATTCTTTACACCAATACTATGTCATATAGGACTAGAGAGATAAGGATAAGCCTTCCTGGATTAGCTCCTGTATTTGTTATCTAATGTTGAATAACAAATTGCTACCAATTTAGTGGCTTAAAACAACACGTGTTTATCTCATAGTTATGGTAGTTAGGGATCCAGACATGACTTAGTTGAGTCTACATCTTCAGGATAGTTCATAAAGATGAAATCAAGTGTTAACCAAGGTTGGGCCCCATCTGAAGGCCAGACCAAGGAAGGATAGCTGTCAAGCCTTCATGGCTGTGAACAGAATTGCAGTTTCTCAAGGGCCATTGGAATGAGGCATCAGTTTCTAGTAGGCTATTTGCTAGAGGATACACTCCAATGTGGACACCACCCAATGTGAGATTTCCCAACTTGGTGACTTACTTTATCAACAACCGGAAGCAAGAGAGTAGCTTCAGGTATAAAGGTCTCAAAGTAATGACAATATTTCTTAAAATATCTTTAATATATGATACTGTAATTAGTTTCCTTATCACTGTAATTATGACAATATTACCTCATTCACAGGATTGTTGCTAGGAAAAATGAGGCAATATAAAATACAAAAAAACTAGACGAATATACTGTTATTATTGTCTTAGCCACCATTTTTTGATGGGAAAATATTTTAAGACAAGAATAGAAAGTGTGTGGATAGACATAGACAAATTAATAAGAAAAAGGTTAAAATGCCTTTTCAGGTTTTCTATGGAAGTTCTGAGATATACCTAGGAATTTGTTTTTATTCAGGTATGGTGAGGCCAACAGATCAGGAGACAACTATCACTGAAAAGGGTCACATGGTCAAGCACCAGGGTAGGTCAGGAGGCAAAAGAAAGGTAGGGAAAGTATGGCCAGCAGTCTTTTTTGTGGTTTTCTCTAGAGGGAATGGAGGAGGGTAAGGAAGCTGAGAAGGTTTAGAGTTGTCTAGTTTCAAGAATTCCAGCAGACTCTGGGTTGTAGGGGTTGTCCCTGTTCATCCAGTATCTGACTGCAGGGTGATTTGGGTCAGGGGACGGTGCTCTGCACTGCAGGAGTCTTGTAGAAAGAGACAGGTTAGGGTATTGACTCAGGATTAGCTAGTTTGCATATCAAAGACCGACTCACAGACAAGCTGCTTGCTCTGTCTATGAATTCACTAACTCTGGGAGGTTAAGTCCCACCCTGGATGTGAAGTGTCCTAAGATGTCAAGGAACCATAAAATATAGAAAAAAAATGCTTATTACACCCTATTATTAATATGCTGTTTTCAAAACTTTGGTAGTTTAGTTTTAATGCAATAATATAAAGGATTTATATTCAGTTGATGAGAATAGCAAAGCGGGTTAAATAGGAAAGTCTAACTGCCTGGATTTGAATGATAATTTTGCCACTATTTCACCCCTAAAAGTCAGTGCCCCATTTGTATAATGGGAATAATAATAGTTTTTACTTGATATATGTTTTAACATATTAACTGTTTTTAATGTTTATTTATTTTTGAGAGAGAGACACACACACAGAATTCAAAGCAGGATTCAGGCTCTGAGCTGTCAGCACTGAGCTGGTTGCCAGGCTTGAACCCATGAACCATGAGATCATGACCTGAGCCGAAGTTGGATGCTTAACCGATTGAGCTAT
Source organism: Herpailurus yagouaroundi (assembly GCF_014898765.1). NCBI lineage: Eukaryota > Metazoa > Chordata > Mammalia > Carnivora > Felidae > Herpailurus > Herpailurus yagouaroundi. The sequence goes on from NW_024412406.1 coordinate 2,624,126, forward strand.
GCAGGCATCCCTGTTTTAACATATTTTAACATTAAATATGATAATGCATATTAACTAATTAACCCAGTATCTGGTACATAGTGAATCTTCAGTTGATACTAATTATTATCTTATTGCTAACAATTTTGTTAATTTCCAAGTCCCAGGACTGCTGTTGAAAATTTTCCACATTCATTATCTTTCTGTCTTGGCATAGAACACTATAAATATATAGTAGAATGGGATTTTACTTGGAAAAAAATCAGAAATGGAAAATAAAAATAGAAATTAAAAAGTTATTATAAGAAATGATGTGGGCAAGACAGAGAGAAAATCACAGAAGTTGGATGGATGAATGTGGATGGCCACTTTGTCTGGGACCTCTTTACCCATCTTGCCTACTCATCCTTTTCCCCACAGAGTTTGTGAGCCTGCTTCGCATCATATGTCTCCATCTCTTAATCCTATCTGTATGCCTGCTTCCAGATGTATGAATCCCATGATTTTTCAGCTCCTTCATGATATCCAGGCTGAGGACAGATGTAAAAATCACGATAATCATACTCTGCATCTCTAATTAGCACGTTACCAGTAGCAATTAACAGTGTTGACGGCAGGAAATGTCATAAAATGTTGAACTGTTCTGGTGATGGGTAAGACTTCATTTTTAAATAAGACTCCTTTTTTGCGTTTTGGTTTTAAGTGGGTTTAGTCAATCTGGTGATGGCATTTTGTTTTTCCCCCTGTGTTGTAGTTTCCACTTTCTGAGGATGAGCAGAGTGCCAGACTCTTGAAGCTTCTGTATCCAGAATGCCAAGAACATTATGATCAATTTGCCATTTGATTTCCATTGAAATTATTATAAATGAGAAAGGTTTAGTCCCCAATTCTTGCTGCACTAGTGGATACTTTTTTAGTTAATTGGGAATTAGGACCTTTTGTCCTTGAACCCCTCCTTTTCTTCCCCTACTACTTCGAGCCATTTTAAACACACTAACACTTAACACATATTCCCTTTAACAGAAACTCAAACTGTCTTTGGCTTTATTCCTTTTATAATTGCTTTTTATATTTTCTCCTCCCTGTTCCAGGGCCCCATCCATATCCAGGGTGTGCTGTGAATGAGGTGTGTGTTTGGAGAGCAGGAAGGAGAACTGTGACCACCTGCTGGATAGACTTTTTACCTGCTGCTCTTCTGATTATTTGTGCTGGGATGAGGCAGCTCTTAAAAAGATCTAAGATTAAGGCTGTTCAGAGGGAAACTGAACTTGGTATCTAGACAACACAGGAGAGAATCGATGAATTACCGACTCTACTTACCTCACCTCCGGTCTTTAAAATGTATTGTATCTGGCAAGTCTTTCCCCTCATCTGTCTCAGTAGAGCAGAAAGCCAACTGAGATTTTCGATCCTAGAGATAGCGTCTTCATGGGCTTTCTATCATATATTTGTTGACAGCCTCCTGTTGTGCAATTTCCTCTCACTCCAGAGATTTCTCTGGTTCTCATTTAGGAAGAAAAAAATTGAGAAAAATGAAAAACTGCTTCACCATCCCAGCTTTCTTTTTGGTAGTAGGAGAGAAAAAGACTCAGCAGAACTGGTACTGAAGGAGGGCAGCGAAAGCTAACAGGTGGGCACAGCTCAGGGTGGGCAGGGGTAGTATTGCAGAGTGATCCCGTGGCAGTGCTGACTTGCAGCCAAAATTACATAAATCCTAGATGGAAGCATCAGCCACCCCTCCACCCACATATGGCACCTAAATCTTACGATGTGTTTAATAACTCTTGGTCCTTCCCATTCCTCTCCATTCCCATCCTTACATAATATTTACATGGCATCTACATTAAACTTCCAAAGCACATTTCTGGTAATAACATTCACTTTGTGACACACAAACTTTCTGAAAGTTTACATTCTCTGATAAACCATCTGAACTTCGCAGTTTAACATCAAAGATCCAACCCTAATTGACATTAATACATTCCTTCCTCATTTCCTTGATACTTCTCTCTCTTCTGTCTTCTCCCCTTTTTCTTTTCTATGGCTTTGTTTCTCTTCATGCTTATATTATTCTCTCTCCAAGACCTAAAATACATTCTTTAGTGTTTTCATATATTAATCTATTGAAGCCACATAATATTAAGAGACAGATGTTATTTTACTCCATTTTGAGATAAGAAAACTGATATTTAAGAATTTTAAATATATTGTCCAGTATAATTCCAAAGTAAAACTTTCACTAGTATTCCCACTAGTTATTTATAAGTGTACCCTTAAGAATCGCTAAATTCCATGTTATTGGATACCATGTACATCTAAGGACTGATACTTTGCTAGGTAGTTGGATATACGTATCTCAATTTCAAAGGAAATGCTTGAACTACAAATACAAACTCTGGAGCTAACCATGGAACAGGAAGAGATCAAGTATGGTTAATGTAGATATAAAATAATGGAGATATTAAATCCAGAGGCAATATTGCCCAGGTGACAGAATATTGCTTTTTGAATTCTGTATGTATTTCTTAACTATTAGTGTAACCTTGGATATGGTAGTTACTTCACCAAAAATTAAATTGTGAGACACAGCACACTGTAATTGTTAAGAGTGTAGGTTTCAACCTCTGCCACTATGTGAAGGTGAACAAGTTGTTTACATTTTATAAATAATACTTTTTCATCTACAAATGAAAATAATTAGTTACAGCTATTTCAGAAGGTTCTTTTGAGTTTTTATATAAACTAATATTTGTGGCATCTACTAAATCTTGTATGTTTTAAACTTTTTCTGCTGTCTAAAATGCAGTTGGTAATAGGGACACCTGGGTTGCTCAGTTGGTTAAGCGTCCGACTTCTGTTCAGGTCATGATCTCACAGTTTGTGAGTTCAAACCCTGCCTCAGGCTCTGTGCTGACAGGTCAGAGCCTGGAGCCTGCTTCAGATTCTGTATCTCCCTCTCTCTGCCCCTCCCTCACTCATACTCTGTCTCTCAAAAATAAATAAAACATTAAAAAAAATTAACAATAAAAAATAAAATAAAATAAAATGCAGTTGGTAATAGTACCTTCCCCTTAGTCTTAAGAATTAAATGAGGTAAAGTACTTGTAAGTACTAAATAAATATAAGCTCTTTTTTAAAAAAACTTTCATCATCCTGGTGACCATGCTAGGCATAACAGATACACTTTTAACTTATTATATTCTTTTACATAAAAATGAATAACTGTAGCTTTGTGTAAATGAATATTTAATTGTTTTCTTACTTCAAGATTTATCTTTTTTACAACTCCCGATAGGCATATGTACATGGCTTAAAAACGAAGACACTTTTCTTTCAAAGGATGCATTTTTAATATCTTTTTATCTTGCCATGAACTTGAGTATATGTTTATTTTCTTTATTCTTTCAATAGAATCACTCAGATATTGGAATGAAGTTTGTTCTGGTTGATGCATTATTCATTTAAAATGTCCCATATATGATAAAATATTGAATTAAAAATATTGTAGACCTTTCACTTTTCCTTTTATAAATCTAACATTTTAAAATAAATACTCCCATCTTTCCCCACAAGTGGTCCCCATTGCTAAGTTGCAGATATGGTTACATTAAATGTCATCTTCTACACACTTAAATTTGGTAATTATAATAGTCTTTTCCCAAATTGGATAAATGTTTAACTTCGAAACACTTTGGATGACTTCTCTGAGTCTCCCGTGCACATTATTAATGTTTTTTTTTTATAGTTTGTGTATATTATTTTAATTGGAAAGCATTTTCTTTCCAACGATTTTTTTTTATCCAAACTGTGACTAAAGTCATTAGCCTTTATGGCTCTTACTGGCCTTCCTAGCACAGAACAATATTTCTTTACAACTGACAAGGGAAACTACTTAGTTGTCTAGAGACATCTATGAGTTTTCATTACTCAGTACTAACCTAGATGCATACTCTCTAAGTGAAACTCTAGGAAATGTCATTATATTCCTGAATAGATAACATTGTAATCAAAGGCTGCCAAGCAATTCCCAGGAGATTTGCAAAGAAATACCTTGAAACGAGCGGTATTGTTAAGCAGTGCAACTCCATGGGTTTAGCCCACAAAGTGCATACTTTCTGTGCAGTTTGCAGAGTGTGAGCAGTTCTGCCCTTGCCTAGGCATGATTATCAGTGCAGGAATTGCCACTGGAAGCATATAGGAATTGAGAACTGGAAAATTCCCAGAGGGGAATTGAGAATATTGGAAATCTAGAGAAGAGAAAACTGTGATTACTGCTTCTGTCTACCTCCAGGTCTTCCTTGGCAGAGTTAAGAGGCACATCTGATTCTGCAAATCTACCAGTATTTCTGAAAAACAAGAGCAGCTGTTAGATTGAAGATACAAACTCTTCCAAAATGTCTGATGTGGTGGTCATAGCACTCCACAGAGGGGATTAGTACAGAAAAATTGGATTTGTGTGTTCAAGACTCCATATCCACAGTTTCTACCCCAAAGTAGCTTTTGGAAATGTGAATAATAAATGGATTATAAAAGTTAATGATAAAATGTCAGAAACAATAGAAAGATGGGAGGGGTTTGGAAACATGGCAATAAAGTTGGATGGGTACATATGGGTTCTTTTGATACCAGCACTTGGGGAGATAATGCAGGTGTAATGGAAAGAACATGAACATGAGGGGGAAAAAAAAAAAAAAACTTCTATATTGTCTTTGACCTGTCACTAATCTAGCTGTGTGACACTGTTTCACAGTGGCCTTTCTAAAAATCAAGATAATTATTATTATTTTTTCTTTTTCAACGTTTTATTTATTTTTGGGACAGAGAGAGACAGAGCATGAACGGGGGAGGGGCAGAGAGAGAGGGAGACACAGACTCGGAAACAGGCTCCAGGCTCTGAGCCATCAGCCCAGAGCCTGACGCGGGGCTCGAACTCACGGACCGCGAGATCGTGACCTGGCTGAAGTTGGACGCTTAACCGACTGCGCCACCCAGGCGCCCCAAAATCAAGATAATTATTAAATGTAGTTCCAATTGTGGTCCTTAAACTTTCAGGGTTAGAGGATATGATTCTGGGAAGATCAGAGTATGTTAATATTCTGAAAATAGAGGTCACATTTTATTTTTCTACCCACAATAACTCCTTTTATAACTGCTATAACCCAAGTGAACAGCAGTTTATCAAAGAGCTCTTTTTCTCATATCATAATGCGCTTCACAGTGGACACATTCCCTTTTTTTAAAAAAAAATTAATGTTTATTTATTTTGAGAGAGAGAGAGAGAAGTTGGGGCAGGGGCAGAGAGAGAGGGAGAGAGAAAGAATCCCACAGGTTCCACACTGCCAGCTCAGAGTCTGGACACAGAGCTTGATCCCACGAACTGTGAGAGCATAACCTGAGCCAATATCAGGAGTCAGACACTTAGCCAACCAAGCCACTGAGGCACCCCAGAAGCATTTTCTTTTTTAACCTAGTTCCTAGAATATACTAAATGTCCAATAAACCACTCCATCCCTATTTGGTAGTATATAGATATGTTCACAGTTTATAATTTAGTGCAAAATAAAATATGTGTGCTCCTTGCCATATACCTTTATACAAAATGCAAAGTGAATTTTCAATCAATATAGATTCTGCCTGATATTGAAGGAAGGAAAGATTTACTAATTATATTAATTATGGTAATTATATTAATTGATATTAATTAATACTAATTATACTAATTACGGTAATTATATTAATACTATTGATAATGGCAAAAATATAATAATGACATTTAAATTTTTTTTTCAACGTTTATTTTATTTTTGGGACAGAGAGAGACAGAGCATGAACGGGGGAGGGGCAGAGAGAGAGGGAGACACAGAATCGGAAACAGGCTCCAGGCTCTGAGCCATCAGCCCAGAGCCTGACGCGGGGCTCGAACTCACGGACCGCGAGATCCTGACCTGGCCGAAGTCGGACGCCTAACCGACTGCGCCACCCAGGCGCCCCAATAATAATGACATTTAAACTTTTACAATTGTCCAAAAACTAAACTGTTTTACAATACTACCTTACTTGTTTCTCAAAATAAACTTAAGTAGTTCTTTTTTTTAAGTTGTATTTATGTAAGTAATTTCTACTCCTCACGTGGGGCTCAAACTCAAGAACCCGAGATCAAGATTTGCATGCTCTTCTGACTGAGCCAGCCAGGCACTCCAAATAGTGTTTCCCCGCCCCCCGCCCCTCTTTTTATACACCTTTTGCTTCTATTTCCGGAAACAGGCTTAGAGAAGTAAAATTCCTTCTCCAAGATTACACAGCCAGGAAGTGGTGATGCCAAAATGTGAACCAGGATCTTTGTTTCCAAACCGATATTGCACATGTCTCAATTAATCTAGTATCAGCCTTGTTTAAACTGAGAATCTTCATAAATAAATAGGAAACTATGTAGTTATATATTACACATATATATTTCTTTTTCTTTTTTTTTTACATATATATACATTTTCTAAATTAGGATTGCCATACTTATTACCTCTAATTAAAACAACAAATAAAAGTAGCCAAGCCAGACCAATTAATCTAATGAAACTTGCAGCTTTATTTTCAATCAGTATTCTTTTTGATAACACAGATTTTTATCTACTTCTGAGATAAATTCAATGATTGAATTTTTGAAAGTAGTCTTAGGTCTTTGTAGATATTGGCGTATCAGATGTAACTGCATGATGTTACTATATAGTTTTTGAGTGCTTGTTATATGCTAAGTACTTTAAATTTTTACATATATAGTGTTATTTAATCTAATAGCAAGCCTAAGTGCTCAACACTATTATTCTTCTGAAAATGATTTTACCGAGTCTCAGAAGACTCAGTAGAAAGTCTTTCTCGCAGAAGAAAAGTCTGAAAGACTCTCAGTCTTTCTCTCAGAAGAAAAATAAATTATGCAAATGTGCCCAGTTGATAGAGAACTGAGGTACCTCAGATTCAAACTCATTGATTTTTATTTCTAAAGTTTGTTTTCCTTTCTATATATGAAGTATCTTTAAAAGACCTCATACATATAGTTACTTGTATATTTTATGTTAATTGAGTTGTGGTTAGTAAATACAAGACTTGCTTAATGGCACCAATGTATGGTCAGTTTTCATAGATGTTCCATAGGTGGTTGAAAATATCTATCATATTATTGCTAATGGTCATTTGCTCATGTTGTTCATATATTATTATTGCTATTATTTTTGCATGAACTATTAGTTACTGAAAGAGTTGTTGACCGACAAAATCAATACTCACCTTGATCTTTATCATCATCAAAATTTCCAACTTTTGGTGGTTTCACTACCAAATGTTTTGCTCTTTTTTTTTTTTTTTTATTTAGCCACATTGATATTGTTCATGCTAGATTATGAGCACCCATGACATAGGAAATGCAATTATTTGATTAGTTTTAAAAGCTACTTACATAGTACTTTATTAAGTACTTCATTTATAATTTTTTTCTTAATTTGTCTTCTCTAATCTATCCTTGGTTGACAATTTCTTATAATTCAGGTATCTGTTGAAATGCCACCTCCTCAGATAATTCTCCTGACTGTCCAGTCTTATAATTATTCATCTAAAACTCTACTGCATCATTCTACTTTAGGAAGAAAGAGAGAAAGAAAGAAAGAAAGAAAGAAAGAAAGAAAGAAAGAAAGAAAGAGAAAGAAAGAAAGAAAGAGAGAGAGAGAGAGAAAGAAAGAAAGAAAGAGAAAGAAAGAAAGAAAGAAAGAAAGAAAGAAAGAAAGAAAGAAAGAGAGGAAGAAAGAAAGGGAGGAAGAAAGAAAGAAAGAAAGAAAATATAGTTCTTTTTCCTGAGGAGTTCTTATTATCTGAAAATATTTTGCTTTGCTTTATTTTTTTTGTTTTTATCTGAATCCTTCCACTAGAGTACAAACTATGTCAGAAGAAAGACTTGTCATTCTAGTCACCATGGTGTCCCCAGAATCTAGAACAATGAACATAATAGTGTTTGGTAAATTTTTGGTGAACAAATAATGTCAAATAATTCTGAATCTGATTTTCTTCAGATAATACTTTCAAAACTGAAGAGGAGAATGTGGTTATGTATTTACTTACTAATTTTATTCTCACAAGACCAATCCAGATTCATCATCACCTTCGTTTTTCCTTTGTATTTCTATTTCTTCCTTTCATTTTGTGCTTTGTTTCTTTGCCCTCTTTCCCTATTTGTTTTTTTTTCTTTCTTTATTTTCCCCTCCAATTTTTATGTGGAGACTGGATTTTTCTGAGTCTGGCTGATCAAACTCATTGTAATTCCTAATGTCTAACAGTCAGTGGACTTTGCAAAGGAAAACATTAAAATGGTAAACTCAGTAGCTCAAGGTCAGATATTAATGTTCATTCATATGTATAGGCACTGTAGATGCAAATGATGGTGTTGGGTTTTTCTGAGAGTATCAGTGTGAGCTTTTATTGTTCTGTTATTATGAAGATAAGTCATCATGAGGATCAACCTATGCTTTGCATTTACTTTAATAAGTTTCTTTATTGTTGCCCAGACACATCTATCAGCATAGAATACAAGCCACTGCTCCCTTAATCTTCCATTCAGGAAATGAGTGTGCCTCAATGAAATATTAATACCTTTTCCTTTCAGCTTTGAAGATATGACCTATTTTTGTCAATTGTTTTCTTCTAATTGCTGTTAATAACAAAAGAGTCTGTTTATTAAAATAACAAGGACATGCAAGTAGGGGCTCTGGTTATTAGTGACACGCCAGTATTGAATTTGACATTGTTTTGACTGGTGGAGAAGACATTAAGTAGGATAATGAAACAATAAATTACAACACAAAAACAGTGTGTGTGCTAAGACTAAAGTCCAGGGCAATTCAACACAAATTGATTATACATTTAGTCTGACCCCTGAGAAGTAAGTGAGGTTGTATGCCTAGGTTGACAGAAATTTTGCCTATGCATATGAGTAAATTTCCATAACAGTAATTGTTTCAAGTTATGTGGTTACTAATCATAGAGGACTTCTCATTAGCGTGTAAGATAGCTTCATTAGCAAATTTGCTCATTCAGCGGATAGCTATTAATTACTTATATCACAACAGGCTATGTTTTAAGCTCTAGAAAAATAGTGGTAAACTATCCTGTTCTCATGGAGGATGGAAGATGTGGTATAAATGAAACAAAAATATTATCACTTCAAACTGCAATAATGACTTCGCAAAATGGGTATATATGATGGGTGCTGTTAAAATTATTTTAGTTGGAGTGGTCAGCAAGAGCTTATGTGAAGAGGGGACCTTTGACATCAGATATGAGGAATGTGGCAACTCTGCAAAGCTCCAGAGAAGAGCATCTGCAGTGAAGGGAATAAGGTACAAAGTCAGTGGTATTCCTGGAATACAAAGAAAAGACACACATGACTGGAGTATTTAGATTGCAAAGGGGAAAATAATAAGAAATGAAGCTGGAGAGAGAAGTGGGCACCAGGTTCTGTAATATTTTAAAAAATGAATTTTATTATAGCTTTTTAAACAAGCAATTGCATATTTCAATCATGGGAGTGAAATGATCTTATGCACTTTTGAAGTTTTATTTTTACGATCATGCTGCCTATTGTGTGGAGAGTAGATTATAATGTGATAACTGTGGCAATGGACAGGTCAGTTGTGAGGAGATTTTGGTTGTGTGAATGAAAAACAGTGTTGGTCTGGAATGATGGGAAGAAGTGTAAACGGTGAGAAATGGTCAGGTTGATAAAACCAAACAAAATGAACGGTGGGTGGCACATGTGGAGGAAGAAAGGAGGTAATCAAGATTGACCACAGCCATTACAAAATAAGAAAACTGATGCAGATTTAAATTACGTAGTTTAAACTCAATAGATATAAACTTGATGTGTACCTTAATTTAGGTACTATACATTTTCTATAAATGTTAATATCTTGGTGACTATTGAAACTTTTATTCTGTGATCCCAGGAACAGATTTTGATAAACACTAGATATATTTAATTTGAAGAAAATTTGAAAATCTTTGTAGCCCATATTTTTTATCCTGTCACACACAAACACACGCACACACACACACACACACACACACACACACACACGCACACACACACAAATATAAAAATTTTGTATATACATATATAAAATTTAAGTCTTGAGTAGCTTTAAAAAAACATACCAGAACCCCTTATGTTGAGAATTAATGATAAATCTAAAATATTGAAGATTTATCAACCTAAGTGATCAGTAACTGTTTTGTAATTTTATGTGACATTTTATTTTATAGTGAAAAAGGAAACTAACACACTGGAGCACTGAAAAAAATCAATAATGAACATTAATTGAAGGGTTCTGTAAGAAAAGAGGTTAAGATGGGCTTTTTAAAGTTCATTTATCAGAGGACAAATGAGGAAAAGACTTTATCTTATGTAGTAATCTGTATAGAACATATCTAATAGGACTAATTCACAGATGATAACACTTGTCGATAATGGTCTGGCTCACTTAAAAAATGATTAAATACTTGGTAGATCCTAACATTTAATACCTCCATTACACATTTTTCTTTAAGGAGCCAAATACCTCTATGTCTCCAGATATTCTTGGAATTTACCTGAATAATTTGCCCTATGCTTGTGCAACTGATATTGCTTGATTTTCATTTCCTTTGAATTGTGACCACCATAATTCACTTTTCTGGCAAAAAGTAATATTTTATTTCCCCATCGGTGTTAATAAGAGCAAATCTTTGCAAGAAGCATATTTTGATTAAAGATTCAGCTCTTTGCAGCCCTCTTCATTTTAAAATTCAATGTTGTTAATCTACAATTCTTCCCTGTGGTATTTTTTATTAACACTACAAACTGGCACTCAAATCACTTTTTCTTAAACTGCGAAGACATATGGTGGTTTTAATAAATGGATTTTTAAAAGTGTGTTAATCTTTATAATGTACGATGAAATATTTTTTCTATAACTACTCCATTCTTTGTATATTATTCTAATAACAAAAGTTAGAGCAAATTCATTTTTATAAATCTAGATTTGTATAATTATTTTATATAGAGTAGTAATATTAACTATCTCATGTTAATATAATGCCAGTTATGTCAGAAATGAAAAGTCTATTGGGAAAAACCTGAAAATATCTAGAGTAAAACTAATGTGTTTTTGATATAAGAGCAAAATAGTATTTGTAGACATTTCTTTTTAAATAAAAATCCAGATGAAAGCAAATATCCTTTCTCGTATGTCTCCTCTTGCCTCTGAAATACAGCTTGGCTTAAATCAGGGAAACAGGAAATACAGTGCACGGAGATGTGTTGACATTCAAGTAATTGCTGCAGAGGAGTTTTGGAGAAAGCTTTTATAAGTAGTAGAGTAAATAAAAAATCATCTAAACTTTTATTGTCATCTACTGTTTTATACACACGATCTACTCCAATGTAGCTTTCCCTCAATTATTACACAAATACACTGTGCTAAACTCCGTGCTAGGTGTTGGGAATACAAAGCTGAACTAGAAGGGAATATATCTGACCCTCATGGATTTTACATTCTCGTGGACAGGAAAAGGAAACATGTAAGCAAATAAAAAGATAAATAATAAGGATTTCTAACCAGGAATAGAGATTAATAATGGCTAAAACTACTTTGGATAAGTGTTCACAGAAGTTTACTTGAAAAGAAAAGTATTTAAAATGAGCTCTTCAGGAAAAAAAAAAAAAGGACTTGGCCATGAATACTTGAGATCAATTCAGGTGAAAATTTTTTATAGGAAAATGAAAGAATGTGGTAAAATTAAACAAAACAAAATATGCTACATTTGGTCTTAATTATTGTGAGACTTATCTGAAAAGATCATTTTAGAAGAATGTTTGTGAGCTTAGCAAATAATTTAAAGTTCTTGCAAAAAAGTGTAAAGTATATGTGAACTATTAACCTAAGAAAAAAAAGTATGTTCACCGTTTTTAGCCAAAATGTACTTGGCTAAAAGAGTCAAATAAATCTTTGTCTTTTCAACGAATGGCTTTACAAGTTGGCAATGCCTAGGTGGCACAGCAACCTAATGCTAACACTTTGTGGTTAGTTTGACAAGGTCATACATTGTGTGTGTGTGTGTGTGTGTGTGTGTGTGTGTGTGTGTGTGTAATTTTCTAAACCATTAGATATTTCTACTTTTCATAAAATTATTTCTTTAAAATTTTCCTGGTTATAATGGAAAATAAAGATTGTCAAGCAATAAAAAAGGTAGAAAGAAGTGAAAACATCTTTTAGAAACCAATCCAGAGTCATTATTGTTAATACTTTTTGTTTATTCTTACTGATTTATTTCTTAATAAAATATGAATATGCTAATTTATTCCATAATCTACTACTATTCTCTTAAAAATATAATCCACACTGTTAAGTCAAATTATGTAACATGTCACATTGTATACGCACGATAGTTTATTTTCTTTTGAATGGGCATTTAGCTTTTAAAATTTTTTAATGATTGTAAACAATGCAGGATGCAATATTCTTGTTATATAAACAAATTCATTTATATCTAATCATCCCTTCTGACAAATTTCTGTATATGATATTTTCACTCAAAACACCCCCATATTTTATCTATGGCAAACTGTCCTTTAAAAAGAAATATTTTTGCCTGTTTATCTTCTAATCAGAAGAGAATATTACTGTATTTATAATGAAGTAATTAACCTATATATTCACTTTGCCAGCATTAGAGGTGAACAATGTACTTTTTAAAATTGGAAGCTCTTTACAACACCCAGTGCTCATCCCAACAGGTGCCCTCCTCAATACCCATCACCCACCCTCCCCTCCCTCCCATCCCCCATCAACCCTCAGTTCTCAGTTTTTAAGTCTCTTATGGTTTGGATCCCTCCCTCTCTAACCTTTTTTTTTTTCCCTTCCCCTCCCCCATGGTCTTCTGTTAAGTTTCTCAGGATCCACATAGGAGTGAAAACATATGGTATCTGTCTTTCTTTTCCTGACTTATTTCACTTAACATAACACTCTCCAGCTCCATCCATGTTGCTACAAAAGGCTATATTTCATTCTTTCTCATTGCCAAGTAGTATTCCATTGTGTATATAAACCACAACAACCAATTTGACAATAAATTTCATATTAAAAAAATAAATAAATAAATAAAATTAAAAAAAAATAAATGTAAAAAAAATAAAGTAAAATTGTAAGTTCTTAAAAAGTTTTTAAAATGTTAATGCTTAAACTTGAACGTCTTTACCTGGTCTGTCATGAATTACTTCCATATATTTTTTAAATATAATTTTTAAATATAATTTTTTTAAATATAAAATTTTTTAAATATATTTTCTAAATATATAAATTTTTTAAATATAAATTTTTAAAATATAATTTATTGTCAGTTGGTTTCCATACAACACCCAGTGCTCATCCCAACAGGTGCCCTCCTCAATGCCTATCACCCACTTTCCCGTCTCCCCCACCTCCCATTAACCCTCAGTTTGTTCTCTGTATTCAAGAGTCTCCTATGGTTTGCTTCCCTCCCTCTGTTTGTAACTTTTTTCCCCTCCCCCTCCCCCTCCCCCATGGGTTTCTGTTAAGTTTCTCAAGATCCACATATGAGTGAAAACACATCTGTCTTTCTCTGACTGACTTATTTCACTTAGCATAATACCCTCTAGTTCTATCCACATTGCTTCAAATGACAGGATTTCATTCTTTCTCATTGCCAATAGTATTCCATTGTATGTTTATTTATTTTTTTCTTTTTTCTTTTATTTATTTTAAATATGAAATTTATTGTCAAATTGGTTTCCATACAACACCCAGTGCTCATCCCAAAAGGTGCCCTCCTCAATGCCCATCACCCACCCTCTCCTCCCTCCCACCCCGCATCAACCCTCAGTTTGTTCTCAGTTTTTAACAGTCTCTTATGTTTTGGCTCCCTCCCTTTCTAACCTTTTTTTTCCCTTCCCCTCCCTCATGGTCTTCTGTTAAGTTTCTCAGGATCCACATAAGAGTGAAAACATATGGTATCTGTCTTTCTCTGTATGACTTATTTCACTTAGCATAACACTCTCCAGTTCCACGTTGCTACAAAAGGCCATACTTCATTCTTTCTCATTGCCATGTAGTACTCCATTGTGTATATAAACCACAATTTCTTTATCCATTCATCAGTTGATGGACATTTAGGCTCTTTCCATAATTTGGCTATTATACAAAGTGCTGCTATAAACATTGGGGTACAAGTGCCCCTATGCATCAGCACTCCTGTATCCCTTGGGTAAGTTCCTAGCAGTGCTATTGCTGAGCCGTAGGGTAGATCTATTTTTAATTTTCCAGTTATACTGAGTTATACTAAGTCAATAATCTGACAAAAAATTTTTAAGTAGTTATTTGTCATCTGTTTTAATTTCAGTGAAAATTTGAGAGTTTTTTATGTGCTATCTCCTTCCATTTGTGTTCATACTATCTAGATGAATTAGACAAAATTCCTGGTCCACTCTACCCATATATAGTAGGTTTAATGGTGGCATCCCAGAAAGATATTTACATCTTCCAATTCCCAGTATCTTTGCATGTATTCATATTTTGAAAGAGGGTTTTTTTTTTACAGATATAATTAAGTTAGTGATCTCCAAATAACACCATCTTGCATTAACTAGATAGGGCCTAAATCCAATGACAAGTGACTTTATAAAAGAAAGACAGAGGGATATGCGACACAAACAGAAGGGGAAAAGATACACTAAGGAGGAAGCAATATTAAGAAAGAGGCACAAATTGAAGCTATGCAGAATGACCAGTGCTGGCAAAGTCAGGGAAGTATTTTCCCCAGAGCCTTTAGAAGGAACAGAGCCCTGTGACACCTTGATTTTGTATAAAAGTCTTTGAGAATTGTTCAAGAATAATTTTCTGTTGCTTTAAGCCACTGAGTTTGTGTTACATTGTTGCAGCAGCCCCAGGAAACTAATATAGGCACAGTTACAATTCTCATAAAGCTCAGTGTAGTGAAGGAGTCACAGATATATACACAAAAAATTGTATATGATGTATCACTCTGAAACACTTTTTGAAAACACTACCTTTGAAACAGAGAGACTGAGTTCACTTTCCTTTCTTCTAATTCACTGCTTTTTTTTTTTAATTTTTTTTTTCAACGTTTATTTATTTTTGGGACAGAGAGAGACAGAGCATGAATGGGGGAGGGGCAGAGAGAGAGGGAGACACAGAATCGGAAACAGGCTCCAGGCTCCGAGCCATCAGCCCAGAGCCCGACGCGGGGCTCGAACTCACGGACCACGAGATCGTGACCTGGCTGAAGTCGGACGCTTAACCGACTGCGCCACCCAGGCGCCCCTAATTCACTGCTTTAAAAAAACTTGCCTGTGCTTCAATTTTCTCATCTGTATAATGAGAAACAGTTCTTAGGTTGTGACTGGTAGAGGAGTTGGTTTTTGCATTGCTCATATGCTCATAATCTCAGGAATGAGGGTGGTATTGTCCATTATTTAACAACTTTATCAACCAAGCACACATGTGGAGAAATAAAGAATGTATGCAGTTTTACTTCACATTAAGTTTAAATTGTATTTCCCAAATTATAATGAGTCAACAAGAGGGTCAATGTGGGGATTATCCATTAACATTAGGAGATCCTTTATTGTTTTTGACCTCTTATTCCCATCTCTGGCTTCTCAGTGGATGTAGGTCCATCATGGTGGGTTTCTTGGATTCTATCTTTTGTCTATAACCTCCATATGAATCCTCGTTATTTGTTCTCTTAGTGTTTTGGTCACTACCATTTGTCCACTTGCCCATGTTTCTCCTGGCTCTCATGGTAGGATAAAGGAATTTCCTTAAAATTCATTATTATCATCACTTCTTATCACATCTTCCATACTTAATATGCTAAAAGTATCTCTATATTTCCCTCAGCCAAGAATTGCTAAATCATATGCCATGTATTTCCCTAGGAAGTTGGATTGGCTTTTGATGATAAACATCACACATGTGCATGCACATGCATACACACACACGTGCACACACAATTCCTTGCCAAGAAATAAAGCAGTTATTGCAGTGCCTTGCACATAATATAAGCTTAAATGTAAGAATTTTGTTCAAATGTAGTTAGAGAATATTACAATATAAGCATATTTGAAGTGTGTGACTTTTTAAAAGTGATATAAGTTGTTTTGCTTGTGAATTTAAGTACATTTTCAACCTCCAGTTAATCTCCACAATGGATAATTTTCTTGGCTTCTGTTTGTGGTTTGACTCTTTTTCCAAATATGATCAATAAATGATTCAGTTCCCAAAATGATGAAACTTCTTTTAGTGAAGTTTGAAAACTGCAGAAATTTTCAAGGAACTTGATTTTGATGCACAAAATGGATGAAAAACTACTCAATTTCAAAACGTAAAAGTGTTGCTGGGCTTATTGATTTGAACTGTATCTTCATGCTGGGATGCCACTTTTTTTTTTAACAAACTTTCTAATTTGTTTCTCTGTATATGGAAGAAACAAAGTATGAAGAATTCATTTTAGAAGTTTAATAATATAATATTACTAAAATTATAGCAAGTTGCTAACTTAGTGAAACCCTTAAGAAAGTGAAGAGATAGTAAGTCATCAATTGGATATTTATTAATATAGTAGTAAGGTTATCTTTACTTAGATATAATAAGTAAAGAGATAAGACATTCAATTTTGAATAAAACTTAATGCAAGCCAATACTAAAAAGAATACATTATTTTAACATAGTATTTTCATAATATTTTAGTTAATATACCTTTTCATGGAGGACTTTCCTGACAGTTTAACAAATTGCATGAACAAGACCTGGCCCTGCCTGGATTTTGAGTCATTGCATATCAAATATTCAGCAACTCTGTGAAGGTGTTCTATCACAACACTTCAGGATATTCTTAAACCCTCAGTATCCTCCTGTGTAACTTAGTAGTGGAGTAGGTAGAATTTTTGTTAATACCCATAAATTCAGGATTAGCGCAGGGCAGAATATTACACTCTAAGATAGGACAAAAAAGAATGGAGTCTCCTTCACAGTAAGCAGCCAGATGGCTGGATCTCAGAACATTAGTTTTAATAAGAAGTAAGTGATGAAGGATAAAAATTCCTGAACGTTGTCTCGCCTGGTGTTACTTTACAAGTAGATTGAAGGCTGCTCTAGGGCACAATAAGAAAGTTGCAAAAGGAAAGTAGTAGTGAAACCAAAGTCACAGTTAATCCATATCTTTAGTCTAATAGTTCGCTTCAGTGTGCCCTTACGCTTAGTATAAATGACTGTACTTCTCCAGGTCATAGTTTTTATACAGTATGCTAATTCACAGTATTCAAGATTCCCTTCTTTCTTTCCTTCCTTCCTTCCTTCCTTCCTTCCTCCTTTTCTTCCTTCCTTCCTCCCTTCCCCCTTCTTCCTTCCTTTCTCTCTCTTCTTTTTCTTTCTTTCTTTCTTTCTTTCTTTCTTTCTTTCTTTCTTTCTTTCTTTCACATATTTTTCAGGTGTCCACAATGTGACTAGAAGATATTTAACTAAATGTCAGTGACACAAAGATATGTAAGAAAGTCTTTGTTCTGAAGGAGCTTTTATTCTAGTAAACAGGTGCTTTAAATGGAATGAGGTCAATATTAAAATAAAAGTCTGCTCAGAGAGCTAAGGTAGCAAAACTGTTGGGTAGGAGTTCTCATGGAAAGATAGAATTCAATGTCAAGGTAGTTAATTTTTATACAGTGATTTTCATACAATATTTTAATCCTTATACATGGTTTTCATTCTTTGGCAACTTATATGAAGAAATACTTCCATTTTAAAGGCGAATGGACATATGTAACTGTAGCAGAGCCAAAATACTAACATTTAATTATTGGAAAACAAACAATCCAAAGGGACTTAGTCTAGTGCAGTGTCCTATAAGTTTTAAAGCACATTACCACTGAATAAACAATGGGAATTTCTAAACTGTAGTGAAACATTAAAGGGCTTAATATTCAGAATACATTTTTCATTTTATTTTTCTAATTTCATTAGCTCAACACTCAAAGTAAAATTTCTGTTTATAATAACAGTCAAACATAATGAGAAAAAATTAGATCAAGGAGAAATATATTCCAAAGTCTATAGTATGCTACACTGGAAATTTTTATCTTTAAATAAAACAATCCAATTTTAGAAATAACTGCAATGTGGAATGAAAAATTATTAATGATTTATTTAGTGAGTAAAATAATAAATCCTCTGCTGTTATTGGATGATAGCGTTTATTCAAATTATGTCATAGTAGTTCCCCATTTTCTTTTGAAAATATAATGGAGTTATCGTAATATGCTAATAACAGAGCTAAAAGTTTATACTTTTCTTAAGATGAAAACCACCTAAATTAAGCAAAACAAGCAATAGTGCTGTGTTGAAAATGTATTTGACCAGAGTCTCATATATTTAATTTGTAGAATGGAACGGTATCAACTATTTCTAAAATTTGTTAGGAAGATTTTAAGAAAGGATATTTGTGATGTGCCCTAGCACACAATATGTGTTCACTGAATGCAGGAAGCTGATTCTTCCTAAACTCCTACTAATTTTGATAGCCACACATGCTATTCCAATGTTCTCCATAAGGATAATATGTTTTGCTCACCTTAATAAATAATGGCTTTTTATAATTGTTGCAAAGGATATAAGGAATAATTATGTTTAATTATTATTAGCATTTTATATTTCCATACTTTATTCATGATTTATACCTTTTTCCTATAATTCAGGTAATTATTTAATAATAATTATCTACAGAATCTAGTTGGGAGAGTGTTATCTATTATGACATATTGGCTAGATTTGACAACTTGCTGTCACTGTGTAAGCCAATGAAGATGGGGCACAATATTTGTTGAAGAGTTTCAGATAATGACATTTTTTCTAGTAAAAACTAACCCTTCTAGTCTTAGATTTCAGCCAATCTGTTTTCTTTTGGGCAAATGAGTTAGATTTCTAGTGGGTGTAACTAAATAGATAAATCAGGAAGTTCTGCTTTGGAAGTCTGACAATCTTACATTCTAGTATAGTATAGTAGTGAACCATAGAAATATAGCCCAGTTTCCATGTGTAATCATGCAATATAATTGCTATTAAAATGCTTCTCAATAAGAAAGTTTATCTCATTCATGCCTATGCATCTCTATTAGTATGTATCTATTTTTTGAGATTTTCCATATAATTTTATTATTTTTTAAATTTAATTTACTTTTTACATTTACATTAAGGTTAGTATATAGTACAACAATGATTTCAGGAGTAGATTCCTTAATGCCCCTTACCCATTTAGCCCATCCCCCCTCCCACAACCCCTCCAATAATCCTCAGTTTGTTCTCCATATTCATGAGTCTCTTCTGTTTTGTCCCACTCCATGTTTTTATATTATTTTTGTTTCCCTCTCCTTATGTTCATCTGTTTTGTATCTTAAATTCCTCATATGAGTGAAGTCATATGATATTTGTCTTTCAATGACTGACTAATTTCACTTAGAATAAGACCCTCTATTTCCATCCACATAGTTGCAAATGGCAAGATTTCATTCTTTGTGATTGTGATTGCTGAGTAATACTCCATTGTATATATATACCACATCTTCTTTATCCATTCATCCATCGACGGACATGTGGGACCTTTCCATACTTTGGCTATTGTTGATAGTGCTGCTATAAACATGGGGGTGCATGTGTCCCTTCAAAACAGCATACCTCTATCCCTTGGATAAATACCTAGGAGTGCAATTGCTGTGGTAGGGTAGTTCTATTTTTAATTTCTTTTATTTTTTTTTTTTTAGTTTTTATTTTTTTTTTTATTTTTATATGAAATTTATTGTCAAATTGGTTTCCATACAACACCCAGTGCTCATCCCAAAAGGTGCCCTCCTCAATACCCATCACCCACCCTCTCCTCCCTCCCACCCCCCATCAACCCTCAGTTTGCTCTCAGTTCTCAACAGTCTCTTATGCTTTGGCTCTCTCCCACTCTAACCTCTTTTTTTTTTTTTTTCCTTCCCCTCCCCCATGGGTTCCTGTTAAGTTTCTCAGGATCCACATAAGAGTGAAACCATATGGTATCTGTCTTTCTCTGTATGGCTTATTTCACTTAGCATCACACTCTCCAGTTCCATCCACGTTGCTACAAAAGGCCATATTTCATTTTTTCTCATTGCCACGTAGTATTCCATTGTGTATATAAACCACAATTTCTTTATCCATTCATCAGTTGATGGACATTTAGGCTCTTTCCATAATTTGGCTATTGTTGAGAGTGCTGCTATGAACATTGGGGTCCAAGTGCCCCTATGCATCAGTACTCCTGTGTCTCTTGGATAAATTCCTAGCAGTGCTATTGCTGGGTCATAGGGTAGGTCTATTTTTAATTTTCTGAGGAACCTCCACACTGCTTTCCAGAGCGGCTGCACCAATTTGCATTCCCACCAACAGTGCAAGAGGGTTCCCGTTTCTCCACATCCTCTCCAGCATCTAGAGTCTCCTGATTTGTTCATTTTGGCCACTCTGACTGGCGTGAGGTGATACCTGAGTGTGGTTTTGATTTGTATTTCCCTGATAAGGAGCGACGCTGAACATCTTTTCATGTGCCTGTTGGCCATCCGGATGTCTTCTTTAGAGAAGTGTCTATTCATGTTTTCTGCCCATTTCTTCACTGGGTTATTTGCTTTTCGGGTGTGGAGTTTGGTGAGCTCTTTATAGATTTTGGATACTAGCCCTTTGTCCGATATGTCATTTGCAAATATCTTTTCCCATTCCGTTGGTTGCCTTTTAGTTTTGTTGGTTGTTTCCTTTGCTGTGCAGAAGCTTTGTATCTTCATAAGGTCCCAGTAATTCACTTTTGCTTTTAATTCCCTTGCCTTTGGGGATGTGTCGAGTAAGAGATTGCTACGGCTGAGGTCAGAGAGGTCTTTTCCTGCTTTCTCCTCTAAGGTTTTGATGGTTTCCTGTCTCACATTCAGGTCCTTGATCCATTTTGAGTTTATTTTTGTGAATGGTGTGAGAAAGTGGTCTAGTTTCAACCTTCTGCATGTTGCTGTCCAGTTCTCCCAGCACCATTTGTTAAATAGACTGTCTTTTTTCCATTGGATGTTCTTTCCTGCTTTGTCAAAGATGAGTTGGCCATACGTTTGTGGGTCTAGTTCTGGGGTTTCTATTCTATTCCATTGGTCTATGTGTCTGTTTTTGTGCCAATACCATGCTGTCTTGATGATGACAGCTTTGTAGTAGAGGCTAAAGTCTGGGATTGTGATGCCTCCTGCTTTGGTCTTCTTCTTCAAAATTACTTTGGCTATTCGGGGCCTTTTGTGGTTCCATATGAATTTTAGGATTGCTTGTTCTAGTTTCGAGAAGAATGCTGGTGCAATTTTGATTGGGATTGCATTGAATGTGTAGATAGCTTTGGGTCGGATTGACATTTTGACAATATTTATTCTTCCAATCCATGAGCAGGGAATGTCTTTCCATTTCTTTAAATCTTCTTCAATTACCTTCATAAGCTTTCTATAGTTTTCAGCATACAGATCCTTTACATCTTTGGTTAGATTTATTCCTAGGTATTTTATGCTTCTTGGTGCAATTGTGAATGGGATCAGTTTCTTTATTTGTCTTTCTGTTGCTTCATTGTTAGTGTATAAGAATGCAGCTGATTTCTGTACATTGATTTTGTATCCTGCCCTATTTTTAATTTCTTGAGGAACCTCCATACGGTTTTCCAGAGTGGCTGCACCAGTTTGCATTCCCATCAGCAGTGCAAAAGACATCCTCTTTCTCCACATCCTTGCCAACATCTGTTGTTGCCTGAGTTGTTAATGTTAGCCATTCTGACAAGTGTGAGATGATAACTCATTGTGGTTTTGATTTTTATTTCCCACATGATGAGTGATGTTGAGCATTTTTTCATGTGTCAGTTGGCCATCTGGATGTCTTCTTTGGAAAAGTGTCTATTCATGTCTTTTTCCCATTTCTTCACAGGACTATTTGTTTTTTTGGGTGTTGAGTTTGATAAGTTCTTTATAGATTTTGGGTACTAACCCTTTATCTGATATGTCATTTGCAAATATCTTCTCCCATTCTGTCAGTTGCCTTTTAGTTTTACTGATTGTTTCCTTCGCTGTGCAGAAGGTTTTTATTTTGATGAGGTCCCAAAATTTCAGTTTTGCTTTTGTTTTCCTTGCCTCCAGAGACATGATGAGTAGGAAGTTGCTGCGGCCAAGGTCAAAGAAGTTTTTGCCTGCTTTCTCCTCGAGGATTTTGATAGCTTCCTGTCTTACATTTAGGTCTTTCATCCATTTTGAGTTTATTTTTGTGTATGGTGTAAGAAAGTGGTCCAGTTTCATTTTTCTGCATGTCTGCTGTCCAGTTTTCCCAGCACCACTTGCTGAAGAGATTGTCTTTATTCCACTGGATAGTCTTTCCTTCTTTGTCAAAGATCAGTTGGCCATACATTTGTGGGTCCATTTCTGTGTTCTCTATATTGTTCCATTGATCTGAGTGTCTCTTCTTGTGCCAGTACCATACTGTCTTCATGATTACAGCTTTGTAGTGCAGCTTGAAGTCTGGAATTGTGATGCCTCCTGCTTTGGTTTTCTTTTTCGAGATTGCTTTGGCTATTCAGGGTCTTTTCTGGTTCCATAAAAATTTTAGGATTGTTTGTTCTAGCTCTGTGAAGAATTCTGGTGTTATTTTGATACGTATTGCATTGAATAAATTGATTACTTTGGGTAGTATTGACATTTTAAAAATATTTGTTCTTCCCATCCAAGAGTAGGGAATAGTTTTCCATTTGTGTGTGTGTGTGTCTTCTTCAATTTCTTTCATAAGCTTTCTCAGGTTTTCAGTTTGTAGATTTTTCACCTCTTTGGTTAGATTTATTCCTAGGTATTTTATGGGTTTTGGTGCAATTATAAATGAGATTGATTCCTTGATTTTTCTTTCTGCTGCTTCATTGTTGGTGTATAGGATGCAACTGATTTCTGTGCATTGATTTTATATCCTGTGACTTTGCTGAATTCATGGATCATTTCTAGCAGTTACTTCATGGAATCTTTTGGGTTTTCCATATAGAGTATCATGTCACCTGAGAAAAGTGAAAGTTTGACCTCCTCTTGGCCAATTTAGATGCCTTTTATCTCTTTGTGTTGTCTGATTGCTGAAGCTAAGACTTCCAACACTATGTTGAATAACAATGGCGAGAGTGGACATCTCTGTCTTGTTCCTGACCTTAGGGGGAAAGCTCTCAGCTATTCCCCTTTGAGCATGATTTTAGTGGCAGGTCTTTCATATATGGCTTTTATTATCTGAGGTATGATCCTTTCATCTCTACTTTCTTAAGGGTTTTTATCAAGAAAGGATGCTGTATTTTGTCAAATGCTTTCTCTGCATCTATTGAGAGGATCATGTGGTTCTTGTCCATTCTTTTAATAATGTTATGTATCACATTGATTGTTTTGCGGATATTGAATCAGCCCTGCATCCCAGGTATGAATCCTACTTGGTCGTCGTGAAAAATTTTTTAATGTATTGTTGGATCCGGTTGGCTATTATCTTATTGAAGATTATTGTGTCCATGTTCATCAGGGAAATTGGTATATAGTTCTCCTTTTTAGTGGGGTCTCTGTCAGGTTTTGTAATCAAGGTAATGCTGGCTTCATACAAAGAGTTTGGAAGTTTCCCTTATATTTCCATTTTTTTTTTTTTTTGGAACAGCTTCAAGGGAATGGGTGTTAACTCTTCTTTAAATGTTTGGTAGAATTCCCCTGGAAAGCCATCTGGCCTTGGACTCTTGTTTTTCGGGAGATTTTTAATTACTAATTTGATTTCTTTACTAGTTATGTATCTGTTCAAATTTTTTATTTCTTCCTGTTTCAGTTTTGGTAGTGTATATGTTTCTAGGAATTTGTCCATTTCTTCCTGATTGCCCATTTTATTGGTGTATAATTGCTCATAATATTCTATTATTGTTTGTTTTTCTGCTGTGTTAGTTGTGATCTCCCCTCTTCATTCTTGATTTTATTTATTTGGGTTCTTTCCTTTTTCTTTGTGATCAAACTGGCTATTGGTTTATCAATTTTGTTAATTCTTTCAAAGGAACAGCTTCTGGTTTCATTGATCTGTTCTAGTATTTTTTTTTTTGTTTGTTTCGGTAGCATTGATTTCTGCTCTAATCTTTACTATTTCCTGTCTTCTGCTTGTTTTAGGTGTTATTTTCTGATTTTTTTTTCAGGTCTTTAAGGTGGAAAGTTAGGTTGTGTATCTGAGAACTCTCCCCCTTTAGGAATGCCTGGATTGCTGTATAGTTCCCTCTTATGACCGCCTTTGCTGTGTTCCAGAGGTTTGGGGTTGTGGTGTTATCGTTTTCATTGACTTCCATATACTTATCAATTTCCTCTTTAACATCTTGGTTAGTACATTCATTTTTTAGTAGGAAGTTCTTTAGTCTCCAAATATTTGTTACCTTTCCAAATTTTTTCTTGTAGTTGATTTCGAGTTTCATAGAGTTGTGGTCTGAGAACATGTATGGTATGATCTTGAACTTTTTGTACTTGCTGAGGGCTGATTTGTGCCCTGGTATGTGATCTGTTTTGGAGGATGTTCCATGTGCACTGGAGAAGAATGTGTATTCACTGCTTTAGGATGAAGTGTTCTGGATATATGTTAAGTCCATCTGATCCACTGTGTCATTCAAAGCCATTGTTTCCTTGTTGACTTTCTGATTAGATGATTTGTCCATTGTTGTAAGTGGGGTGTTGAAGTCTCCTACTATTATGGTATTATCATCAATGAGTTTCTGTATGATTTTGATGAATTGATTTATATATTTGGGTGCTCTCACATTTGGCACGTAAATGTTTACAATTTTTGTTTACAAAAATGTTTACAATGTTTACAGTTTGGCGCATAAAGGTTTTCTTGGTGGATAAACCCCTTAATTGTGATATAATGCCCTTCTTCATCTCTTGTTACAGTCTTTATTTTAAAGTCTAGATTTTCTGATACAAGTATGGCTACTCTGGCTTTCTTTTGTTGACCATTAGCATGAGAGATGGTTCTCCATCCCCTTATTTTCGGTCTCAAGATGTCTAGATCTAAAGTGGGTCTCATGTAAACAGCACGTAGATGGATATTGTTTTCTTATCCTTTCTGTTACCCTATGTCTTTTGATTGGAGCATTCAGTCCATTGACGTTTAGAGTAAGTAGTGAAAAATACGAATTCATTGCCATTATGTTGCCTGTAGAGTTGGAGTTTCTCTTGTGTTCTTTGGCCCTTTCTAATCTTTATTGCTTTTGCTTTTTCCCCCCTCTTTTCTCCCCTCAGAGAGTCCCCCTTATAATTTCTTGCAAGGCTGGTTTAATAGTCATGAAATCCTTTAATTTTTGTTTGTCTGGGAAACTTTTTATCTCTCCTTCTATTTTGCATGATAGCTTTGCTAGTAAACGAATTCTTGGCTGCATATTTTTCCAATTCAGCACATTGGATATACCCTGCCACTCTTTTCTGGCCTGCTAAGTTTCGTGGATTGGTCTTTTGCAAACCTGATCTGTCTTCCCTTGTGGGTTAAGGACTTTTTTTCCCTTGCTGCTTTCATGATTCTTTCCTGGCCCGAGTATTTTGTGAATTTGACTATCATATGCCTTGTTGATGGCTGGTTTTTGTTGACTCTAATTGGAGTCCTCTGTACTTTTTGGATTTTGATTCTTTGTCTTTCCCTGGTTAGGAAAATTTTCCACTATGATTTGCTCACACAACCCTTCTACCTCTTTTTCTGTCTCTTCAACTTCTGGGACCCCTATGATTCTGATGTTGTTCCTTTTTAATGAGTCACTAATTTATCTAATCCTTTAATTGTGGTCTTTTGCCTTAGTCTCCCTCTTTTTTTCTGCTTCATTATTCTCCATAAGTTTGTCTTCTATATCACTAATTCACTGCTCTGCCTCATCCATCTTTGCTGCCATGGCATCCATTCAAGATTGCAGCTCAGTTATAGCATTTTTTATTTCATCCTTACTAGTTTTAACTTCTTTTATCTCCACAGAATGGGATTTTAATCTATTTTCAACCCCAGCTAGTATTCTTATTATTGTGATTCTAAATTCTGGTTCAAACATCTTGCTTATATCTATGTTGAATAAGTCCCTGGCTATAATTTCTTCCTGCTCTTTCTTTTGGGGTGAATTCCTTTGTTTCATCATTTTGATGGAAGAAAAGGAATTAATAAGGTAAAAATAAATTTAAAATTAAAAAATTAAAAAAACAACACACGCAGACACACACACACACACACACACACACACACACACAATCAAATAAATGATGTTATTTCCCAGGTGTGTTTTGGTCTGGTTGATGAAAAGAGTTTGAAAGATTAGAGAAAAAAGGGAAAAACAAAAACAAAAACTTTTGAAAATTTGAAAAAATTAATAAAATGAAATAGAATAAAATGAAATGTTGGAAGTAAAATAGAATTTGAAAATTTTCCAAAAAATAAAAAATATAGTAGAACAAAATAAGGGAAAATATTTTTAATAAAAATTGAAAATAAAAGTAAATTTTTTCTCTTTCTGTATTCAAGAAAGAGAAAAGAAATGAAAAAGAAAAGAAAAAAAAGTGAATAGATGGACCAGAGAACAGACTGAAATATGATTGTAATTGTATTGTTTTCCCCTAGAAGTCAAACTGTGAAGCACTTTATAGTCTGAAAACTAAACATGCAGAGAGACTTATGGTGTTCCTGAAAAACTTGGTCACCCAGTGGGCGGGGCTTAGTGTAATGGCTAGGTGCTCCACTAGAAGGTGCTGCTTAGTGGGTAGCAGCACCTGGGGTAGATTGTTGTGCTGCTTGTAGGTGTGTATATGCATGTGCGGGAGGGGTGAAAATGGCATCACCCAGCTACCCAGTCTCTAGTATCAGAACTCTATTCTCCCCAATTAGCAATTGTGTAGCAGCAGTTTCAGGGATTATAGAAAATCACAACACATATATGGCATCAGGTTTCACCTTTGACATCCTTATTCCAGCACCAATGAATGTGTTTGTTCTCTGGGGTCTGCTGGGAACTTTGTCTGTGAAGTGGCCACACAGCCTCTGAAAAAATGTCCTCCCAGCAGGGGAGCCGGCTTTCTGCGTGTGGCCTGAGGGCCCCTGCACCTCACTCTGTGCTCCCAGGGGTTCGTCCTTCTCACCAGAGCTCTGCCAGGTAATGAGTTGCAGAATTTCAGACTCTGAACTCTCCTTGTTTATAGAGTCTTAGTGTAATTTAAGCCCTCTACTTTCTCCCTTTTTTGTTCAGACCCTGAGACTGTTTCCACTTTTCCATTTTCTATCCAGCTGCTTTTGGACGGTGCTTTCCTGTACTCCGCCCCCCCCCCCCATCTCCATCCTCTCTCTGCAGGCAAAAACACATCCCTGCCCTCAGCAACTTCTCTCTCCCCCAGTTCATGTCTCCACACCACAGACATGCTGAGTTCTGTAGTTCAAGTTGTGCAGATTGTTGTGTTAATCCTCAGATCATGTTTCTAGGTGTGCAGGATGGTTTGGTGTTGATCTGGCTGTATTTCATGGATGTGAGATGCAAAAAACAAACAAACAAACAAACAAACAAAAAACCCTCCATTACTACATGTCTTAAATGGCTGACTAGAATCTCCAAAGTGTTGATGGTCTTCCTTTTAAACAGCAAACTTTGTGCAAGGTTTTGATGTAAGGATGTAGAAATCTGGCTCATATGTAAAATAACAGATTTCACATATGTATTATTCTTTTCTACTTCTACTGATGGGTTTTGCAGCTATATTATTATAGTCAATATTTTAAATTTTCTAAGAAAATAAATATCAGAATACCATGTTTGTGTGTGTGTGTGTGTGTGTGTGTGTGTGTGTGTGTGTATGTTGTGTGTGTGTGTGTGTGTGTGTGTGTGTGTGTGTGGTTTTTGGAGATTCAACAACAGCCTTGACTTTGAGTGTGAGAATGCATGTTCTGATTAGTAATATGCTTTGCAGTTATGTTTTCAAGAGCATACTGAGTGGTGAAGCAGTGAATTGTAAAAACATGAAGATGTTGATACTAAGCTTTCTTCTTTACTTCTTTTACTACTGTTGTATATAATTTCTTAATTTTAGTTTTATATTATGAATATTTACAAGCATACAAAGAGACAAAAAATACAATGAACTTCCCTGTACTATTAGTAAGCATGAATAAACATCAGCACTGGCCACATTTTCATATATGTTTTCCAAGACCCATAAGTCCCCTTTGAGAATCAATTAAAAGACTGCTTCTTTGATTTTTAAATCAATTATTCTATCCCTAGACTTGGAACCAATCTTGGCATCCAAGGAAAAATGAATTGGCACAACATGGCCAGCCAGTATTTGTGACTTCAGGTGTCAGCACATTAGCTATATACACTGAACAATAATTATGCTCCTTTGGGGCATAGAGCATCTAGAATCTGTGCCCTTTTTTAGTTTAAATGAAAATTGCATCTGCTAACAGTTAGGAGCTATGACTTTCTCATGAACTAGTATAGATTTTATAATACCATAGTCATTTGTATAAATCTTTGAATACAAATATTCTTTTGTCACAATTTTGGTTTACTAACATACTGCTGCAAAAAGTCATTACTTACATGATTCTTAAGTGTAAAATTCAAGGATATTCTTGATGAGACCTATTTTTTTGCTTCTTGCTTGAAATAAGTTAATGGCATATAACTAAAAATAGTAAATGTAGAAGATTTTAAGTGCATCAGAATTTTAAAATCCAAGTAAGTGTTTCTCTTAAGTGATTATCTTTATTTTATTTATTTATTTATTTATTTATTTATTTACTTATTTATTTATTTTTATTTTAGAGACAGACAAGCAGAAAGAGAGAGAAAAGAGAGCAAGCGAGCCTGAGTGGGGGTTAGGGGGGAGCAAAGGGAGAGAGACAACCTTTTTTTTTTTAAATTTATTTATTTTTGGTAGAGACAGAGTGAGGGAATGAGCTGGGGAAGGGCAGAGAAAGAGGGAGACACAGAATCTGTGGCAGCTACAGGCTCCAAGCTGTCAGCACAGAGCTTGACACGGGGCTCGAACTCACGAACTGTGAGATCATGACCTGGGCCGAAGTTAGATGCTTAACCGACTGAGCCACCCAGGCATCCCAAGAGAGAGACAATCTTAAGCAGGCTCCATGCTCAGTGCGGAGCCTGAAGTGGAGCTCGATCCCATGACCCTGGGATCATGGCCTGCACCAAATTCAAAAGCCAGATCCTTAACTGACTGAGCCACCCAGGCACCCCTTGAGTGATTATTTTAAGGCACAATATATTTATAATAATCGTGTTGTCATCTTTAAAGGTGTAATTGAAATGTTCATTTTAGAATAATCTGAAAATTTCCTTTCCTTTTTCTTGAAAAAATTAATGATATCTTTGGTGTGACAATACTCCTTCATAGTTAAACCTAGTATGTGCTGAATGAAAGTTACAACTATCACAATGTTGATCTCAATCATCTATTTCTCTGACTTGGTTGGCCATGTAAGAAACTCCTAAATAATGGACAGTACCCTGGTAGGAGATAACAGAGTTCAGAATTTTCTAATTTGAGCAAAGAGATTTGTTAAGAGAGATGCATATCTCAAATAAATATTATATGCACTGGCAATATGGTGTCTAGGAAATGCTCTTGGAGTATTTATTAAAATAAAGTAACTAGTTAAGGCTTCAATGAGACCACAATGTTTAAGCCAGAACATGAAGAAAATGAAAGAACTAGCTATGCAGCTATCTGTGAGATGACTGCTCAAGGGAGAGTACACTGAGTGAGTAGAGCATGTCAGAGTATCTTAAAGCTTACAGAGATACCAGTAAGCTCCAGTGATGTGAATCAGGTGGATGAGGGTTGCACCTGAAGTTGGCAAGCCAATGGAGATCATGGAGATTATTTCTATTACTGGTTTTACTGTGTAGAAAAAGGGAAGCTGTGGAATAGATTAAAAAGAGGGGAAAGATGAAACAAAGAGACCAAAGAGCAAACTAATAAGCCAGAAAAGGGATGATGTATTTAGCTAAGTTCTGAGAAGAGATTTGAGTTACAATAAACAAGATTGGCTGATTAATTGAATGTGGAGTGTGACAGAAGAGAAACAATCAATGATGCATTTGGGCTGAGCAGAGGAGGAGGAGGTTGTGTTTAATAATGGGGAATATAGTTGGATTAACAGACTTTTTCAGAAGGCTAAGGTAGAAGATCAAGGCCTCTCTTTTAGTGTTATCTTTGTATTTATATGTATACATATATTAATATTTTATATTTCTTCGTGTAGAAATGTTGGTAGACTGTTGAACATATGACCCTGGAATTAAAGGGAATGATTGAGAATATAGGTATAAGATTGAAATTTATCAGCAAATTACTTATGTCCATGACATAAATTGGCTGAAATTACTAAGAGACTAAAATATATATGGATAAAGAAGAACAACAAATTTCTTTCAGCACTATGGACAACTAAGCATTCCAATGGATGGTTCTGTAGAAAACTAGACCCTGAAAAAAGAAGACTCTGAGATAAAGTTACATCAGACAAATTATTAGTGGAGCTACCCTTTTGTGGTCATTATCCTGTCTTCCTTTTTATCTCCCTCTCACTTTCCCACTTGGTCTCTCTGTCTCTCTGCCTCTCTGTCTCCTGGTCTCTCTCTCTCTCTCTCTCTCTCTCTGTCTGTCTCTCTCTCTCTCTGCCTCTCTCTCTCTCTCTGTCTCTCTCTGTCTCTCTCTGTCTCTCTCTCTCTCTTTCACACACACACACACACACACACACACACACACACACACACACACAGAGTGAAATGAGATCAAAGAGAGAAAAAGCTTGGGTCTGGCCACAGGAGAAGGAACCAGTTTTCAAGAGGAGAGGTTGCGTGAGGATACATACTGATAGCCACTGCAAGGAAATAGATCATTCAGCCAGGTCAGTGTGGTGAGAGGCAGCCTCAACTCTGTGCTGAACTTGTACCTTCATGGAGGTTCTGAAGTGGTCCCACGGCAGGTGGCACCTGATACTAAGCATAAGAAGCAGAAATAATCCTCTATGGAAAAATGCATGTCCAAACTCCATATTAAGTCTACTAGGCTCACCTAGTCTAGATCAAGAATAGACCCTAGAAGCAAAGATCATTCAACATATGAAAAAAAAACAGGTAAATATGTCTAAGAGTCAATAGAAAAAAACAAATAATAGATATGAACCTCTAGGATTGTAGATCCCAGAACTACCTGCTACATAATATAGAATATATATGTATAAAATGATTAAACAATTAAGTAGACCCAATCTCACATATGACTAATCAACAAAAGCCTATTACAAATGAATATATACACACAGAAACACATTTATCTCTATATGTATATAATACAAATCTCTATATGTTTACAATACAAATATCTCTATATGTATACAGTAAAAATTATAATTATTGAAGACATAATAATAGGTTAATCTTCAAACTAAACATAGCCCAAAAGTGAATTAGTGAAAGGGAAAATAAATTTTAAACTGAAAAATCTACCTGGAAACTCCAAATGAGGCAACAAGGTGAAAAATATGGAATAATAATTGGGAGATATTTAAGATTGGATGTGAATGTCTAACATTTTTAACTAGAAGATTGGGAAAGAAAAAAATAGAACGAGCTTAGGTAACAATTGATAAACATTTTCTAAAACAATGAAAAACCTAAATTTACAGAAAAAATAATTCTAGGATAAATACAGATAAATAAAAAAAAATAATGTTTATATTTGAGAGAGGAGAGACAGAACACGAGCAGGTGAGGGGCAGAAAGAGGAAGAAACAGAATCTGAGGCAGGCTCCTGGCTCTGGGTGATAGCACAGAGCCCCAGGCAGGGCTGAACCCAGGAACCATGAGATCATGACCTGAGCCAAAGTCAGACGCTTAACTGACTGAGCCACCTAGGCGCCCCCAAAATAAATTTCAACCCAAACACCTCTTATTGAATCCACAGAATGCCAAGTAAAATAAGTTTATTTTAAAGAAGTCAGAGACAAATGACATCATCTAAATCCCATAGAGGTCCCTACTTTTCAAAAGTTCTCATTATGCCACTTTTTACAAAAGACCAACAGTAACACCTGATTTTGCTAACCAAAAGAATCCACAGGCGATTTTTGCTTTTATGAAAAAGGCAGCAAAAAAAGCAAAAATAGCGTTTGGTGTTGTTTTGCTTTATTTTGTTCTGTTTTGTTTGTTTTTGCAGCAGGCCATGGTAGAGACAGTGTGCACCCCAAGCAGTTAGAGTGGCACACCAGGGTCCTTTCCTGAGAACCACACTCTGCATCTCAGCGTTAAGCTATCATAGCTTCAACTGTGCCCGTGAGCATCTGTGCTGTATCTCAGTTTATTTTGTGTTTCCCTTAGCAGGACATTCTTACGCTACTGGAAAAGCCTAGGAGAAATTACTCAAAAATTTTCCTGTGTAAATTAACAGTAATTACTTTCTGCTTTAACCACTTAGGCTTACAGAAGGTGTCGTAGGAACGCTTTAACTTTCAGATATAAAGGGAAACCTATGTATCAGTTATGCAGTTCCAGAATATGTTATTTGAGAAGTTTTTGCATGCAATCAATTATGACATTGATCAAATTCCTTAGTTGCAGTGAAGAACATCTAGTCTAGTTTGAGCAGAAATGGATTTAAGATATATAGAG
This sequence comes from Herpailurus yagouaroundi, assembly GCF_014898765.1. Classification (NCBI taxonomy): domain Eukaryota; kingdom Metazoa; phylum Chordata; class Mammalia; order Carnivora; family Felidae; genus Herpailurus; species Herpailurus yagouaroundi. The sequence goes on from NW_024412406.1 coordinate 2,656,913, forward strand.
AATTGCAGGCATGCCTGAAGAAATGGCCTCAGAACTGAGCTTTTTGGAATGACACAAAGATCCACAATACAGAATGTTGCTCACCCAAGGGAATGACTGCTTCTTCTATAATCAAGAATCTGCCAGCGCAGAAAGCTGCGTCCACAGCACCCAGGTCCAGAACCACTTTGCCTCTGTCACAATCTGCACCAGGAGAAAATATGCATCCCATACTTTGCATTTTTTTGTTTTAAGTTCATTCAGTCATGAAGCAAAGTCTCATTCAAGTGCATTAAATTGCCGGAAGCATAATCATATATCTGTACTGCAGGAACAAAAAAAAAAAAAGCTAGAAAACAGAATTATTTTTATTTTACATTTTACATTAGGATTTATACTATGGGAAACTCAATATCAACAAGTTTTGGGTTTTCATTTCCATCCCCTCTTTCTCTAGTCACTCCATTTGGGACTTGCTAGCTAAATGCTCAGTGAGGGTGACCTTACACAAAGGAAGAAGGCTGTTGTTGCCTCACAAATGTGTGATTAACTCTCACTCTTACTAGATTTTTTCAGCTGCATAGATTTTCCAAAGCAAAGTACAAAGGAAGGAAATTGATTATGTTTCTGTGGCTTGTACATTGGCTTTGAGGGTTGTTACAGTAAAAGACCTCAGACTTTACAGAAATTGAAGAATTAGAAAAGAGATTATAATTAAGGCATATAACTTGGATATATAGATGGATATATAGATAAATAACTATATATATAGATATATAGATATATAACTTGATATAGATATATATAGGTATATAACTTGGATATATAGATATATAGATGATACATATATATGTAATCAACTGGAGAATATTTTAAAGGGAGCCTGATGGTGAAAAGACCTGAGTTTATTTTACTTTTCTTCTTTTCATGATTTATAACCTTGGGAATATAATTTTGATTGAAGCATTTTTTTTTTATTTTTTGGAAAGTAGACAACAGATAAAATCGAGAGATAGGTATAAGACTGGCTACTGTTTGCAATATAAGTTTTACTCAGTGACTATTTCCTGAACTCGTACTATTTGGCTGCCCTTTTACTAGATGCTGAGGGTGGAATTGGGAATAAGGTAGTTCCTGTGGGTAGAGATGGAAGATACATTCAGGATGAAGGTAGAATAATGAAAAAAAAGATTCTGAGATGCCAAGTCATGAGACATGTACTTGCAATCCGATGAAGGATGCAGTTCAGCATCTGCATAGTAATAGCACACATAGGTCTGTAAAAGTAGGTTGTAACCATTTTGTGCAGGGCAAATGCCAGTTCGAAGGATCTGCAGCGAATCTGGAGTATTATAGGAACCTCTGCAGGCCTTTTGAACAGAGAATAATGTGATCTATGCTACTTTATAAGAAGATTATATTAAGATTTCTTAATCTAATAATGTCTGAGAGGTACAAAGGATATGTATTTCTTTTTTTTTTTTTTAATTTTTTTTTTCAACGTTTATTTATTTTTGCGACAGAGAGAGACACAGCATGAACGGGGGAGGGGCAGAGAGAGAGGGAGACACAGAATCGGAAACAGGCTCCAGGCTCTGAGCCATCAGCCCAGAGCCTGACGCGGGGCTCGAACTTACGGACCGCGAGATCGTGACCTGGCTGAAGTCGGAAGCTTAACTGACTGCGCCACCCAGGCGCCCCGGATATGTATTTCTAAAGTGCTATAATAGGTATAATCTTTTTTTTTTTTATATACATAAACTCCTAATGCCAGATAGGTGAAAAAACATTTTTTTTTTGCCACTTTACTGTTAGGAGGTTATCAGTTTTGTAAGGTCATTGAGTTCATAACACAAATCTGTATTTTAAGGTAGCTGTGAGATCATATTTAAAAAATATATTTTGTAGGATTTTTTAAATCTTAAGGAGGTCAAACTGTATTTTCTTTTGAGTAGCTCAATGCTGCAGGTCCTCTTGGAACATTAATTTAAAATCCACTGCAGGAAAACAGGCTTAAAGGTGTATAGGGGGAAGAAAACGTTTCCCTTCTTCCCTTCTTGATTGTTTGGCTGGTCTAATACTTAAATTGACATAAGACAGATTAACAGGAGAAAAAACTAAATATTGTACGTACAGCAACTCATAAAAATGTGAGACTCAAAGAAGTGAATAAAGCAGTCAGCTTTTATATCTTTTAGGCAAAGAAATAAATTTGTGAAGAATTGACAAGACAAAGAAGTTTGGGCTTAGGGTAGTAAATTAGTGAAGTAACAAGATTTGTTTATATAGTATTCTTGGCCCTGAATTTCCTATCTCTGCTGATAAGGATGTTTCCTGATACAGGGAATGTATCCTTCACATGAGAGATTTATTTTCTGCATTCAGGGGCACAGAAGAGAGTCATGGTGTCCTTTTTGCACTGGCTGTTTCTTAGGAAACTTTAATTTAAAATAATCAATATGCCAAAGTGGCATATTTGGGACAGCCTTCCCTGAACTCTATCTATGTCAACAGAGGCTTACAGATTATATGATCCACAAGCAGTAAAATAGATCTGCTAGTTTGGGGGGTTTCAAAATACATGAAGGAGTCTTCCTCCAAATAACAGTTATTAAAGCTAAATGTGCTGTGTTTACAAACACTTGTTTTTAAATTGGTTTTGCTCATCCACAGTGACTATATTAGGTTTAAACTACTGTGAAATTATGAAATTAACTTTACTAATCGTATTTGTAGAAAAGATTTTCAATGCAGAAAAGTAAGGTCAAAAGGTTAATTTTTTTGGCTTAGATTTCAGTTGTTATTAGTGAAGCATAACTGGATTTCTGTTTACTTGAATCACATTTCCATGAACAGAAATTGCTTTATAACAGAATCATTCATGGAATTATGCAGAAATCAGGAGGACATTAGACAATTGGATCTTGAGCAAGAGTATTATTTTTTGAGTTGTGCTATCCCAGGAAAGGTCAAAAACTGAATCATCCTTCAGGTATGTTATAGTATGTGTAGGAAGGTATGTATGTATTTAAATATCTTTGTGGCATCAAGCAGGGATTACATTGACATTTTTTTTGTGTGTGTGTTCTAAATGTTAAATGAGTAGATGTATAAATTAAAAACATTGAAAGCCTCTGAGAGCCTAACAGTGACACCATGGGGAAAGACTAAAATAATTCTGTTATTTAGACCTAGAGTCCCGCTTCTATGCTGGTTTAAAAAACAAAAACAAAACAAAAAAAACAGTTACAAGTTTCAGCCCGGTACTCATAATCTATTGATTATAGAATCAGTCATCTGATAGACAGTGAGGAGAAGCCAAGTCCTCTAATTTATACTCTTAGTTTAGAATGCCACGGCTAGGTGTGCCATTGTCCCTGGAGTGCTTCTGCCTTTCATGACATTTCTAATTAAAGCAGAAATATTTTGAAAATTATTTGTTTCCTCATCTACTTTATTGTCATCACTTCTTTTTTAGTTGATGTGACAAAAAAAAATGTCCTTGTCGTATAAAAAAACAATGAACATGTTTGGTACCTTTTTGTTTTTTGTTTCTAACATATATTTGATTATGATTACAATAATGTTATATTCTGAATTAATATGCAATGTTTTTTCTCCCTTTTTGGCAAATGCTTTCCTTTATGCAATCCTTTGACTATTAATAATTGACCATGGGTGATGCCCTAGGGAACAGAGAAACTCAGTTTGAAAGTTGTGTGAAATTACTGTCTTTGAGCTCCAAAACTGTATGGAAATGCAACTTGGATTTTAATTGCAAGAGCTATACAATTGCAATGATTTCTAAACTATTTATTTTTCAGTGAGTTTGGCCTTGACTACCAAATAAAAGTTTAGCAAACTCTGTTGCCTAAATCACAAAGTGTACAGAAATGCAAGATGATACAAAGAGGTTTCCTCTCATGCAGAAAAAAGTGTAGAATATTACTGAGTTAGGGATGGAAACTTTGAAGAGGATTGAAAAAGAAAGCATGAGAATTTAGCTGTTAGTTTGGGTAGGAAGCACTGCCTCCTGCCTTTTTCTTTATTATGGAATTCTTATAGAGGATGCTGAAGGTTCTATAACAGCAGAAATTCCAGAATAGTTTAGGAGGTCACAAGAAATTAGTAGACTCATGCCTCGCTTTTTAGTGTGAGCCAGGACATTTAAATATGAACAGCTACTTAAACATGACACATAAGCAGAAGAGTAACAAAGACTTAGTAAGATATCTAGGAAGATGGGACTTGGGCGATGTCATGGAAGGGTGTGTGCTACAGTGAGATATTGGCAAAGAAGTTAAAAGCTCTTAATCTCTAAGGAAGAATCAGAAATAGTCAGACTAGAACATCTATAGTCAGTAAGACAGGAGCAGAAAACCTGGGTCTGGTAGCCAAAGGACATATATTGAATATACACATCAGCAGAGACTCCAAATGCACTCCTAGGAGCGCTGGAAGAGGGAAGCTGCTTCTACCAGATGCCAGCAGACAAAAGATGACTAGAGATGTAACAATGCATTTTCAATGCCTGTCCCTTCATAGATTAGAAAATCACTGATCACAAGAAATGGTAAGCAGTGAGGGAAAGAGTTCTGCATTTTGATCAAGTCTTATCCAAGAGAGACAGAATGGGCAAGATTTAAAGTTTTAAACATAAACACAAAGAGGAATGGAAAACTAGATTATAGTTAGTATATCATGATAAAGTTAATGTTTGCATATTTGATTTTTGTGAACTATCAAACTGTGAAGTAGGTTTGCTACATCAACAACCTTACAAATCTATGTCTTCATAATATATCTGTGGGGGAGAATATAGAATATAGACTTAAATGGGAAAATATGTTTTTATTTAGGTTGGTACAAATAGTTATATCATCATATTTATTAAACCTGAGCTGCTATAACACACACACACACACACACACACACACACACACACACACACACACACCAAATTAAGTGTTTCTTAAGTAACCGTAATTTGTTTACCATCTTTTGTATTTTTGTTATCCATATGTTAATTCCTACCACTCATTTTATTTAATTGATTTAATATTTTGTTTATGCTTATGTTTAAAACATTACATCCTTAATTATTCTAATTCAAAGAAATTACATAAATTAAATCTTTAGTGTCACTGGATAGTTAATTTGTTTTTATTTGTACATATTATAAACATTATTGTTGAAAGGATGATAAATTTTATATAACACCCCAAATTATAACTAATACCATCTAATATCCCTTAATAAATTTTGGAAAGCATTGATTTCATTAATAATCAAGTGGAAAAAATCAAATGAAAGTCTATTTAAAGATCTTTTATTAAGTATTTATTGTTAAGGTAACATTTAGGATTTTTTGGTGGGGAAGGGAAACATCATTGCTCATTGGGATTAGTCTCTCCTTACATGACATTTAGCATCCCTGACTTCTACTTACCAAATTCCTGGATCATTATGAAATCCATCTCCTGATTATTTCTAACCACTTCCCAGTACATTTTGGTGCCAACAGTCTTTATATAAAGGGTATGTACTCACTCTTAAATTAAAAATAAATCTTTAATTAACTCATTCTATTATTACAGCAAGCTTGATGGCTTATAAAAATGTCAGAATTGGGGGAAATCATTTTGAAAGAAAAAAAATAGTAGGACAAGATGGCACATCAAGAATATCTATTTGTAATTAAGATACAGAAGACATTAGGAAGTATGAAGCCAACTGAACTGATAGATAAGGAATTATATTTTTACATCATTTAAGTACAAATACATTTAGGCTTGTGAAATAGAAATGGACTGTGCCTTATTTTTTTTTTAAGTAGGCCCAACATGAGGTTTGAAACCAGACGCCAGGATCAAGAGTTGCATGCTCTAGTGACTGAGTCACACATGTACCCTTAAAAAGAATGAAGTATTTACATCAAAGAGCAAGTCAATTTCTTTCTAGACTCTGTCATGCTTTGGGATGAGGTTACAAAGAAATTGTGAGACCAATTTAATTCTTTGCATGTAAATATCCATTTTCCCAACACTATTTATTGAAGAGACTGTCTCCTCCCTATTTCATATTCTTGGAACTCTTGCTGAAGATCAGTTGATCATGTATGTGTAGGTTTATTTTTGTCTCTTTATTAGGTTCTGTTGGCCTATGCGTTTGTTTTTATACAACTACCATACTCTTTTGATTACTGTAGCTTTGTATTATAGTTTTAAATCAGGAAGTGTGATACCTCCAGCTTTGTTCTTTTTCTTCAAAATTGCTTTTACTATTTGGAGCCTTTAGACATTCTATAGGAGTTTTAGGATTGTTTTTCTATTTCTGTGATCATTTTGTTAGCTGTGGGCATTTCATATGAGGCTTTTATTGTGTTGAAGTAAGTTCCTTCTATACCTAATTTTTTGACAGTGCTTATCATGAAATAGTATTGAATTTTCTCAAAAGCCCTTTCTACATCTAATGACATCATGTGTCTTATATCCTTAATTTGGTTAACATGGTATATCACACTGATTGATTTGTTTATGTTGATCTATCCTTGCATGTCAGGAGTTAAATTCACCCAGTCATGGTATATGATCCTTTTGATGTGCAGTTGAATTCAGTTTGCTAATATTTTGTTGAGGATTTTTGCATCTATATTCACCATCAAGGATGTTGGCCTGTAGTTTTCTTTTTCCATGGTATCTTTGGTTTTGTTATCAGAGTGACATAGGTCGCATACAATGAGTTTGGGAGTATTCCTTCTTCTAATTTTAGAAGAGTTTAAGAAGGATTAATATCAATGCTTTTGAAATGTTTGGTAGAATTAACCTGTGAGGCCATCTAGCCCTGAGCTTTTCTTTGTTGGGAAGTTGTTGATTACGGATTCAACCTCCTTATTTGCTACTGGTCCATTCAAAGTTTCCATTTTTCTTGATTCAGTCTTGCCAGGTTGTAAATTTATATCTTATACCATGCACAAAAGTCAACTCAAAATGGATTAAAGACTTAAATAAAGACCTGACACCAGAAAACTCCAAAAAGAAAACATAGGGGGAAAGCTTTTTGACTTTAGCCTTGGCAATGATTTCTTGGACATAACCTAAAAGCACAGGACACAAAAGCATAAATAGCCAAATAGGATTATATCAAACTAAAAAGCTTTTGCACATCAAAGGATAAAAACAACAAAGTGAAAAGGCAACTTTTGGAATGGAAGAAAATATTCGCGAACCATGTATCTAATAAAATATTAATATCCAGAATATATAAGAAACTCTTACAGCTCAATATCAAAAAAGAAGAAAAAAATTTAAATGGGCAAAGGACCTGAATATATACATTTCTCCAAAGAAAACATACAAGTAACTAACAAGTACATGAAAAGATGCATTACTAATTATTAGGTAAAAGCCAATTAAAATCACAATGAGATACCACCTTATACCTGTTAGAATGGATATTATCAAAAAACCAAAAGATAGCAAGTGTTAGTGAAGATGTGAAAAATGAGAATACTTGTACACTTTTAGTAAATATGTCATTGGTGTAGCCAGCATAGAAAACAATATGGAGTTGTCTCAAAAAATTAAAAATAAGCTACTATACAATTAAGCCACCCCCCTTCTTTTGTATCCAAAGGAATTGGAATAAAGTTCTCAAAAATGGATCTGCATTCTCATGTCCATTGCAAAACAATTCACGCCAACCAAGCTAGAAGGCAACATAAATGTTCACTGACAGGTGAATAAATATAGAAAATGTGGTATTTGTATAAAATGGGATATTATTCAGTTTTAAAAAGAAGGAAATCCTGCAATTTGTGGCAACGGGTGAACCTAGAGACATTATGTTAAATAGAATAAACCAGGTGGAGAACAGTTACTACATGATTATGCACTTATATGAGGAACCTAAAATAGTGAAACTCACAGAAGTAGAAAGTAGAATAGTGATTACCAGGCATTGTAAGGAGCGGGGATGGGGAAGTTGCTCATAGAAGGGTACAAATTTTCAGTTATGCAAGATGAATAAGTCTGAAACATGTACTGTATGTCATAGTGCCTATAGTTGACAATACTTTATTGTATACTTAAAAATTTTCTAAGAGGATAGTTCTTGTATTAAGTGTTCTTATCAATAGTAATAGTAATAATAATAAGCAACTTTGGCTGTGATGAATATGTTTATGGAATTATAGTGGTGGTGTTTGCATAGATGCATACTTAAGTCCAAACTCATCAAATTGTATGCCCTAAATATATACAATTTTTCTTTTCTAATGTTTATTTATTTTTGAGAGAAAGAGTGTGAGAGAGAGAATGGAGGGGGGGCAAAGAGAGAGGGGGACAGAAGATCCGAAGCGGGCTCTGTGGTAACAACAGACATCCCAATGCAGGGCTTGAACTCACGAACCATGAGATCATGATCAGACACAAAGTCAAAAGCTTAACTGACTGAGCTATCCAGGCACCCCATATACAATTTGTTTAAATGTCTATTATATACCTCAGTAGGATGGTTAGAAAAATAAATCACCAGATAAATGAAAACTAATGACCCTCTGTGTTTAGATAATTTACCTCAGCATGTACTGTTTCTCTTAAGAATGCTGATCTCAGAAAGATAAATACATTTCATCAAAAGCTTTTAGGCTCTCAAGTCAAGTTACCTTGTTTTTGAAATTACTCTTTGTTCTTGAAATGAGATCCAGGAATCAATAAAATCCACAAATATTTATTTCTGTGAATTATAAAGTCTGTAAGAATATATATTATATTCCACTGTCATACAGTGGACCCATTTTTGTAAGTATGCAATATTTAAAAATAATAGGACAAGAGCATCTATAGAATCTGAGCAAAACAAGTCATTTTAAAGTCCTCGGTTTGAAGTTCTTACCTCTATTATTTATAGTGTTATTATGAAAATTTATATTGATATAAATCATTTTGTAAAAAATATATTAAGGAGTACTGATATAATTAGTTTAATGTAATATAATTTGCCTCAATTTACCAATTCTTAGATTACATTGAAATGTGAATTTATCAAAATGTAAGTAATTATATAAATAATTGAATTTGAGAATTTATAATTATTTTTGGTTTGTTAGGAATAATTTTATTATATATGGTAATAAATACATTGAGAAATCTTATTAAATCATCTATTTTATTAAAAATATTATGGTAAGAAGTAATTGACAAGAGTTCTTCAAGAAATCATTTTCAAAAAAGTATATAACTCACATATACAATTCATTTATAAACTAACAATTAAAAAGTGAATAAAAGGGGCGCCTGGGTGGCGCAGTCGGTTAAGCGTCCGACTTCAGCCAGGTCACGATCTCGCGGTCCGTGAGTTCAAGCCCCGCGTCAGGCTCTGGGCTGATGGCTCAGAGCCTGGAGCCTGTTTCCGATTCTGTGTCTCCCTCTCTCTCTGCCCCTCCCCCGTTCATGCTCTGTCTCTCTCTGTCCCAAATAAATAAATAAACGTTGAAAAAAAAATTAAAAAAAAAAAAAAAGAAAACCTTTGTCTAATAAATAAATAAATAAATAAATAAATAAATAAATAAAAAGTGAATAAAAAATTCCAAGGAGGAAAAATACAATTATTGATGCAGAAAGAATTTGAAAAAAAATATTGAACGATACAAATCATCAGGAAGTGTCCCAGACATATTTAGATAAGTTCTCTTATTCCTTCAAACAATTTTATAAAGTGAGAATTATTATCTATCTTCATGTTACATATTTTAACCTAGACCCAAAGAGCTTGGGTTGCTTAACGTCAGCAATGCCATAGTCTCTCCTTTTTCACCCAGTAAAATCTGCATATCTTCAATTTCTCAGAAGCCCAAGGTAGTCTCTGGACTAATTCAACTTTGCTTCATTCTAAGCGACAGAAATAAATGACTCTTCAATTCTTTTCTAAATAAATATACAAGTAGAGTTTAGACATATCATATTTAGAGTATAATCAAGAAAATTATTGCAACTGCTTCTTTGCATCTATGTTCTATGTCAAGATTTATATTGTTTAACTCAAATTTAACCTTAAAATTAAAGAGTTATGTTAAGGAGAGATGAAGCTAAAATTGGCAGCAGCTGTAGGTGGACAGTCAACTGTGAATTTGATAGCTTCTGCTGTACATTAAGGAAGAATAATGCTAATTTTCCGGAAGCACCTTGGAGCAAGTTACTACAGTGGTAGAGATGAACATTGTTCCCATTTGAGTGGGAAAAAGAGATTTTCAAGACATGGAGCCTAGCGGACAACGTTATTTTTCTTAATTTTCTTTTAGAAAGGAATTAGAAGAGAGAAAAACATAAAAGGATGCTTTGTTTTCACTGGATCAAAAAACATATCCACCAAGTAAAGATTATATGAATTAAACCAGATACTGGCTTAATAATTCGTAATTCATACTTATGAGAATTTTAATATTGTTTAATAAATGCTGTCAGTCAAGTCCATTATCTTCTGCTGTTAAAGAACCTGTCTGCTCTTTGGATCTTACTTGCCTTCTCCTAAAGTTGAAGGGCTGGATTTAATGAGTTTAAAGGTTCTTCCACTGTGTTCATTCCATGATTCTGTGTTTGTTTTCAATTTTTTACAGAATAGGTTTTATTTTTTTAGTTAAAAATGTTTTATTTATTTTTGAGCAAGAGAGAGAGGGAGAGAGAGAGGGAGAGAGAGAGCGTGAGAGAGCAGGGGAGGGGCAGAGAGAGAGGGAGACCCAGAATCTGAAGCAGGATCCAGGCTCTGAGCTGTCAGCACAGAGCCCAATGCAGGGCTTCAGCCCATGAACCATGAGATGACCGGAGCCAAAGTCGGAGGCTTAATTGACTGACCCACCCAGGCACCCCTAGAATAGCTTTTAAATGGCAAATAATCATAAACCACAGTGTTTTTGCAGTATTAAAAGTTAATTTGGTCTTTTTAGAAATAAATATGAGAACACAAATATTTGCTAGTTATGGGTCTCCTTATTTTTTATGTTAGTTTAGGAGGTTAGGTTTATGAAAAAATTGTCTTATCAACCAAGGAAATTAACTGTTTTACTGTTAAAATATGATTCTAAAACCAAACTGGTTAGACTATAAATAAATTATTTTTTCCTAATGTACAACTATATGAAAACATTAAAATGTGATACTTAAAACTAATCATTTATGGATTCTCTTTTTTTTTCTAACATATATTTTTAACTTAGTCATGAAATTGTGGCATTTTCTAGTAAGTATAAGGATATTGAAAATGGAAACTTTTAATTTACTGGAGGAGTTTGCATCATACTAGATTAATATCAAAAATTTTATCATAGTATCTTTAAAAATAAATTAAAAACTGAAGTGAAAATATTGTGTGCTATATGTTTCTTGTTCTTCTATCAACTTAAACAAGTTTTCTTGGGCTAGAAATCAATTTAGTTCAACCATTTCCACGTTCTTGTTTGAAATTTTTTAAAAAATTGTATATGTTGCAGACTGATTTGAATGCATATTGGAATTTCTTCTTAAACCTGAGTTGAGTCTCTAAAGCTCTCACTGACATGATAGCCTATGCAATAGCTGTGCTGACTTCACGGTCCCATTATGTAAATAAGGTAATACATCTATTTATGCCCCTCAGAATGTGACTAAAATCTGCAAAGAAATATGGCACAGTAGAATGTGCTTGGAAAATTTTTATGGAGCTTTTTATGTCCAGTTATCAAACTCTGCCAACTAATTACACTGAGAAGGGAAATAAAAACACCCCTCCCTCACATTGTGTGTAGCTCACAAAATAAAACACAGAAGGAAGATAGCTATTTACTTTTATAAAATATGTTACTTCAATTCAGTTATATTTAAAGCAAAAAATGATTATTTTAGGGGCGCCTGGGTGGCGCAGTCGATTAAGCATCCGACTTCAGCCAGGTCACGATCTCGCGGTCCGTGAGTTCGAGCCCCGCGTCAGGCTCTGGGCTGATGGCTCAGAGCCTGGAGCCTGTTTCCGATTCTGGGTCTCCCTCTCTCTCTGCCCCTCGCCCGTTCATGCTCTGTCTCTCTCTGTCCCAAAAATAAATAAACGTTGAAAAAAAAATTTAAAAATGATTATTTTAGCATGCATGTTTTCAGGAAAGAGTTGCATCAATCAAATTGTCTTTGGTCTATGTAATTCTGCACATTTCCCGTCAAACTATTATAGTGAAATATATGACTTCAGGGACCTAATCATAAAGCAATTTTACTTTGGTTTCCCATTCTTCCTTTACGTAGATACAGGGAGCTCATTTTTCCACTGCCACTGGATAAAAATGTAGAAAACTCTATTCCTATGACTTCAATTATCACATTTTTCCCCCTGAATACAAACTGTATTTACTTTTCAAATTCCCAGTGCCATGTCAAAATCAAACTTTGAACTTGATTCAAAGTCAATATACCTTTCCACCCCCACCTGTCGCTTAGAATGCATGTATTGGGAAGTCTGTAGTAAATGAATAGTTGGCTTCTTCTCCTAAGCTGCCATTTTGGTAACAGTTGTTTTAAATCCACATCTATCACCAAGTTTGGAGTGGAGGGGTGGGGGGAAAGATGAACAGAAATACTTTTATGATTGGTAATGTTGTGAGCTGGCATCACACTTTTAGAGCTGGGCAGATTGTAAAAAGAATATTCTCTCACTGATGTTTTCATAGGGTCCTTGGATAATCTATGGGTATTTTGGACAGTATCTTATGTACAGTTCTCTGGCTGCAGATGGTGCTCTTTCTTTCAAATCTTCTGTTACTATCTCTTTCTCAGATTCTGCAACATGGTAATTCCCTTTGTTCCTCTAGGTAGCCTTCTTGGAAAGAAACAAAATATGCTTGAGCCAATTTTCACTCAGTGATAACATGTCACCCAAATCTGGTCTATAGGAAAAAGTCATGTGCTAATTCCTACACAGGATAATGCATACAAAAAGAATAGCATCATTCAGTGGTAAAAGTATGACAACTTCAAAGTTTTATTGAATGCAGAATAAAAAACAGGTAAATGTACAGAGAAAAATGCAATTAGTATGTTGGGAATTGCATTAGTTTATTGCTGTGTAATTAATTATGTAAAAACTCAGTGGATTAAAGCAGTAAATATTTATTATTTATCTCATAGTTTCTGTGGGTCAAGGATTCGGAAGCAGGTGAGCTGGGTATTTCTAGCTTGAGTAATCTCATGATACGCAGTTTAGATGCAACCATAACCAGGATAATTTAGATGCAATTATCTGTAGGCTTGACATTGTTTGGAAGACCTGCCTCTAAATGACTCACTTGTGCAATATGGGCTAATTTTCACCTAACATATCTCATGACATGCTCTTGTCCTCACTCGGAAAGACAGAACGCCCATGCCTTTTATGAGCTCAAAAGTCACACGTCACCATTTCTGTAATATCCTATTTTTTACACAAGTTAGTTCTATGTAATGTGAGAACAACTGCTAATGGTTATGTGTATCAGGAAGCAGAAATCGTGGAGGATCTCTTGGAGCTGGATACCACAGAAATGCAGTCGCAAATATCCTATTTCATCTGAAGAAAAGAGTGAAATGTGACTTGAGCTCTATTTAGCTAAAGCTTTCCATTTCTTATCCCCGTAACCAAATAATCAACCAAGAAACCAATCAACCAAAAACCTTCAAATAAATTTAAGGTGAGAAACAAAAAGCATATAAAGCCATTTTCCCCCTCTCAATATCTGTTAGGTATGGTACAATGAAATAAAAGATACTCAGATATCAATAAAAACATTGACGTTTGCTAGAAAATATTGATATTCAGAACATCAAAATTAAAAGTTAAAAATTGAAGTTGCTAAGAGAGTAGATATTAAAAGTTCAGATCACAAAAAAAATAATTTAACTATATAAGGAGATGGATGTTAACCACCCTGGGATCATGATGTGAGCTGAAATCAACAGTCGGACACTCAACAGTCAGACGCTCAAGTGCCCCCACCTTATTTTCTTTAAAAATCCAAGCTATGCTGTAATCACTGAAAATAGTGACGGCCGGAATGAACTGGAAGGTTCATGTTGTAGATGATAGAGCTGCCCAACTGGTGAAGATGCCTGAAGTAAATCCTGCAGCAGATGCAACCCAACCCAGGAGGGTCTGTCACATGAGTACAAAATAAACTTCTACCTTGTTTGAGCCAATGCATTTTGGGTATGTTTGCATTGTGGCTAAGATTAACTATAAGTAATTTAGAAACATGAATGGAAAAGGAGGAAAATACCACAAAGTGACTGATCCAAAGGAGCAGAACAGGAGAGGTGAAAGAGTAGGGCTCAAACCTAATAACTCCTTTTCCACAGATAATTCTTAAAGTTCCTTAAAAAGAGGAATGGGAGTAATTTTGTTCCCACATTTATTTAAAGACGACCATCAAATTGAAATTCCTGAATTACTTATTTGATTCTGTCACTCTATATATTTTCAGAGTACCCCCTGGACTATATAAAAACCACATGTCTTAGGACAGGGGTCTTAAACTAGTATCTGAACTTTTATGTTATCAGTGCTTTTAGGGGGGAATGAGGCATCATCATCACAGACTGTATCACTGCTATTGTCATAAACAGGCTTATTTACACCCTTGTATTATATACATGGCCCCAATAATCCCTGAAGTTTGTGGCCTCTCCTAAACCTTCCTTACTCCGCTCCTGCCAAAGTAAAGGTAGGCTTTGAACCATCTCATCATACTGGCTCAGTTCATGGTATTCCCTCTCTCCCTCCTTCTGAATTCCCAAGCTTTAAGGGACAGGTCAGTTTCATACTTCACATCAACTTTTCCAGAAAACTCCTGATTAATAATCTCTCCTTACAGTGGATTCTTGGAATACTTTATTTTTCCTTGTGATACCTATTAATTGTATATCAGTTGATCATTAACATGTCTTAACTCATCTACTGTACAATATGTTCATAAGGATTTACTATTGTGCTACCACAGGGTTCAGGACAACATACAATCAATATATTATCAATTATTTAATTAACTTTATTAATGAAGTATTGATTTAAAATTCTTCTAAGGTAATATGAGAGTGTATCAATCAAAAATATTGCAAGAAACAGAAATATATTCTGGCTGATTAATTTAAAGGTAACTAATTAAATAGTATTATGTAGCTGAGAAACTAGAGAACCAAGTTCATGCAATTATGGTAGAACAAAGGGAAACAAAAGGACAGTGTGTTTATAATTCCTGTTTGGGATACTCATGCCTCCATGGCAGAGGAATAATAGGCTTTGCTGTTTGCTGCAACAAGACAGTGATTCTTTTGGGAAATTAAGCTGATTGTAGCTGACACTCCAATTCTTGATTCTTTGTGGCACTATATATTTTTTGTCTCTAGCTTTCAACTTAATATATGGGGTATATGTATCCACACAGAGTACCAAACCAAAGCTGCAAGGGAAGCTGAGAAAGCCATTATCTGAGATTTTCATCTTTCTAATAGGATGTAGAATCTACTTTCCTCTAAATCTCACAAAATATTAAATGTCCCAGAGTAGAACAAGTACCTAAATATAAAGCAATATAAATGTATGAAAAATGTACACTCTTTAGACAGTCATTTGGTTTATTTTTATTTGAGAGGATTAAGGGAGTTAGCATGAACAGTATTTGGAAGAGTTCTTGGCAAGTAGTGTTATGAATGTTAGCTATTATTAGTTATAAGAGAATTGTGAATTCTTCAACAGACAATTTATCAAAGGACTACTGTGTGTCATAAAATGAATCAAGGATGTTATGCCAGGTTAAAGTTGAAATAGGTATACAAAAGTGTGATATCAGGCAACAATGACACCTACCACATCACAATTTCCTTTCATAGGTTCTGTTTTACCTGGACAGAAAGGGAAATATCAGTAATTTCTCAGCACGTTTACTGGCAGATATTTATATCCATATGGTCTTGGTTGTCTTTGTCTTTCACGTAAAAGAAATTTTGTTGGTAAATAAGGTTCAAGTACTCAGAATTTCTGTGGCCTATGGATGGTGAACAAAAAAAATATGGTTGCTTTAATGCATATGCACAGAAAACCAATACCTGCCAAGCCTGCAGATAGCTGGCTTCTTAGAATATTAGTGACAAATTCTAAAAGTTTCAGTAATATATTTCATTTTCATATTATCAAAATAGTAAACATGCTTTTCTGTGGAGGAAGTTTCAATTCAGAATTATTCAAAAGAAAACCACAGGCCCAAGATGGAACCAATTATGCCAGGCCAGGTCTGGTGAAACCAGGTCTTAATCCCCAACCTAATTCCAGGTTCAACCTCAGAAATGTAGTCTTACCTGGTCAGTCATGAAAATTCTGATCAGCACCAATGAGGTAATCTCACATTGGCCTTTTCCATACTCCCACCCCAAGGAAAATGAGGTACTCTACATAAGACACACTGTTCTTTCCCCCTCAGGGAAAGTGACCTTGCCTGAAACAATCTTTTATTTTCTTTGACTAATAGCTTCCTTGACCCAACCCCTTCCTATAAAAACCTTCCACTTTATGCACCTCCTTGGTGTTCTACTCTATTTGCTAGATGGGATGCTGCCCAATTCATGAATCATTTAATAAAGTTAATTAGATCTTCAGATTTACTCAGTTGAATTTTTGTTTCTTAATCGGCTGTGCAACTAATTCTAATTTTTTAATGAATACTACCACAAGGAACATTTTCCCTCATAACATCTTGCAATAATAGATGGAGAAATTTAGTGAACAGGAAAAAGAACTAATTCTAGAGAAAAGTCCTGGAAATTCTGAATTGAGGGCTTATATATGGCTAGTCCCAACTAGAATGGAAATTAGTATGCTTGGACCCATTAATTATCTATTCAACAATATTTATTGAATAATTTATAAGCCAGCGACTATTATAGGTAGTGAGGATACTTAAAAAACAAAACAAAACAAATCAACTCAAAAACAAGAGAATGAACTCCTTGGTTTTACAAAACTTATATTTTTATGAGGGAGAAACTAACACAACAAAGTATCTACCTGAATTAATTGGATTCTCTCTTTATTCAGCTTCTCCTCCACACAGTTTAAAGCAAAACCAAACAAAAAACCAGACATCATGACCAGTTTATTTTAAATTCATTCACCCAGACCTCAGTTGGTCTCTCAATGGTATCCTTTCTAAATAAATTTCTGTTACCTTTTCATCCTCCAGAGTCTGAGGGGCTCAGGTCACACCTCCACTGTTGAAGCCTCCCATATTTGCAACACTTGTCATTCTCAGCTGATATTCTTGGGTACTATTTCAATGAGAAAAGAGAAACACTGAGAAAAGAATGTCCACATATTGTTCCCACCACATTTATCATTTCAACAAGCAAACATGGAAATATACTCTATTCCTGGGTTTCCCTGTGGTCCCTATGAGAGAATTTCCCCTTCTTTCTAAGGCTAAACTATTCCTTTGTCTATTCCATCCTCCCCATATCCTCAGAAACATCCCTCTCCAGTTGTTTCAATGTTTATCTGGAACATATTCCCACAGATCACTGGTATCATTTCCATCAAAAAACTTACTCTGAAAAACAAAACAAACAAAAACAAAAAAGTAACACTGTAATATCACGTCTCTTAAAAATGAAAACTTAAACATTTTTAAGTTTATTTATTTATTTATTTATTTATTTATTTATTTATTTTCAGAGAGAGAGTGAGAAAGCACAAGTTGGAGAGGGGCAGAGACAGAGGGAGAAAGAGAGAATCCCAAGCAAGCTCCACACTGTCAGCATGCAGGGCTTGAATCCATGAACCATGAGATCATGACCTGAGCCAAAGTTAGATGTTTAACCTACTGAGCCACCCAGGTACCCCCAAAATGAAGACTTTTTTACCCTGTTTTCTCTTCAATTAGTCCAGCCTCTACCATGTCTCTGTTATTTTTTACAAAGTGAGAGAAACAGAATTTTTCTCTCTGGCATAAGGATTATTTTAGGCTGATTATTTTTAAGAAACAGCAGACATAGGAAAAGCTTTGAAAACTGAGTAGATGTTACTTGTTTGCAAGAGACATTTATATTTATAAGGGAAATCTTCATTCGTAAGGGTGTCATTCTGTATGGGGAAGAAAATGATGACTTAATCTCTAGAAACTCCTATCAATGGAGAAAGCAAGACCTAAATCTGCATAACAACCTTACCCTTTATTGCTGTGCTTTTCTCAATATCCCCTCATAACTGGCTTCCCATAACCTTCAGCATCTTTTGTGTTTAACTGGTTATGATATTTAAGGTGGTAGCTTGGGCCATTTCAAGGAGTTACTCAATTTTCCTGTGTATGTCCCAGGTATACAGGAGGTATGCATATTATAAAATTTTTGCTTTTCTTCTGTTACTTTGTATTTTCTTACAGGAGGTTCTCAGCAAGGAACCTAGAATGGTAGAAGGGAAGTTATTTTCCTTCCTCCATAATACAAAGCTTCTCTACAAATTTATTTTTATTGCCTCCTGCTTCTCTCATCCTCTTCTCTCTCCCAGTTTAATCAGGCTTTTATCTCCCACATTCCACTGATAACAGCTCTTGTCAATTTCAGCAATAAACTCGATATTGCTAATACAGTGGTCAGTTCTCTCTCATATTATTGAATTTGTCAGTTGCTTTTGGCACAGTTAATCATTCCATTATTCTATAAAAACACATTTTTCTCTATGTTGGATTCAGAGAAACCCATGGCTCATTGTCCTTCACATTTAATTAGTTTCTCCTCAAGTTATTTTCCCAGTTTGTCATTATTTTCTCAGGTTTTAAAGATTAGATACCCAGTACCAGCGCACAAACCAGAATTTGGATTTGACCTAATAGAACTCAAGTGATAGTTTCTAAACATTGGACTGTTTGACTGAGTTTTGAACTCATCAGTGTCCTTGGCTGAATGAAATTGAGATCCCAAATATTTTTTGGCATACTATAGAGAAAAGAATCCAGTGTCTTAGGGAAATGGGAGTAGTAGAGTAAATTTATCATTACTGATGTTGATCCATTCCCTGTCTATGGCACAGGAGAAGGACAAAAGACACTTCCTTGATTGTGGCATTGATACTACATTAAAGGAGGTAACAATGCAGTGAAAATTCCCTTAGTGACTCTTCTTTACTTTATGATCTTCCTGAAATGCTGTTCCTGGAGAGATCCCTGCTTTCAGGGTAAGTATGGGCCCCCAGAGTATTAGGTTCAAGTGTGGCAACTATCATCTGAATTTTTAGTTGATATGTGTTGTATATTGGTTTGATCTGATTTCAAATTTACTTTTTTATGACTTAAGTGAAGTTGTCATTTTTTCATGACAAAGACAAAAAAAAGTTCTTTATGGAGGTTAAGTTGTTTTGATCTAAGAGTGAAGCAAGTTGTGTTACATGTCATCATTTTATCTGTTTCTTACCAAAAACAACTCTGTAGCTCAGCTGTTGAGGGCCCTGCTGGGGGTTTATCAATGCAAATATATGGAGAGGAAACTATGGCAAGGATATATTTAAGCTATAAATACTAAGACTTTGTGAGGACTCTCTGAGAGTGTTTGGTTTAAGCAAAACGAATCTACTGGTCTAAAATGGCTCTCCAAAAGGAGATATTTGCAAATGCCATATTGAATAAAGAAATAGTATCCAAAATATATAAAGAACTTATGCAATTCAACACTAAAAAACCAAATAATCCAATTAAAAATTGCAGAAGACATAAACAGACATTTCTGCAAAGAATACATATAGATGGACAACAGACACATGAAAAGACACTCAACGTTACTCATTATCAGGGAAATGTAAATCAAAACCACAATGAGCTATCACCTCACACCTGTCAGAACAGTTAAAATAAAAAACACAAGAAACATAAGTGTTACATAGAATGAAGAAAGAAAAAACCCTCGTATCCTGCTGTTGGTAATGGAAACTGGTGCAGTGACTGTGGAAAATAACATTTGAGGTTCTTCAAAAAGTTAAAAACAGAATTACCATATGATCTAGTAATTGCACTACTGGGCTGTTTACCCAAAGAATATCAAAACACTAATTTGAAAAGATACATGCACCCCTATGTTTATTGCAGCATTATTTATAATAGCCAAGATATGGAAGCAGCCTAAGTGTCAATTGATGGATGAATGGATAAAGAAAAAATACCATATATATATAATAGAATATTATTGTCATAAAGCAGAATGAGATCTTGTCATTTGCAGCAACATGAATGGAGCTGGAGAGTATAATGCTAAGTGAAATGTCAGTCAGAGAAAGACAAATACCACATGGTTTCACTCATATGTGGAATTTAAAAAACAAAATAAACAAACAAAGAAAAAAGAGACAAACCAAAAAATACACTCTTAACTATACAGAACAAACTGATGATTATCATAAGAGAGGTGGGTGGGGGGATGAGTAGAATGGGTGAAGGAGATCAAGAGCACACTAATTAAGATGAACACTGAGCAATGTATAGAATTGTGGAAACATTGTATTTACACCTGAAATTAAGTATGTTAACTATACTTGAATTAAGACTAAAAATAAATAAAAAAGAATAACCTTATTTGTTCCCAGTCTCTTTGGGATCACAGATCTTGTTGCCCAATGTCCAGTGTCTTCAGAATAGTTGGTTCATAGGTTTCATCCAGTGTTTTGGTTGTGTCAGATTGGAATATAATTCCAGTCTCTGTTACTCTATCCTGGTCAGGAGCAGAAATCCCTGTATATTTTGAATAAATCTTTAATGTGGCCATTATGACTCTGTAGGGATCCTCAACTCTTTAGTCCTGTTCCACCCTTGACTAAAGAACAACAGTCAAGTCACTTTATTTCTATAGAGAGAAGCCAAGTAGGGATAAGATGATGCAGCAAATTAAAACATGAATAAACATTTTATATCATATTGTAAAAGAAAATTTGCACCAGATACTTGTTAAAAAAACAGCGAGGAAGACTTTACTTAAAATTATTGCAATAGGGATCAATAGACTATTGCAACAGCCAGTAGAGATCTAACTCAATTCCAAATACAACAGGGACACCTGGGAATTCATGGCCAGTAGGAGGGTGAGGGAGAAGATGGAAAAATATGAAGAGTTTGGTTGGGTTTCAAGGTGAGGAAAGAGGAACTTGATTAGATATGAAACTTAATGAAATGTCATGGTTGGGGGTTATTCTTGATCACTTGGCTAACCGGAATTCCTTGTGAAAATGGCTTTGCAGGCCAAGACTAGGACCAAAAACAAAGCATTACAGAAAAAGGGCTCAGAAGAGTCTGAATTAAGGTTTGGTCTAGGAGGGAGTCCTTGTCAGAATGTACCAGTGATTTTTGAAGCAGGTAGCACAGACTATCTGCTTCAGAATCTCCTGTGTCTTTTGGTAACAATGCAGACCATGCACCCCTTCCCCAGATTCCATGAATCAAGCACACTGCTAACCGGGCCCCCAAATATACATTATTATCAGGCTCCCATGAGACATTCTAATGCACAATAAGATTGAAGAAGCACTAGCAGTTCAGTAGAAATACAATTACATTGATAAAAACATGCCTAGAAAAATATTGCAAAGAAGTATATCAAAATGTCAAAAGATGCTAGCAATGCATATATAGCATTGTCCTATTCTATGTTAGTCTCTATTTTTAAAAATCTTTCAACATTTCTCACATTGGAATACATTGTAAAATAGATGTGTAGATTTTATGTAGTGGGTTTTAGATTTACCTCAAAAATTACTTGAATCAATAGTGTATGTTACAGGTGTTTCAATCTAATAATCAAGAAAGTAAGATGTATAAATATATATAAGAACGTGTATATTCAAATAGAAAAGACATAAAGGAATTCATAACTGATGGCAATTGGGAATGGGTATGTCATCAGAAATGATTTTTCTGTTATATACATAAAAAAAGGACCTTGGGGCAAATAGCTCCTGCCACGATAAAGGTGACTCTCTTTCTCTCTCTCTCTCTCTCTCTCTCTCTCTCTTTATTTATTTCATTGAAGCATAGTTGGCCTATAATGTTATATTAGTTTCAGGTGTACAGCATAGTGATTTGAAAATTCTATACATTACCCAGTGCTTATCACGATAAGTATTGTTACCACCTGTCACCATACAAAATTATTACAATATTGTCAACTATATTCCTATGTTGTACTTTTCTTTATTTTTTAAAAAGTTTATTTTTTTTTTACTCATTTTGAGAGGGAGAGTGAGTTTCACTAGGGGATGGACAGAGAGAGAGAGAGAGAGAGAGAGAGGGAAAGAAAGGATCCCAAACAGGCTCCGCTCTCTCAGTGCAGAGTCTGACATAGGACTCCATCTAATGAACTGTGAAATCATGCCTGAGCAGACTGAGCCTCTCAGGTGCCCCCGTGCTGTACTTTTCAGCCCCTGACTTATTTATTTTATAACTTGAAGTTTATGCCTCTTAATCCCCTTTACTTGTTTTGCCCATCCCTCCAACAACGCTCTGACAAGCATGACTTATTTTCTTTGTGAGAACTCTTTCTGTTTGTGAGCGTGTGTGTGTTAATTGGTTTTGTTTTTTAGATTCCATATGTAACTGAAATCATCTGGTCTTTGTTTGAATTACTATTTTTTAAAAGAAAATTAATGTTTGTTTATTTTTGAGAGAGAGAGAGACAGGGCATGAGCAGGGGAGGGGCAGAGACAGAGAGGGAGACAGAATCTGAAACAGACTCCAGGCTCTGAGTTGTTAGCACAGAGCCCACTGTGGGGCTGAACTCGGAAATGGTGAGATCGTAATCCAAGCCGAAGTCAGTTGCTCAACTGACTGAGCCACCCAGGCGTCGCTTTTTGAATGATTTCATGTAGCATAATACCCTCCTCTAGGTCCATTTATGTTGTTACAAATAGAAAATTTTCTTTTTTTAATGGCTGATTAATATTTTATTGTATGTGTATATACCACTTCTTCTTTATGCATTCATCTATTGATGGACGCTTAAGTTCCTTCTATATCTTGGCTATTGTAATAATCCTGCAATAAACATAGGGGTATATATATTTTTTTGAATTAGCATTTTCATCTACTTTGGGTAAATACCAAGTAGTGGAATTACTGGGTCATATAGTATTTTTATTTGTAATTTTTTGAGGAATGTCCATACTGTCTCCCACAGTGGTTGTACCAATTTACATTGCCACCAACAGTGCACGAGTTGGAAGTGACAGAAGCTGTGCAGAGGCCCCCCAAAGAAAGTCATCTTGTCTGTCAGTACTGGTATTGATGATCTCTAACAATATATTCTAGCAACAGAGAACTTTTACTTTTGTATTGGCAGCTGGACATCAGCTCTTAGTTAAGCAGTCACTCCTAATTACCAGCTTGGATAAAAGTACACCTCTACTAAATTTAGACATTATTCCTTTTATATCTCCTTGACCGGTACGATAGTATAATTAATCAATCATTGATTTGTAGTATGTTATTTCTGCTTTGGCTTGTTAGGTGACATAACACTATTAGTTTGTGAAATACCTGCAGTGAGCCTGTGTTAAATTGTCGCCAAAGACAAACTCAGTCTCAGAGCATTGATTTGGCTCCCAAAACAAAACAGTATGGTTACCATAATAGGGAATGAGGTAGACAAATAGTCACAAAATTAAAACCAAAGGGATCCGTGGCTGTGACTAATGACTACGGGTCCTTTAATCACTTGGGAAGCCTAATAAGACTACTTATCTGCTCAACAATAACCACAGCAACACAAATCCAATTTGGCCAGGTGAATAAAGCCAGGCTTGGCCTGGCACACAGTCACGGGTCTGGCAACTGTTTTTGTGTTTGTATTTTCCCCTATCTTTCAAAGGAAATATGCTGGCAGTCCCTTTATTCGTTTGCTTATTTTTCTTTAATTGACAGATTTAACAATGTACCTTTACAAAATGGTTCAGGTTTCTATCAGCTATCTAGATTCATGATAATTTTGTTCATAGAGACTTTGATCACTTTAACTTCCTGTAGGGCATTCCATTACTTCTCCGTATTGATTACTTAAGATATGACCAGGTGGGTAGGAAGTCACAGGTACTTTAGATTCCTTGTTAAGTTACTATTGTGCTTGGGGAAGGGAGATAAGCCACATGAAAATTCAGGCTCCTGCTGTCTTAATTATTTGAGCAACCCTCCAAAGCACATTCTGCATCTTCTATCTTCTTCAACTTGAAAGTAGCTAAAGTTTTGAAGATTCTCTTTTTGCTTTAGAGACACCATATATCAAACTTGGTCTGTCACATTTCCTGTGTGAACTGTAGGTTGTGAGCGATAGCAATTTCAAGCTGATCAAGGCTGAAGTACACGCAGCAATAGTACTTTATCCTGAGGATACACTGTGGAAACTTAGTTGGTGTGCAAATTGTGACATATGCACACTGAGGCAAGAGTAATCACAGAAGAATCTGGGTTTTTAATGTGATTGGTGGTGTTTTGGTTTTAACAAAGTAATATTTTGTTCAGCAACTAACCATTTTTCTCTCTAGAGACAATTCCTGGTTTGCTATTATGCTCATGTAGAAACCCTAAAGTGACCCCAGGTTATCCAACAACTATATCGCTTGAGGGTCTCTGGACCACCAAACCACAAAATCAATGTGTTAGTCATGATTTAATGGCATTATGTCTCAAGACTGGATTTGAAAACCTACATAGAGCTAAACTGCTAACATGTCAATTTCACTGCCTCCTTTCACACAACTCACATATATAGTGAAATTTTTATGGGAAATTATTTATGACCTCATAACCTCATGACCTCATGACCAAGTTCATGAGGTATAAATGAACTTGGTTTACTGATGTCTGTGCTTAATATGTTAGCAGCAACAGGAAGGTAGATACTGTAGTTTTTTTTTTTTTATTTTTTTTTAACATTTATTTATTTTTGGGACAGAGAGAGCATGAACGGGGGAGGGGCAGAGAGAGAGGGAGACACAGAATTGGAAACAGGCTCCAGGCTCTGAGCCATCAGCCCAGAGCCTGACGCGGGGCTCGAACTCACGGACCGCGAGATCGTGACCTGGCCGAAGTCAGATGCTTAACCGACTGCGCCACCCAGGCGCCCCCTTTTTTTTTTTTTTTTTTTGATACTGTAGTTTTATAATGACTGGCACACACCGGGAAGGGGTGGGAGGGCTCAACAATAGCAAAGAAAGTAAATCTTCCCCGTGGGGAAACATCTGGCAGTGTGGCACATTTTAAGAAGGTCTAAGGTACGAATATATACTGACTCAGTGCAGTGGCTAATGATTTTGACAGATCATCAGGGACTTGGAAAGAAAAAGCCTGGAGGATGTGTAATAAGGAAATTTAGAGAGGAAAAAAAAAAGGTATATGGATCCCTCCCTTCTTAACATGGACATAGAATATAAAGATGTTTTACTCAGCAAAAATATCTTTGCAAAGGAGGCTTTGAAACTCAGGTAAAACAGATGATATGCTCTGTGGCCCTCAACAAAAACTCTTGCCCAATAAACTGAGTGATTATGATTAAAGGTACAAGGACTTCATAGACTTAACCCAGATTACCACCCTCATCAATCTAACCTTGTAATTGCCACTGCTGAATGCCCATCTGCTATATATATATATATATATATATATATATTTATTTATTTATTTATATTTATATTTATATATATATACACACACACACATTTGCATTTTGTAGAAAATTTGGAATAAGGCTTTTTCTTGATTTCTCTGCTGCAGAGGTAGTTGATTTTATCCCTTGGTCAAAAATGCCTAGAAACTATAAATAAAATTTTCACTGACCTGAGAGATGAACTAATCAGCTAGAAATGTGATAATAATGAGCATTAGATCATCTCTTTTGGGGAAAGTTGAGTATGATTGAATTTTTATTTGTATGAAGAATAGTTGCATTATGCTAGGTGGAATCAGATTGTTATAGCTATTATGTGAACAGCTAAATGAAAGTAAACATAACATGTGAATAGTCAAAAGGCCAAATGTGTACTCACTCAAATATGGTACTTATTGTGTGTCATCCTAGATTGATTTTTTCCCACTATATTTTCTGAAAATCCAGCAAGTACAATATGAGACCTGCATATAATTTAATTTTAATGGGGTGGACTCTTTTGTGAGCAACTTGGAGGTGGAAGGGGAAAATGTGAAGGGGTAGGAGTATATGGAGTCACTGGTGACCCTTTTAAGCCTTGTGGCAGAAACATTAGGAACTTCTGAGGAAACAGTGGTGTAGTTTTAAGCATTGGGTCCCTAATGTTATAGGACCAGATGCTGGACAGCACTGGCAGTGGTATTTCACTAGAACATGGATGGTATAGTATTCTCTATGCAGAGTCACCTAGAAACCCCTGACTTTCAGGTGACATCTCTACAGGGAGCCCTCTCCAGGAATTCCATCTGTCTGTTGAAGAAAGCCACCTCCCCAACATCATGGCCCTTTACAGGGGCACCCTGAATATAATAATTTACCAATGCAGGGTTAAGGATGGTCAGGCTTCATAGCTCCTGCTGGAATTGGCTAAGGTTGTTGTGACGTGTCCCTACCCAACTTGGTCTTCTTTTTAAACCATGTTCCTTAATCTTCACATAAATGTTAATCCTAAAGCCTTCCCCAACTAATTTACTGAATGTTAATCTTCATTTCATCCTGGGTAACCTGACCTGTCATTGCTGGATATTTTTTTCTACTCTTTCTGAGTATGTGTTATCTAAGCGCAGTTCTTTGGTCCTCGTGGATATTATTTATTTTAATTTTTATATCTAATATGTATTAGATATGTATATAATATGTATATCTAATTTTATATCTAATATCTAACATTTTAATATCTAATATGTAATATATCACATATTTTAATAATACTCTTTTTGCTTAAATTTGGAAGTACAGTTTCTATTGCATGACAATGTGAATACTAACAACATAATTTCAAAAAATATTTCTTCTTTTCACTTTTGTACAGGATATGAATATGATTTTTATTTGATCTTTTAGAAATATTTGTTTATGTTTAAAAAATACGATGTCCTAAGGTGTCCTAAGATGATATAATGTCTATATTTTTAGTGATAGCAAAAAGTTGAATATTGTCTAGTACAAATTCAGACTTTCATGGAAGATGTGTTTGCAGAGTCCTCTCTACTGCTGTGTACAATTATGTTTTTTTTATTAAAAAAATTTTTTAATGATTTTATTTATTTTTGAGACAGAGAGAGACAGAGCGTGAATGGGGGAAGGTCAGAGAGAGAGGGAGACACAGAATCCAAAGCAGGCTCCAGGCTCTGAGCTGTCAGCACAGAGCCCGATGCGGGGCTCGAACTCACAAACTGTGAGATCATGACCTGAGCTGAAGTTGGACGCTCAACCAACTGAGCCACCCAGGCGCGCCCCAATTATGTTTTTTTTAAATCGCAAACATTATTATTATGTGTAGAATTCTCAAAGATGTGTATGGTATCTTATTGCAACTACAATGCTTTAGTTCCAAAACCAGGCTATTTAAATTGATTCTGGACTAACCACCAGGTAGACCATGAGGAGTTGTTGTTAATAATGCTTTGTTCTAGAATTGTAACCTGTAAAGAGAAGCATTTTTTAATATAGCATTTTAGTTCAGGTTCTTTGTCCTTGTTTGTTTTCTAGTTGTATAAATTTGTATAAATTGGTAATGGGATGTGAAAAAGAAGAGATATTTGAGACAGGAATAAGTGTTTCTATCCAACAATGTCTGACTTAGAAAAGATGTTTTTGGTAATCATGTATTACATCTTAATCTTTTATAGTTTCCTCTTTCAGCTGGATGCTAACCTGTGAGTTCACAATACAAAAGTGAGAGGCTAACGGAAGGACAACAGACAACTAATGAAAATTATAGACACTTTGACCAGTGGATAGTTGGGGACATGTTCTAAGATTTGAAGTGGTTACTTTGATGCATTTCTTTCATAAGAACATCCTAGTATACCCATTTTGATAGAAAGACATTTTGCCACAGCTGAAAGTATAAGATTTTAACTGCTTTACTTGTTTTCATGTCCGTTTAATTTGCTAAACATCAAACTCTGAGGTGAGGATCAGTCTTAGTGTAAAGATGATGATGAGGTGCCATTATGAGTGCAAAGAGGAAGGTAAATTCAACACATCTGAAGGACTAAACACTCAGGACTTGTGTGTATATAGCGTTTAGCATTAGAAAAGGGCACTCATTTTTCTAAGTATGCTATCCGTTTTCTAAGAGTCACGTGAATTTTTTTCTTAAAATGTTTATATTTCAGAGAGAGAGCCTGAGCAGAGGAGGGGCAGAGAGAGAGGGGGACCGAGGATCTGAAGCAGTCTCTGTGCTGTCAACAGAGAGCCCCATATGGGGCTCGAACTCATGAACCATTCTGAGCAGAAGTTGGATGCCACCCAGATGCCCCTAGTCACATGAATTTTTAATCATTTTTAAAATTTTCATATTTCTTCCTTAAAGTCTTGTTTCAAATTGATATATACATTTCACTGCTAAATGACAGTGTATGTTCTCTTTTCAATTAACAAATCTAGAGGCCGAGTATCTTCTTTTGTTGTAATCTGTCTGCTTGTGTTAATCTTACCAATCAGGTCAATAAAATACAGATATAGCATTGATGGGGAAGATATTTGAGCCATAATATGACTTTTTACTCTGATTTCCATACTGGTGACTAAATCTTGTAATATTTTCTAAGACTTAAAGTGTTACTTAATATTATAGACATCTATATACTGTGTAGATATTTCCTTAATAAAATAGTTTCAGAGAGGGGCGCCTGGGTGGCTCAGTTGTTTAAGCATCAGATTCTTGGCTTCAGCTCAGGTCATGGTCCTTGGTTCATGAGTTCCAGCCCCACATTAAGCTCTGCGCTGGCAGTGCGGAGCCTGCTTGGAATTTGTCTCTCTCCCTCTCTCTCTGCCCCTCCTCTGCTTGGTCTCTTTCTGTTTCTCAAAATAAATAAGTAAACTTTTAAAATAGTATTAGTTTCAGAAATTAAGTATTGTTGATGCTATCTCAGTTATAAGTAGACTTTGCAAATATATGTATTTTCTCTTTCTTGTTTTCTGCTTTTGCAAATGTAAATGGATAGTATGAGGTTCTGTTAAAGACCTGTTGATCCTAGTTCTTAGGAGCAAATCTTCATGATCAAAACAAGAAAAAAATGCAGGTTCATTTTGAAAGATTTTTGAAAAACATCTAATTACAAGTTGATTGAGTTAAAATAGTTTCAATTGTGAAAGGAACCCCAAGTCTGTTCAACATCATAGTTCGACAAAAATTTGGAATTGAAAAGGGGTCACCTTACAGTTATCAAAAAAGATTGTTTTGTTGAGGGCTGGTCCAGTCAAACTCCAGTGAGAAAATAAAAATTTGAACTGAAGTAGTTAAACAATGATTAAAAGAAGTGTTTTGGGTGAAGGAGCTGTGCTTAACTGTTGCTTTATTGTTTGTTTATATTTGACTTTTAGTGACACTTCAGCTGTTTGGATATAGATTGTTTCTTTTTGTACTGTTAAGTTGACTTCATCCTTTGATATAAAACAACCTACATATATTGTCAGTAGAGCGGATACAACTATGTGAAAATCATTAGGCAAGATGCCTGACTACAGTCTGGCATTTCATATTGCACAAACTATTACCTAATTCCTTAGTAGAAATCCTGCGCCCTTTACAAGTGTGAAGACTGGCACTAATTGTCATCAACATTGGCAGACTATAGGGACTGTCCAGTTAAAGTGAGTGGACATGACATCTAGAACACCCCTTCCCAATTAGAGAGCCTTTTCAGAAAGAAGGGGTTGTGGCAAAAGCTTGGAGTTACAATGAAAATAAAATGTTCAGTAACTTGCTGCATAAAGAGAATCTTACTGTATATCATCAGTATCGTATTTTGGCTTAAAAATAAGAACAAAACAAAAAACAATATCTTTAACTCATGGTAGCTAATATACTTAACGCTCTTGCTATGAACTCTGGGCTTAAAAGGATACTCAAGATACAAAAGGTTCAAGTGAAACCACAATCAAGAGGTCCCATATTAAATATTCGTGCTAACTGGAGTACAACTCTTATTTCTAGGCCTGGTTTCATTTCTGTTACATAAGTCTAAATAGTTTTGTGCATTCGTTTTTGGCATTTGGAAATTAGGACAGTGTATAATATGCAGAACTACTAAGGAGTTTTCAACATAACTTGGTACTGTGAATATCAGTGTTTCCAATTAAAAGAAGACATAACAGAAAAATTTTCACAAGTGTTTACAACCTATACTATTTTCATCTTGACTACACATTTTCCTGAGGCTTAATGCCTATCACTTTTTGATAAAAATAAATACTGAGGTCCAGTCTTTTACTTTTTTTAAACATGAAAATATCTTTATTTTATTTATTTATGTTTTAGATATCATATTTTTTATTTTAATATTTATTTATTTATTTATTTATTTATTTATTTATTTATTTATTTTATATAATTTATTGTCAAATTGGCTTCCACACAACACCCAGTGCTCATCCCATAAATAGATAAAAATGATGTAGTTTATATATACAATGGAGTACTACTTGGCAATGAGAAAGAGAAAATATCTTTATTTTGAAGTCATATTTACTACTGCTTCTGAGTCAAAAAGCCATGACAGAGTAATTACCAGAGCTATAATATAATATATGACTGAAATAAGAACTAGTATTTGAAACGGCACAAATAAACACTCCTACTATCTACAGATTCTTATAACTTAGTGAACACAATTCTTGAGAAACTGTGAATGCTTGTTGGCTCTGTGTTAGCTACCTTCCTACTTGCTTTCTCTTCACTTGTAGCTGGAACTGGAGAATTGATCTTAAATTTTCCCAGTCGTTTGAGAGTTGATACTTTTTACCATCCAGTAATCCCCAATTACATTATGTTATTGCTTGTCAGAGACTACGTGGAAGAGACCTGCTTTATATAAATATTTTGATGAAATTTAAAAAAGAATGGGGATGTTTAGAACATCACGCAGTAGACCTATGAATGTTTCTTCCCTCTTCCTCTATGCCTTCCTTCTATAATTCTAAAACAGCAAACTTTTTGATTTTTCAGACTTTCAATACTGTATACAAAATTAACTTAATTAAATACTTAAATGTAAGACTTAAAACCATGAAAGTCCTAGAAAAGAACGTAGAGCAAAACCTCCCTTACGTTGGTCTTGGCAATGATTTTTTTGATATGTCACCAAAAACAAACAAACAAACTGCAGGAAACAACGGTAAAAATAAACAAGTAAGACTGCAGTGCACCTCCTTCTTTGATGTAAGAGAAAATCTTAAGAGATGTTGTGCTCCACATTGTAGCAATTTGACTTCCTTTTCCTAGCTTAAAGTAGCCTTATTAAAACTTGGTACATTCTTTATAGAGTTTCATTTAGATGTTATATTGGAAACTGATTAGTGTGTAAGACATACCTCTATAAAGTAATATGAACTTTTAAAAACTTTTAAAATTTTGCCTTATGACATAGGTCCATAAGCGTGCATAACTGAATGAATTACCAAAAGCTACGAGGGGAACCCTGCTGTAACCACCATCTACATCAAAACGTAGAATATTGTTAGCATCCTAAACCTGTTAGAAAGCTCTTTGTAATCACCAACCCTTCCTTTCTTTCTGTAGCTCTCTTCTCTCCCTTTCTATAGTCCAGAAGTTTTTGTCAACCAATTCCTTTTTTTCTTTTCTTTTTTTTTTGTCATGTAACAAATGCTATGGTATACTTCTCCCATTAGCCAATGGAATCATGACAATATGTTCTCCTTTTCTGACTTGTTCTGTTCAGTATTATACCTAGATTAATTTATGTTATTGCATATAGTTGGATTTCATAGATTTTCAAATATAGCATACTTTGTTATACTGTTAATGGTTAGTTAAGCTGGTTTGCCGTTATTATGAATAATATACCTAAATCGCGACACCTGGGTGGTTCAGTCAGTTAAGCAACCAACTCTTCTTTTAAAATTTTTTTAAATGTTTAATTATTTTTGAGAAAGAGAGAGACAGAGTGTGAGCAGGTGTGGGGCAGAGAGAGAGTGAGAGACACAGAATCTGAAGCAGGCTCCAGGATCTGAACTGTCAGCACAGAGCCTGATGTGGGGTTCGAACCCACAAACCATGAGAACATGACCTGACCCAAAGTCGGACACTTACCTGAGCTACCCAGGTGTCCCTAACCACCCAACTCTTGATTTCCACTCTGGTCATGATTTAATGGTTTGTCAGTTTAAGCCCCTCATTGGGCTATGCACTGACAGTGCAGAGGCTGCTTGGGATTCTCTCTCTCTCTGCCCCTTTTATGCACATGCTCTCTCTCTGTCAAAATTAAATAAATAATATTAAAAAATAATATACTTCAGATATTTTAGTTTCTTGCTATACATATGTGTTCATTTTTGTTTGGTGTTATTTGTAGCAGAATTGTTAGATCATAGGATATGTGACCCTTGCTAACTTGAAGATATAATTTAGTAGGTAAAAGCAAACTATTTTATAAAGTGGTTATACTAGTATATGCTTCCTCCATTAAGTGTGTGAGAGATCTCATGTTCCACATCTTTACCAATATTGTCTGATTTTTATTTTGTTAGCTCTTCTTATGCGTGGAAGAGGCATTTCATTGTAGGCTTAATTACAGTGTCCCTGGTTTTTCTAATGAGGTTAAACAAAATTTCATGTTTATTTTCCATAGTATATTCATTTCTTTTGTGAATTACTTTCAAGGTTATTGCATATTTGAATTTGAAATGTCTGTTTTTTCTAGTTAATCTGAAGGAGTTCTTCACATATTTTGGCTAGAAAAAAACCAAACTCTTGGTTCAAAATGTTGCAATCATATTCTTCCACTCTAGAATTTGCATTTCAACTATATTATTGGTTATTTTGATGAGGAGGTATGTTAAATTTGTCTATCTTTATCTTTAGTTTTTGTTCTTTTTGTAACTTCATGAGACTAATAACACTCTGGATTTTGTGTATATCATTATTATTTTTTTTATACTTAGAGTGACCTTACTGCTTGTTCTTCCAGACACGGACTTAATTTTCACTGGTTGCCCTGCTGTAATTATAAATCTCATCCACTTCACATTACATTTACATTAGGGATAGATGTAAATTTTACCAGGTTTATGGTTTTGACAAAGAAGTACAATTCATCAAAAGAATTGGTAACAGAGTAGAAGGTTTAGGCAAAGGAGAAAGTATGAGGACCTACCACTTCAATTAAGCTGGCTGTTGGAGGGAGAAAGTGACAGTCAAAAAAGAGATTTAATGAAATTGGGAACAAAAAAGAGCTGCAGTTACTGGTGATTATATGGCCTGTGTGATGATTCAGAATAACAGACTGAAATAGGATGGAGAAAGGGAGTGAAAGGAATCAAATACCAAGGTTTTGGAAAGACCTCAAGTACCTACTGAAGTTGTGTATAATTAAGATACCAGTCAGTTAATTTTGCTTGTATAGACTCTACAATTATAAAACTTAAACGAACCTGGAGAAATCACTCAGCCAAGTTTACTTCTCACAACATACGTTTACAAAAAGTGGGGAGCACGGGCACGCATCCACATTTCCTCCTCCAAAAGAGAACGGTGGTTAAGAAATGGGGCATAGAAAGGCTTCATTGCTCCTTTAAGAAACTCACAGTGATGTCAGCCCTCGTCTAATATGAAGATCCTTTGTTTCCCTTCTAGTGCTCAAAACCCCTTCACGGCTACTTCCTGTGGCCCACATTTCTGGTACCCTCAGGTTGCATAGGAATGGGCTATTGACTGGTAACATAGCTTTAACTCTCTTATAAGCAGGCATTTTGAGGCCTATGACAGAAGCTCTGCTGACCTTGTTAAAGAACTTCCTATACTTGCTAAATTTCCTCCTGTTTTCTCCCTCATTCCCTTTGTGTTTCAGCTAAGTAGTCCTCCTATGCAGAGCTGGTATGATGCATCCAAAGGTTGGGGCCTGGGGTGCCTGGTGAGCACTGACCCCTTTTTCCATGTGCTCTGCTCTACCCTGGGTTGCAATGCACTGTATGCATTTTCCCTGCTGAAATGAGTGGTGCCTCTAGCGTGTTATTTAACTCTGCTGTCTTGAAAGTTGTTTCAGAAGGCTCTCAGTTGCATTGCTAAGACGTGAATGCAGTTATTAAATTGGTTTTTCTGTTATCCACTTAGAGAACTAGTATTTTTGCTGAATTTAAGTGCCTTCTTTACCTTTGCCTTGTCTTCTGGACCAAATATTTGATTTCCTAACATAATCGTCCACATTTTGTCTGGAAGAGTCTTCTAGAGCTTGAAATACAACATCAAGAAGTACCGGGTCTACAAAAAACATCCATGGTTCAATGCCCACCTTTACCTGCTTAAATGGACAACCTTTTTTTTTTTTTTAATGTTTGTTTTTTGAGAGAGAGACTGAGTGGGAGCAGGGGAGGGGCAGAGAGAGAGACACACACACACAATCTGAAGTAGGGTCCAGGCTCTGAGCTGTCAGTACATAGCCTGACACGGGGCTCAAACTCACCGACAGGGAGATCATGACCTGAGCTGGAGTCGAATGCTTAACCAACTGAACCACACAGGTACCCCTTAAATGGACAATCTTACTCAGGCAATATCTCCCATCAGACTCTTTTCTAACCTGGACTTGGATTCAATCTGCCATTACCTTGCCCTGTTCCCCTGTAATACATCTTGGTGTGTGTTATTTTAAACCACCAATTCTGTATATTTCTCAGACCTTTCTTTCCTTCAGAATACAAAGAATGCCTGTGTCTCCATGTCTCTAACTCTGAGACATCCTGCACCTTCCCTAGGCCCCGGATTTTGCTTAGGATCACATGTTTGCTTACGGCATGAAATCGACACTGGAGCTCTCTAGAAGTGAACACGTAGTTGCCTATTTAAAAACAGCAACTCAGTTCAGCCGTGTCCAAAATTTAGTATCACTGCGTTATTTGGTTTCCCAAATTTTATTCTTTATATCCCACGTTTTTCTGCAAAGTGGATCGGATGTTTATGGTTTTGTGTTATCAGGGAAAAAAATTACCACTGCTCTGCAACTGAGAAATGAAATAACTTAGAAATACAATTAAAGTGTCCAAATATGGAGAAACAAATTATTAACTTTATTACTTGATAAGCTTGGTTGGGTAATATAGCTTAGTCAAGACACAAAAATGGCCTTGTTGATATCCTACTGTAAGTACAGACCTGTGACTAGCCCACCTAATGTTTGGGTCTGCAGAACAGACAGTCGGTGGATTTTTGATTCCCATTGACCTAGATATAAAAATAAGGAACATAAATCAAATCCCAAATGTTTGCTCCCATCCCCCCATATGGTAAAGGTGATGCTTCATCCTTTCAAGTAATATAAATTATTGTCTGTTACCTAACCTCCAGATTAATCACTGTACTTGCATGAGGAGGATCAGAGAGTGGGGTATGCAGCTGAGGTTTGTAGATATGCTCACAGAAGTCTTGCTCACCCAAACCACTTTTACTGAAGTACATCATTTATATATTCCTGTGAATATTTTCTTGATCATAAATTCTCTTATTATTTTCTTGAAAATAAATGCTTTATTTCAAATTTTAAAGTAATTATTTTTAAATTATGAATACATGCTTTATTTTTTTTTCAATGTTTTTATTTATTTTTGGGACAGAGAGAGACAGAGCATGAACGGGGGAGGGGCAGAGAGAGAGGGAGACACAGAATCGGAAACAGGCTCCAGGCTCTGAGCCATCAGCCCAGAGCCCGACGCGGGGCTCGAACTCACGGACCGCGAGATCGTGACCTGGCTGAAGTCGGACGCTTAACCGACTGCGCCACCCAGGCGCCCCTGAATACATGCTTTAAAATGAATATATTTTTCTACATAGCCAAATGATACTTTTACAGTTAAAAGAAAAAGTAAAAATAATTCCATGATATCAACCAGTAACCATTTCACATTCAAATATTTTAAGTTGTCCTAAACCTACCTTTTATGGCAGTTTGTCCAAATAAGAACAAACCCAGGATGGTTCAGTTCATCTAGTTGTTGTGTACTTTAAGAGTCTTCATTTAAAACAGTTATATTTTTCATGCTACTGACTTGTTGAAGATACTATGCTAGTTTTGTCTTTCTGACTGTCTCCTGGGGTAATATGTAGTTTATTCCTTGCTCTCCTTTATTTCCTATACATTGGTAGATAGTAAAGGCTTGATAAATTCAAGTCAGAATACATCACTTTGTAATTTATGATTCTTCATTTCAGCAGACACATACTATCTGTTATAACAACACAAGTACTAAGATTGATCATGGATTAGGGTGCTGCCTGCCTGTCCCTTCCATTGTTCAGCTATATTTTTCCTTAAACACATTCTTGAAAGACAGTTTTCATTTGATATAGAATTCTCATCAACTGGCTATTTTCTCTCTTTTTTTTGAAGATAATATTCAACTCTTTTCTGACTTTTGTTGTTACTGTCACTCTGATGTCCCACTCTGTGGATAATTTGTCTTTTTTTTTTTTTTTTTTTGGATGCTTTTAAGACCGTCTCTGTTTCTGGCATTCTGCACTTTGTGGTATCTAAGCACAAGGATTTTTTTGTTTGTTTATCATGCTTGAGATTTGTTCTGCTGACTGAGGATTGTCTTTCCATCCATTCTCGAGAACTCTCAGCTATTATCTCTTTGATTTTTTTTCTCCTCCACTCTCTATTTTCTCCCTCTGCAATTCTATTAAAATAAGCTAGACCTTCTTTCATTACAGCATATGTCTTTCTTTTATTCTCTTTTTTTCTTTTTTTAACCAAACTTAGACCTTTCCATCTGTTTGACTGACTGCAATGTACATCTACTTATCTGTTCTCTATTTCTCTGGTTTTCTCTTTAGGTGGGATTAGTCAGCTGTTTAAGAAATGTTCAAAAAGTCTAATCTCACGTCACATTTGCTATAGCTACTTTGGTTTCTTCTCAAGTATCCCTAATATGTTTTGACATAGACATTTTTATACAAGTTTACTACAGATAGAGAAAAACGTACAAACATGAGGGTAAAGTTCAATGAATTATCACAACATAAACATACTCATTTGACAATGACTGTGGCTTAAAAATTTGAACATTATCAGCCCTATTTCCATAGCCACTCTTAATTGCTGCCACTTCCTTTTCATTAAAGGTGAGTATGCTAATGAGTCTAATGCCATCTGTCAATTTTTCTTTTCTTGTTTTGGACTTTATGTGAATGGATCATATATTATATATTATTTTGTATTAGGGTTATTTCATTCAGAAGTATATTTGTGACTTTTATCAGTATTACCTATTATAAGTAACAATAGCTGGGAGAGTTCCACTGCTATGTGGTATTCCATTGTATAAATATCACAAAAATTATTTATGCATTTTATTGTAAGTGGACCTTTGGATTTTTCAAGACTGTTACAAACAATGCTGCCATAATAATTTTTGTGTTATTTGTTTTTACATATGTATTATTTATTTATTTTTAACATATGTACTCAATTCAGTTGTGTGTATACTCAAAAATGAAATGGCTTGTCCATTATGTACACAATCTATTGTATAACACCATGCACTTTTCTGGAATGCTTGTGTGTGCTGTATCATTTTTCACTTGCATCCTCAGTATATTGTTTCAGTTTTCCACATTCTTCCCATGCTTGGTATTGTTATTTTTAAAATTTTAGCTATTTTCATGGGTGGTGATTGCTATAATGCTGCAGTTTTGTTTTCTTTGATAACTAATGTTATTATGTATATTCTCATGTTTGGTCTTTTATGTATAGTTTTGTGTGTGTGTGTGTGTGTGTGTGTGTGTGTGTGTGTGTGATGTGTCTATTCAAAAATCTTACTCATTTTTATTTATTTTTTATTTATTTATTTTTTAATTTTTGAGAGACAGAGAGAGAGAGAAAGAGAGAAAGAGACAGACCTCGAGTGGGCGAAGGGAAAAGAGAGGGAAACATAGAATCAAACAGGTTCCAGGCTCTGAGCTGTCAGCACAGAGCCCGACGTGGGGCTTAAACTCATGAACCGTGAGATCGTGACCTGAGCCAAGGTTGGACACTTAACCGACTGAGTCACCCAAACAATCATTGCCCATTTTTAAAAATTAGATTTGCTGTATATTGTAATCAATTATTTTTCTTGCAACTTGTATTATTTTAGTGTGCACATTAGCCATAAAATTGTCTGTATAATTTTTTTGTCTGGTTTCACAGAACTCTTGTATTCTAGTATTTTTGTTTACTCTGGAGCCAGCCCAGTCCCCTCCCCTGAAATCCAAATTTGTATTTTTAATTACCTATTGGCACCTTCCTGTGGGTTTTTATCTAACAGGCACTTTGACCTTAAAATGCCTAAATTTTAGGTACTGATATTTCCTCAAACCAACTCCTGCCAAAATCCTGTACGCCTGAATTAATGGCAACTCCATTCTTCCAGTTACTGAGGCCATATTCATTAATTCTCCATTTATCTCATTACCTCACATTCCATCCAGCAACAAACTTTTCACAGCTCAATCCTAAAAATATATTCAGAAATTGACCGTTTACCACCTCACTGCTACGACTTTGGCTCAAGGTAATATCATCTGAGGGGCCCTGGGTGGCTCAGTCAGTTAAGTGTCTGACTTTGGCTCAGGTCATGGGTTCGCAGTTCATGGGTTTGAGCCCCATGTCGGGCTCTGTGCTGACAGCTCGGAGCCTGGCACCTGCTTCAGATTCTGTGTTTCCCTTTCTCTCTGCCTGTCCCCTGCTCATCCTCTGTCTCTCTCTCTCCCCCCAAAATAAAGAAAAATATTGAAAAAAATTTTAAGGTAATATCATCTAAGATATTGTAATAGGATCAACACTCACTTCGTCATTGCTTCTGCTCAGTGAAATAAGTCTCTATGCCTTTGCTGGAAGATTCCTGTTAAAACATAAATATAAGCTCCAGCTTCCTCAAAGATCCTCATGACCCTGAAAGTAGAGCCCAAGTACTTATCAGGTCTCGTAAGGCCCGTGGGATCTGCCTCCCTGACAGCTCTCTGATCCTTCTCCCTCTTTACCTTGATTTGCCACCTGGTCTCCATGCTGTTCCTCAGACAGACAAGCAACACATCCTTTCTTAAAGCTTTGCACTTAGTGTTTTCTCCACCTGGAAAGTTTGACCCCCAAGACACCTGCAAGACTGGTAGTTTCTTAAAAGTCACTTACCAGGTGGGGTCTTGCCTGACACCCTATTTAGAATCCCAAAACTCTTCCTCTCCCACATTTCACATTCTTCTTTCTATAATCTCCTTAGCATTTATCACCATCTTTCATACCATATACTTTCCTTATGTATCTTGGTTATCGTCCATTTATAACTTGGAAGCATTTTCCGTCATGGACTTCTGTTTTGGTCACTGCTATATCTTTATCTCTAAAAACCCTGCCTAGCACATGATAGCACCGTAATAAAGGTTTGTTGCTTGGATACGTAAGAACATAAACAGATCCACTGTAAAGGAAAAACTATAGTGAATCTTTTTCTCAGGATTCATTTTCTGTGCATCTGAAGAGTAATCCTTCTTATACATTATGGAGTCCTTTGATATATTCAAGCTCCTATATGTTTGTTGTTGATTCTTGTCAGTGTTTTTCTATCCAAAATAAATAGAGTCTGCACTTATGCCCTTTATTATTA
Source organism: Herpailurus yagouaroundi (assembly GCF_014898765.1). NCBI lineage: Eukaryota > Metazoa > Chordata > Mammalia > Carnivora > Felidae > Herpailurus > Herpailurus yagouaroundi. Next base: position 2,696,698 of record NW_024412406.1, read on the forward strand.
TTTTTATTTGTCTCCTCCTTTTTTGCAACAATTCATTCTTTGCCTATAGCCATTTTTGGCATCCTCCTTTTAGATAGTAGGCTGAAATACAAGAAGTTATACCATATGCTAGTCAGCATTTCAGGTGACAATATTCTGTGATTTTGATAGACTGAGGTAGAAAATTCACTGTTAATTTTTCTGTTTGAGGGTGAAAACATTTTTAAGTACTCTGGGATATTAAGAATTTTTCTTGTGCCCTGAAGCAAAAATATTAACAATGTAGTCTCTGGTAATCCTTATAGTGTATGTATTCTTCCTATTGTTCTTCCAATGACTACATCTTGGCGTAGAATGCCGGATATTTGTCTGGCAAAGACATACTGAGATGTGTAAACAAAAGATGGACTCCACCTCATAGAGACTGACTATAACATTGGGATTACCACCAAACACGCCTGCACTTGTTAACTCATATTCTTTCTTTCTGTGGTTCTATAGTCTATGAGTTGGCCAGTAGAGATTTTAAAATTTAGCTCCTTCTGTTTTTAAGTGGTGAAACTTCATCTCAAAGAGTCCCAAATTATGGACCCTTTTCTGCCTGGGTGGTCATCCCTCCATCGCTTCTTTTCCTTTGATTTCATTTGTATTTTAATAGGAAGGAACAGGAGAGCAAATATGACATTTCAGTGAGGTGTGATTTCAATCTGTTTTTGTTATTAACCTAGAATTATATGTATTATTTTTGATATTTGGTCAATATTTTGCTATTATTAACTTAAAATATTTTTACCTAATTGTTGCATTCACATAGTATAAAAAGACAAATGCCAAAAGCTTACAAAAATAATAAGATGAACCCATCAAGCCATGGCCACCACTCTGCCATACTTTTCAATTCACAGCAAACTACTTTAATGTCTTTTAACTATATCCAGTGTGTTTTTCTTGGTATTTCTAACTAATATTAGCATTGTGCTATCTCTTGATTCAGCATTTTAGTTATTATCACAGCACCCTTCAGCCACTACCTCCCTCAGCATGGGCTCCCAAAATAGCTATATTGCCAATTTGAATAAATACATATTCAGTGTTTTGATTTTTCTGACTTTTAAAATATTACTGACTGCTGTTCTAAGTGGCATACCATGGGTACACTCTCTTTTGTTATGTATTTTGCATTTTCCTGGGGTTAATAATTGACTCTTTAAAAAACTACTTGCTTTTCTTAGAATCTTTGACTTAGCCATCCTACATTTTATAAACTCTGTAAATGATTTTTTTAAAACACTTTAGTAGCTTTCTGAGAGAGGGGTAATGGGAGTTCCGTTTACTTTTAAAACTTTGCATCTATAAAAATGTATCTATTCTACTCTCACACTTGAGTTCTTGTTTACTGGATAAGAATTCTAGTTTGCAAATGATTTTAAGTTACAAGTTGGAAGACTTTTTTTTTTCCCTATTTCTTCTCCCTTCTAGTGTTGGCTATTGTCGAGTCAGATATCCTTTGGATTCTTCAACTTTTGTACACTTTTCCTCTCTGGAAAATGTAAAAATGTTATTTTATCTCCAATGTTGCAAGATTTAACAAAATGATAATTGTTTGCCACCACCATACAGTCTCCCTGAAAAGCTTTTTTAAAAAATGTTTTTAGTGTTTTATTTATTTTTGAGAGAGAGAGAGAGAGACAGAGCATGGAAGGGCAGAGAGAGAGGGAGACACAGAATCCAAAGTAGGCTCCAGGCTCTGGGCTGTCAGCACAGAGCCCAATGCAGGGCTCGAACTCATGAACCTAAGATCATGACCTGAGCGTAAGTTACATGCTTAACTGACTGAACCACCCAGGTACCGCAAGAAAAGACTTTGTTTTGAAAAAGAAAGTATAAGAAAATAATTTCCTCCCCATCAAAAAATTCTGTTCTTTGTCTAAAATCTCTATTAGATGATGTATCTTTATCTATATACTTCAACATTCCCTTTGCAATGTTTCTTTGTTTTAGTCTCTATATTTTGTGTTGGTAGCTTCTCTTATGAATTGGAAAATCTTCGTTCATTCATATTTAACAATGAGGCAATGAAAAGCTCTCTGTGCATGGACAGAGCTTGCTGCTGGTGAGCTAGTATGGGTTGAAAGTTTTGCTGTTGGATTTTTTGCTGAAGAAACTTTTTAGGCTTTTTCTCTTGGATGTTCATTTTCTTCATAGCAACACAAAGATTATAGAAGAAACTCATCTCTTTGCCTGTGGATTAGCAGCCCAGATGTGGATATTCTGAAGCTTTCAGTGAGCACTGGAGTCTCAGTTGAGTCAGGGGACTTTTACTTAATTTTCAGGTTTTCTGTCTTCTTTGCATGGCCACACCAAACGCGTGCCACCTCTGATCCAGGAATGACCTCCTAGAAGATGGGGGAGAGATAGCCACCTGAGTACACACCAAAAAATATAAATTTAGGACTTAAATTTCTCTTTGCATAAATGTTTGAACGGTCTGCTTGCTTTCTGCGAGCCTCTCCCTGCCACGCCACCCCCACCCCATGATCCTCACTCCTGTCTCCTATGGCTCCGTGTATCTCCAGTCATTCTCCTTAATATCAATACCTCCATCTTTAGGGAAAAGGAATTACCTTCTTACTAATTTTTTGGAGCTTACTAATTTATTGGTGAGGGGTAGCAAAGTGGCTTTTTTCAAAATACAGACTACAATAAAACCAGAACATTTGAATAGATGACAATGTTATCAATATATTTAGCAAATAGAAATCTGGCACAGAAGGATTTTGAGGTTAGAGTTAGAAGACCAGGAGTCAGGCAGTATTATTACAGGCTTTGTAATAATACTGTTATAAACAATACTGTTTGTTCTTAAGCAAATTTTGAAGGTTGAGTGTGTCTTGTTTCAGAGAGAAAAACTTGGCTTTATGGCAATAATGATTTTGTATTTTCCACTAACAGCCTCTCATCTTACTGAATGTGAATTATATCCATCAATTCAAACATATAAACTTAGTAACAGCCCATTACTTTTTGAGGCCAACATGCTGATTTTGTTGACATAAGTCATCCGAACAAAACTTCAGTTAGTTTTCAGTAGCAAGCAAAGAATATTTGAACACAATATCAATTTTATCTAAATACGGGTGAAACAATAACACTAATACTTGAGTTATTTTTGGTATTTCCTATTTGCAAACAGTATTTAACAATCAAATATTAGTCATAGTTCTGACTATTCTCAACTTCTGATTATCCTGAATGACAGAATATAGCTATGTTTTCAAGAAATCAGATTTATGTTTATTTCCACGATTTATTAAAACAACATTTTATCTTTAAAAATTTTATAAAAATCTGACTGAGCTACCTTTATGCAGATAAACATAACAAATCAAATGAAACAACAGTAATTTCAACCTGAGATAAATCATGTTTGACAGGGTGTCATGTAGTCAACTTCAGTTTTCCAGGAATAGCCTCTACAACTGTATATTTGTCAACATCATTGTCTCATAACAAGACTGAGAAGTGTTTGCAAGTATCTGAAATGATGAATTTGAGATTCATTTTTGTAAGTTATTTGCACATAGTGCTTTTTGGGTATAAAAATATATGTACAAACCATGAGAACATTAAAAAAAATTCAGAGGTTAAAATAAAGTGATAGAAATTCCCTGCCATACACTGCAGAAATCCATGGGTAGGCATATAAACATATTATCTGAAGTATTTCGTTACTGTCACCCTAAATACAGACCATCTTAGTTTGGAAGTAGACATGAGTCTCTATGCAATGGGAAATGTGGCTTCATTACTCCATCCTCTCTTGCTTAATTTGTAAAAATATGGATTCTATTTATTGCGCATTTAAATTATGCCAGGCTAATTGCTAGATGCTTCTCCTTCATTAATTGATTTTATCTTATTAAAAAAAACATGTACTATCAAACCTCTTCTGTAGATGAAGAAATAGAGCTCAGTAAAACTACTATACTACATATGTCATACGATACTTCATAATCCCACATAGCCATCAACATTATAGTTGGAGTTTAAACCAAGTGGCTAGGCTCCGTGGGCCTTGGAGTTATGCTTAATCAGTGGTAAAGATCACTTTGCCTCCAAAGGGATACTATAAAATTTTGTTGTCATTATTAATGGTTGTGGTGAAGGGAGATATAGAATTGCCAGGTGAGCAGGAGATAGGAGAAGCTGGAAAGGTTTATTTCTAGAGGGAGAATGGATTTGAGATGAAAAGAGAAAGTATGACTTTCCTCAACTAGTATAAGAAGGTTAGGAAACAGCAATTTATTAAGGAGCTCTCAATATTTGTTAGACATTGTGCTAACTGCCTAAAATGTGCCATGATATTTAATCTTCAAGAAAACCAGATTAGATGAATATTAACATTTTTCTTTTGAAGAAGCTCAAGTTCAGAGAAGGAATGCGGATGCCCAAAGATGAATACCTTACCTAAGAATTTAGGCATACATAGTTAATGGCTAGTGAGACCATTAAAATAATTCAGCTCATAACAATTCTACTCACAATTTAGAGATAGATCTGTCTAACTCTGCCACATCTATCCTTGTCCAGCTGACTGTTTGTGCTGACTGTACCGTGAGTACAGATTTGGGGAGCAAGATTTACTGAGAGTGGGAAAAGGAAAAAGCCCTGCCTTGCTCCTTCCTCCCTAAGAAAGAAGCCACTTAAATCACAACATGGGCACTGATATCTCTACTTCACTTTTCTGTACAGCACAGAGCACCATGTGTGAAGCAGCTCCGAATACATGCTTTGAACGTTATCAGTAAACATAGGATGTAAGTGTGAAAAAAAATGTAACTTCGATTTCACAGTATCATTTTCATTGCTAAACATATGGTATTTTCAGAAATCCTGGTGAGTAACTAATTGGATTTTGAAAGAAAGTTGCGCAGCTTGTGATAGCCATGATGTAGTTTTTAGATATCGTTATTGTTCTCATTCTTTCTGATAGGGGATTAATTTCATGGTTTGAGAATAATATAATTGTTTATGATGAGACAGACATTCTAACCACGTGGTTGTTAGTCTTTTCGCTCAGCCCTGCTATTATTTTGAGTTTAGATTACCCCAGAAGAAACAGCACATGTTTCCTGCATGAAATCTACCTCCATCTATTATTTTTCCTCCTCAAAAGTAAAAACATTTCTCTAGTCATCCCAAATCTAAACTTAAAATTATACACACCAAAGCAACTTATTCATTCTTTTTTCTTCCTTGATTATTCTTTCCTTTTTAAAAGTAAAGAAGATTGCCCTCACCAATGGTGTGCATCATGTAATTTGCTGAAGGCTTGAATAGAACAAAATGTGCAAGAAGGGCAAATTTGCTCTCTGCTTGAGCTGAGACATTCATCTTCTCCTGATTTCAGACATCATTGCTCCTTGTACTCCTTTGGAATTCACTCAAACCAGGACTTACATTCTTAGTCTCCTAGTTCTCAGGTCTTCAAACTCATACGGGCATTTTTACCATTGGCTGCCTTGGTCTTCAGGTCTTTGGGCTAGGACTGGAACTGCACCACTGGCATTATTGGCCCTCCAGCTTCAGACAGCCAACTGTGGGGATCTCAGCCTCCATAATCACGGGACCCATTCCCTCATGACAAATACTCCTATATGTCAGTGTATATTCTATTGGTTCTCTAGAGAGCCTTGACTAATACCATATGAATTTATTGACTAAATAATAATATTATCTTAGAGATTGAATTTGCTATACAGTGATAGAGTCTGGGAAATTTTCCAGAAAATCCATTTGTTTAATTGTTAAGCTTTATTAGTTCAAAGAAATAATATGAAAAACCTTATCTTGTTCTTAAACATTTTAATAAATATCTTCAAAATTATATACCTAATTCTACCTGTAGCATTCATAGCTTTGTGTTTATTAAAGACCATACATTCACACATAGCAGATCTCATGCAATGCCTACATTTTTTTTAACTTTATATTTCTGATTATTTTTCTCTGTAATCTTTCTTCCCTTTTTAATTATTACCCAATAAGTACTTCTTGTTAAATGGGTCCTTGAAAGTAAACATATAGGTCAGGCCACAGATGAGTGGCTAACCATCAGCTAAATACTGAAAAAAAAAACAAAATACCCTTAAAGTAAAGATGTGTTTTTAAAGGAGGATTCCATTCAAGCCATTCCAATAATATTCAGAAAGAGGCCAAAAACAGCTAGTATTTTAATTACACCAGTTAATTCTTCCTGAATAATTTACATAAATCAAAATAAGAAAAAAAAAAACAGACAGTTGATCACCAAAAACAAAAAAGAAATATCTTTTTAAATTTCTAAGGGCTTCTTGAAATCTCAATATCTCTGCATTCTTATTGGTCCTTAAGAAACAAGGTCTTTTGAAGTCCACCAAAGCCACTTGATGTCAAGATCTTAAAGTTCATCTCACTTTTTTTGCAAAAAAAAAAAAAAAAAAAAAATCTTCCAATTTGTTCTAGTCTGGAAGGAAAGAAAAATCTTATCCTGTCGAATTGCAATGCTAGTCCTCTACTAGAATTTCCTGTTTGAGGAAAGGATAACTACACCAATTCACCTCCTCTTTTCATCTTAACAAATATTTCTGTGTAAAGAAAAATTTTTAAGCTTTTTGATCAGGGAATTACTTAACCATTTATTTATTCTTTTGGTAAAGGAAAGGACATAGTTTTGTAAGATGGTAAAATGCCAAGTATTTTACTTTGTCCTGGAGATGGAAAAGTAATATAACCTGGCTCAAAAACTCATGTCCTGGTGTTATAAAACAGAGTACGTAACAAATGAACATTTCTGGAAGTATACAGCCTGTTTAAATTCGAGGAATTTAATTCCTTGTCATTCAAAATGTCATTCAGAAACATTGAAAAAAATTAGCTTTGGTTGGCCTAAGTTGAATAAAATAAACTTATCCACGATAACTGATTTTCTTAAAATTTTAATGAGTCTAGGAACTCATAAATTTTCTCAGGCCTTGAATTCCTCAGAATTCTGTAGTTTTGGCGTCTACATCCCACATTCTTAGTTAGCAATTGTCTGAAACTAGAAAGTGATGTATTCAATGTCATTTGCCCTCAGCTGTGGACTTAAGTCACTGATTCTAGAAAACAGAAAGATGTCTCACTGAGCATCTCACTTCATCCACACAAACTAGAGGCAGCATAAGTGTAACACTCTATCAACTATTGCTGTACGGAGAAAACCAGGTCCTACTCCTTTCCAGCACAACTAGAGCACACTATCGCTCTCTAAGGCAGAATACGCCTTCTTCATAACGTGTGAAGGTCTCACGTAATCCCTCTTTTTATGAAAGTTGTGTGCATATTTTTGGCCTTATAATTTGGATAACAGAAAAGTGTAGACGAAGATTTTGTAATTCCAGCAAACATTTCTGATAAACCACCGTGTGTAATTAGCAAGTGAGTTCAATGTTAATTTCTAAACTATTTCCAGAATTCTGTGAATTTTCATAGTTATTAATTGAGGTGGAGGAGAGGATGTGGAAGGATGATATCCATTTTCATTATTTCCTTTTTTTCCTATTTTTATGGAAATAAAAATACCTGGTATTTTTACCTGGTATATTAATCATTGTTCTTTCTCCTAAGGACTTCAGTAGATAGGAAGAGGCTTATCCACATTATGGTAGGTAATATATCCACATTGTGGAGGGCAATTGCTTTACTCCAAGTTGACTGATTTAAATGTTAATCTCATCTAAAAAAACACCTTAACAGCAACATGTAGACTAATGCTGAACCAAGTATCAGGGTACCATGGCCTAGCCAAGATGGCAAAATTAAAATTAACTATCATATTTGAAATTTCATTATTTTCTAGTGGGAGTATCTTATTTTTCCACAACTTTGCTTCCTGAGGTGTAATATTCTCTTTACAGATCCCTTTCAAAAGGATGCAGGAGTTGAAACTACATAGTTTTCCTGACTATGTTATTTCTGTTTATTAGATCATAGCCATTTACATTTACAACACTTTATGTTGAAGAAGATTGCCCTCCTTTTCTCCATGATTAATAAGTTGTGTAGTGAGAATTAGGAAACAACAACAACAACAACAAAGAAACCAGGAGATTGCTTAAGGATAGAAACTGGAGTTAATCGATGAGGTTAAAAAGATTTGGATTTTATGTAGAAGGAGAAGATGAGTACCTTCCATTTGATGATTGCCTTCCATTTCCAAAAGTTTTGAAAGACTTTTGACCACAGGTAAGCTGGACAGTATGGAACTTTTAACAAAAGGAGGGAGAGGATTTCCAGTGAAATTACATTTAGTTAGCTGATATGAGAAGATTACTGGGGATTTGATGAATTGTGTTAAATATTACAATTCAATATATATAAATATATAATGTATATTGGAGGAGGATCTCAAGGCTTTTTCATTTAACATACATTATTTTTCTAATGACTTTATTATGATTCAGAATATGATTTTACCCATGACAGTCAAACATTCAATTTAAAGGTGATTTATTATGAAGACTATGACTTCTTTCTTTCTTTCTTTCTCTCTTTCTTTCTTTCTTTCTTTCTCTTTCTTTCTTTCTTTCTTTCTTTCTTTCTTTCTTTCATTTCTCTCTCTCTCTCTCTCTCTCTCTCTTTCTTTCTTTCTATAGAGAGAGAGTGAGAGCAAGTACATGAAAGTGGGGAAAAGGGCAGAGGGAGAGAGAGAGAATCTTAAGCAGACATCACACTCAGCACAGACCCCAATGTGGGGCTTGATTGCACGACCCTGAGATCATGACCTGAGCTGAAATCAAGAGTCAGAAGCTCAACTGACTGTGCCACCCAGGAACCCAAGAACTATAATTTTTGAACCAGAGTTCCCATTGATGAATTTTCAAGTATACACGTTCACCTTTTAACTTCTATTTCCACATTGATTAAAGAGATCCTCTGATATTTCTAATTTTAGGTCTTAGAACAAATACTGTGACATGCCTTACCAATCACAAATAGCTAAATTCTGTCATTGTACCTTTTCACACTAATCAAATCCACATGTAGGTAGATGATTTTTAATTCAAAAATTTTCAGCCAGACAATGTCTTAAACTTTCATAAAGAAATTTCCTAGAAGAAGCTTCATAACTTATTTTTCTGAATAAAGTAATCTAGACAAATGAAATTCTAATAGAGTAAAATTAAATACAGGATCTACAGACTTTACACATTGGGAGGAAGGAAGCACGGTAATGCATATGCCATAGCTTGAAGCCTGTGAGGCACATCTTTCAGATTATTGAAGCTTATGGTTAAGGTCATTATTTTCTGTGCAAAAGTCTGCACATAATCATTATTCTGTATTATACTTAAATTGGTTAAACACATTTCTTAGAGTGAAACAATCCGGGAGACATTTTGAGATACTTAAATATAACTCTGTCAATGAAATTTTATAGTGGAAATAGAATCTCAGTTCTACTTTTTGAAGTATAGCAGTAGATTATTCTTACTAGAATTCCATCGGAAAACTGCTTTTTTTAAAAAATCTTTTTCACGTTTATTTATTTTTGAGACAGAGAGAGACAGAGCATGAACGGGGGAGAGTCAGAGAGAGAGCAAGACACAGAATCTGAAACAGGCTCCAGGCTCTGAGCGGTCAGCACAGAGCCTGACGCGGGGCTTGAACTCACGAACCACGAGATCATTACCTGAGCCAAAGTCGGACGCTTAACGACTGAGCCACCCAGGCGCCCCAAACTGCTTTTGATTAAAATAATGATATTATGTTTGACCTGTTATTTTTAGTAAAAAGTGTCATGGAAGAATAGATTATATTCTGTTTTGCATCTGCATTGAGCTTTTCAGTTGATAATCAAAAAGTTCAGTGTGTTTGAAAAGAATTAAGAATCAGTAACACATACCCCTATATCTAGACATGGTGAGGGAGTGTATGATGGCTTCCATCAGGTGGAATATAATAGCTGAAGTATTAGCTTTTTATTGGTGCTGTAACAAATTACCACAAACTCAGTAGCTTAAAACAGCACAAATTATCATCTTACAGTTGTGAGGGTCAGAAATCTAACGTGGGTCTGCAGGGCTGCGTTCTTTCTGGAGACTTACGGGAGAGAATTCATTTCCTTGTTTTGCATCTTCTAAATCTGCCCATATCCTTTGGCTAATGGCCATATCTCTCTGACCTCCACTTCTGTTGCTATATCACCTTCTCTGATCTGCACTAAATATTCCCAAATGTCTTACAAACTCTAAGCTATAAACTCTAAGTTATATTACATTTGACTCAGTTCAGGTCCAGCAACTAACATGGTTGTTAATCCACTTAACTTTTGCCACTGTTAATAAAAGATTATGATACTGCTGGAGTGAGGTCATTTTATAGTAAACTGGACATATAATATGTTATATGCCAAATAATCAGGAATTTTGTTATTTATTAAATAGAACTCAGGGTAGGATTAAGTGCAAAACATTTCACCTGAATTTATTTTTTGTTACCTTCTCTTTCCGTCTGTTAAGAAATTGTGGATAGGAATGACTGGGTGACTCAGTCTATTAAGCGTCCAACTCTTGGTTTCTGCTCAGGTCATGATCTCACAGTTTCCTGAGTTCAAGCCCCACATCAGGCTCTGCACTGACAGCATGGAGCCTGCCTGGGATTCTCTCTCCCTCTCCGCCCTATCACTGCTCATGTGTGCACGCGCACACACACACACACACACACACACAGTCTCTCAAAATAAATAAATAAACTTAAAAAAAAGAATTTGTGGATATAGAAGAACACATCTGTGTAAAGTAAGTTGCTCTCCTAGAGGACTAGGTGCTTTTAAAAAATATTCTATAAAGACAAAATATCAGTAAGTGTTTCTGCATGATTTCTACAAATAAGAGGACTTGTAAACATTTAAAGCATGTCAAAGGAAATTTAGTATGCTGCTTTCAGATCATTATAGAACTTTTATGAAACAATTACAATTTCAAATATAATGTTGCATGAAATATTTAAAATGTTTACAGTTACCCTAAAAAACTTTAAAACCCTGAAATAAAATCTATTTCCCGAAAACAGTATAACTCTTGGAAATTTTGGTCAATGCACTAAAATAATAAATGTAATTATGTCCTGACTCTTTTTAATCCTAATTAAGTTAGTGAAAAAAAATTATATTCTATTCCAATTTGACTTCATGTTATTTTATCCCATGTCTTTTTATACAGATTCTTTTCTTTCTTTAATCTGTGTGGAAGCTCTTCAGCTATATTTACATATGACATTTTCCAAATGAAATTGTGTCAGAGTTAAACCAATATAACACTATAATGTAATCTGTTTTATCTTTTACTGTTTTATATCTTACTGTTGACTGCATTTCCATGCTACTCTGGCAGCAGTAACAAAATAATTCTTACTGTTTTTTATCCCCTCCTCCACCTCACCATGGAGATACAATGAATTTGTAACACACTGTGAAGTCTGAATCGTGCCTCAGAGCTGTCCTTGAATGAGGTCCTCCTGAATAAACTCTATCAAGCTTGACTCTCCTATCTTGTACATTATCTCAGTAAGAGGCTACCTGGGGTCATATTCTGTATTAAGCAGTTTTAATTTGTTAAGACACTGAATTATGGCATGAAAACGAATTTATTTTTTATGGTTAATGTGAAGAAAAAATGCAATCACCCACAACTTATACTAACTGAGTCAAGAGTAAAGACATTTCGATGGAAGTGAACAGAATGTGGCTAAATACAATACATTTTGTTTAAATTTCAAAGAGTATAAGTTATAGAAAAATACAAGTAGAAGAAAATATTTACTTTTAAAGACATTCATTTGAAGATGTTGAATTAGCAACGAACTCAGAAGTAATGATTAGAGTGACTGAATAATAATCTCAATTCTCTGACCCTCAATTTCCTCACTGACTAATAACTAATACTTTATTTTATTTTTAAAATCAGGTTAAAATGAAGTAACAGAAGTAGTGGAGCACCATTAAAATATTATGTTAGATAGTTTCTGAAAATTAATTTAGTTTATCAATAATGATATGCCATGTGTTTGAGAAATCTTGTCTGAACCTCATACTAAACATGTTATCTATATTCAAGCAGAAAATAATCCTATTTTTAGTTAACTGTAATTTGTTGCTGAACTAGATATCTTGATGGTAGCTATTTTGTCATAGCTACTACCTTTTTGTTTCTCATTCTCTGTTCTCTCAGATTTTTCATTCCCAGAGCCCACTGCTCATTTCTTTTTTTTTTTTTTAATTTTTTTAATGTTTATTTATTTTTGAGACAGAGAGAGACAGAGCATGAACGGGGGAGGGTCAGAGAGAGGGAGACACAGAATCTGAAACAGGCTCCAGGCTCTGAGCTGTCAGCACAGAGCCTGACGCGGGGCTGGAACTCACAGACCGCGAGATCATGACCTGAGCCGAAGTCGGCCGCTTAACCGACTGAGCCACCCAGGCGCCCCACTGCTCATTTCTAATTCCAAAGTCCAAGGAAAGGTCACCAATTGACTTACACTGATAATCTATCCAACTGTGATCCAATTAGCCATGTTCCAGATCTAGTTCATGTTTTGCATGATGATTACCAGGCCCCTACCAATGTTGGTAAGAGGGAATGGTGCTAGAGCTTTAGAAGGACTTTTTTTGTAGTGGTTGAAAGTTGGGGCTATGAAATCAGATCATCTGGATTGGTTTCCTGACTTTGCTGTTTCCAAGCTATAGGAATTTAGTCCAGTCATTTAGCCTTTCTGTGTCCTAGTTTCCTAATTCATGAAAAGGGATAATAATAGCCAAACTTCATGGAGATGTTGTGGAGATTAACTAAATTATTCATGGCAAATGCTGTGTGAAATGTCTGGCATATAGTGAGGGCTCTGTAAATGGTGGCTGATATTGTCATCACCATAAACCGGGAAACATTATTTAGATATTAATTTCTTTGTTCTTTCACACTCTGTTTTTCTTACACTGGATTAATCACATTAGTCATGTGTTAGTATTCCCTTTGTATTACAGTAATAGATGCAGAAATTATTTTCACACAACTTGAATTTTTGCCATGGGCTTGAAGGAATTAATAAACTTGAAGAGATAGTATTTTCAAAGACAAAATGGAGAAAAAGATTCCCAGAGATGAAGAAGCATTAAAGAAATGGAAGTGTATATTTCTGCTACACACATGCTTCGTGGATATCTTCCTAGGAGTGAAATAGTGGAGCACAGAATACAGTGGGATTCATCTTTTTAAAAAAAATTCCATAATATTTTCCCAAAATTGTTCTGTGGATCTAAACTCACAGAAGCCACTTATAAAAGTTTCCTTTCACTTGTATTCTCTTCACCTTTTGGTATATCAAGCTCCTATTTTTCTAATCCACTGGTTGTTAAGTGGCCTCATTAAAGCCATGATTTGTGTTTCCCTCGTTACATACTTTCTCATATTCTTATTGGCCGTATGTGTTTTCCATGGCATGGAATGCCGATATATGGAATGATATTCTAACCATTTAGCAACTGACACAGGAAAGGCAACAACCAATATAAATAGATACCAGGACAATCACACAAAAAAAAGCTAGATATAATGGATAAGGAGCTTATATTTTTGGGTACTGGCTGAACATTAACCCAAGATTTTCATGGTCCCCCCTCTCCGTTACCTATAGTGTAATATGCATTACCTATCAATTTTGATCAGGCCTTTGTATGACAGGTACTCTTTCCTAGGTGCAACTTACTTGTTTCCCCACAGATTTTAATTTTACTATTTTAAATTTAGCAATATTTTATTAAGACCCATGGTTTGGTGGTGTTGTTATTGTTGTTTTTATCCTTTGTTTAACAAATCTTATACCAAGGTCTAAAAGATATTCTTCTTTATTTTCTGCTAAGTATTTAAAACTTTTCCATTAGATTATTAAATCTTTAAATGATCTGGGTTTCAATTCTGTGCATTTGTTTGAATTCCGTGCCTATGTGAATTCTGTGCATATGTGCATAGCATGAGATTTATTCTCCTGCTTTTTTTTTCTTAATGGATAATGAGTTTTCCTATTTGTTTAGTCTGTCCTTTCCTCAAACATCTCTGTATCACTGCATTCATAATATATATATATATATATATATATATACATACACATACATATTATACCCTCATTATTTCATTGATTTTTTCCTCTACTCATGTGCCAATATCACAATCTTAATTACTTTAGTTTTAGAATAAATCTTGATATAAGATAGGGCAAGTCTCCTGTAAGAATGGTCTTTTATAGCTTAGGAATTTTGCTTTTTAATATTAACTTTAGAATATACTCTTATAATTCTGTCTCAATTCCTATTGCTATTGTGGTTGGAATTTTCTTATAGCTATAGATTATTTAAGGGAGATTGACATCTTTATCCAATCAAGTTTCTTTGTACAAAGTGAGTCTTAATTTGGTTAGGTCTTCATTAGCATATTTCAGTAAAATTTCATAATTTTCTGCATATAGATATTCCAGACATTTGTTAGCTTGAAAAAGCTTAACAATGTAAAAGGGTATGCTTTTTTTTTTTAATTTTTTTTTTCAACGTTTATTTATTTTTGGGACAGAGAGAGACAGAGCATGAACGGGGGAGGGGCAGAGAGAGAGGGAGACACAGAATCAGAAACAGGCTCCAGGCTCTGAGCCATCAGCCCAGAGCCTGACGCGGGGCTCGAACTCACAGACCGCGAGATCGTGACCTGGCTGAAGCCGGTCGCTTAACCGACTGCGCCACCCAGGCGCCCCTAAAAGGGTATGATTTTTATGATAATCTATATTTGTGGAGTAATGTCAGTATAATACAATGAGAAGCTGGGATATTTTAATTGGTTCTTTCTCCATATTTTTTATACACTCTCTCTGAGTATTGTTCATGTTTTTTCAGTTTGAAATCTCCCTTCAGAGTGTTATCTACATTAATTATATCTCTCCTTAAAATTCTGTTGCATTGGTATTTTAAATCTTTTTTTTAAAGAGTTTTACTTTTTTATGTAATCTCTACCCTCAATGAAGAGCTCAAAGTCAGGACCCCAAATCAAGAGTCACATGCTCTACTGAGAGCCAGCCAGGGTTCCCATGTATTTTTAAATTTTTAAGTTGAGAGTTACACATCTCTCTATCTTTCTAGTTTCTTCAGTATCTTAAGTAATGTTTTTCAACCTACTGGTTACAGAAACTAATACCTGTTTAATAAGTCTTCCTATTCAGGGTGCCTGGGTACCTCAGTAAGTTAAGCGTCCCACTCTTGATTTTGGCTCAGGTCATGATCTCATGGGTTTGTAGGATAGAGTCCTGCATAGATAGGACTGCACCTACAGCACAGAGCCTGCTTGGGATTCTCTTTCTTCCTCTCTCTTTGCCCCACCGCCACTGATGCATAATCTCTCTCAAATAAAAAAAATAAATAAACATTTAAAAATATATAAGGCCTCCTATTCAAAGATTTTTGTCATGCGGTATTTTATCTATGTAACTATTATAGGCCTGCTAAAACTTATAAAACACTTTAATTGCTTTAAAATAATTATCCTATACTTAAAAAGTACTTGTTCATTTAAATGAAAAAGGCAAAAGACAAAAAAAAATCTTAAACTCCAAATATCTAAGGACAGCCATCATAAATTAAAATATCATCTAAGTGGTTTATCTATTCGTATTTAGTATTTCTTCTGAAAAGTATATATTATATACTTACTTGAAATATGATTTAAAAATATATTTTAAGCAAGTCATTAGTTGATTAGATTGATTAGATGACCACTTATCTTACATGTGCCACAATTTATTTAGCCCATCCTTTATTGCTGGCTAGTCAAATTATTCTAAGATTATTATTTAATGATTTTTAAAATCTAAGAAATCTACAGGAAGGATTTAAGAGTCTCCTAAATTTCAGTTTCTCACACTTCTGGATTTGCTCATTGAATCCGTTTTTGTAACCATTTGTCTTAATCAGTATGTTTTAATTATAAAGTTAAAAATTTAATTCTAAAAACTAAATTATTAAAAATTATACATTTTTATTTTTTCTTTTTTGTATTTTGATCTTTTACTTTTCCAATATTGTTTTTTACCTAGGAATATACTATTTTTGTAAGATATTTAAATCTTTAAAATACCTTTCAATAATACTTATTCTTTGTATTATCTCTGGATATTTCTTGAGAATTTTATTTTTAGATCATTTTAATTTTTATCGCTCTTACTCAAGTGCTTATTCCATCAGGAAGCAATTCATTTTGCATGTATATATTTAAATTGCTTTTTACTGAATTGACATTTGGTTTGAGTGGATCATTTTGAGTTTTCAATGTAGTCTAGTATGCCACAAAAAATGATGATTACTTTTGTAAAAAGTTCATTTATTTATTTTGAGAGAAAGAGAGAAAGAACACATGAGTGGGGGAGGGGCAGAGAGAGAGGGAGACAGAGAATCTCAAGCAGATTCCACGCTGTCGGTGGGAAGCCAGATATGGGGCTCTATCCCATAACCATGAGATGAGCTGAAATCTACAGTCTTGATGCTTAACTGAGTGAGCTGCTAGGGTGCTTCCCCAAAATGATGATACTTTCATTTCAGTGGCTTATCATGTGTCTTTTTAAATTATACTGATTAATATTTTCAGTGTAATGTTTCACAATAGTTTTAGTGGGGTCAGACTTGTTCTAACTTTAGTATGACTGCTTCTAGTGTTGCATTTTTCAAAGCTTCACAGTAGTTGTTATTTTAAGATGGTATTCATTATCATTTTATACAAGTATCCTCCAATTCTCAGTGCTTAAGATGTTTAATCAGAAATAACTATTGACTTTCATAAAATAGCTTTTCAGAGATGATAGTGGTCCCTAATATGAGTTCTCCATCATGGTAATAAAATCTTTGATTCTTAGTTTTCTGAATAAGATTGGTATATCTTAGCACACCTCTGTGTATGAGACTGTGACTAAATACAGGCCTTAAAAATATGAGGTAAAAGGTGTGTACACAACATCCAGTATTCTCCCTTCTTCATGCGGTCATGTTGCATATTTTTCCAGCGCTGCCTGTACCCGCATGGAGTAAGGAAATAATAGATCCCCCATCATGACCAAGAGTCTTATCTTAGAGAGAGCCACAACTACAGCTCTGAGATGTGTGCATCTTGACTATTCCATGCAAAAGAAAGAATTTTTTTTTTTTACTATTTTTTAGGAATCTTTTACAATCAGCTATACTCATATCTTAATAAAACACTATGGGCCTTTCTTAATTTTGTCTATTGATTTATGATATATCCTAAGAGATTTCCTAGATTCCCTTAGGTTAATTTATTATTGGATTCTTGGAATAAACATTTACAAGTGATGGTCTATATTCCTTTGCAAAGTGCTGTTCTCATATCTTATCACTTATAAAGAATCTCCATAGTTGGTATTATCTGTAGGTTTTGTTAATGTGTATAGGGAAGGTATGATTTTAATATCCAAATAACACTTGGTGCTAGTCAGCACCAAGAAATGTTACATATTTTCTGCATTCTGAAAATGTGTAAATACCATAGTCATTATGTTAAATAAGCTTTGCAAGAATGCAGCTTTTTAAAATGTCTAGCTACAACACTTTCTGTGGAAGTATTGTTTTGAAAAATTTTTTATCCATATATAAATATACTATAATGTTCATATGATTTTTGAGTGAATTTTCATAACTTCAAATTTCCTGGAGTAAACAATTTATCAGAAAGTCATTTTGCAGTGAATCATACATTTTAGTATAATCATATTTTTATCATTTTGTAAAATGTTATCATTTGGAAAAAATACACTATTTAGGGACAAGTATTATATCAGAAGTTTGTTATAAAATTAAAAAAACAGCAGAAAATAAAAAAATAAAAAAGATGATAATAGTTATCACCATTGAATTCAGGGATTATGTTATGATGATTCATTTAAAAATTAATTCTACTTTATATATCTGTATTAATATAGGTTACATATAGATACAGTTACAGATATAATCTAGATACAGGTAGATACAGATAAATACTATCATTATAAAAAGAGAAAAAATAATAGCAGATTTAGGATCAAAAAGAATGAGAGCACATTACTTTGATCCCAGTTCTTCTGGTTAATCAGGCATTCTTCCAAGAGTTCTAATAAAGTACACTTTGTGACATGAAATAGTCCTTAACATTCATTTTCCTAAATTATTACATGTATTAGATGTTGCAACAATGTTGTGCAACAAACTGCCTCCAAATTCAGTGATTACCAAAAAGAAAAAAAAAAAAAGTTCTTTTTCCTGTATCAGAGGGTAGCCTTTAACTCTACTAGTCTAGGTGGGAATCAGATGGGCTGAGCTATGGCTATGGGTAAGTTCTGCTATACATGTCCCCTCATTTTATTTGAATCAGTGACTACTTGCGACTTAGTCTTGTTATGGTAAAAGGTGCAAGTGCAAGAGACCTAAGTCCTACAAAAATATTTACTGACTCTGTTCTTAATATTTCAGCTACCACCTCTTTGCCAAATCAAGTGACCTGCCCAAGCTCAGCATAACTGGAATGGAGAAATATACCCAAACTTCAGTAGCAGTAAGTAGGGCTGAGCATTAGGTGAAGGAATGCGTGTAAAAGTGAAGGGTGGTGAATCTTAACTCCTGCATTATTTATTTACACTTGCATATTTTCTCTTAGTTTAAGTTACCTTTCATTGATTTGAAACTTACTTTTTTACTTTTTTAATCTAAATTTTTGATTAGCTTTGAAAGGATTTGAACTGGTAGCTGTTTAAAATTATTATTTGCTATCTTATTCAAAATTATATGATTTTCCTGTCATGGAAACAAATTTTTGAATTGAGCTTCATTAACTTTCTGTATTTCTTAGAATTGTAATCATTTAAAATATTAACTAAAGTTTTCAATTCACTACTTATTTTTTCATTATCACTTATTTAGTAATAAAAATATTGAAATTTTTCTATTTTCCCTTAATTACATATTTTAAAAACTGCATTTTATATGTTTAGTAACTTCTGTTGGGTCATTTTCTAGTGTTCCTAATTTAAGTATGGACTTATTCCTTGGAGCAAGATTTATTATTTGCTTTAAGATATAATTGAGTTTGATTTCCATCTCCGGCTTTGTTTTTGTCATCCTGTATAGCTGAAATGTAATGTTTGGGCAAATCTTCTCCATTCAGGATCCCCCCTTTTATCTCCTTTTCCTTGGCTTGCTTGTAACTTTTACAAGGCTTACATTAGGGCAAGTCATGGGTTGATGGTATAGCTGGATTGATCATTTTCATTCCTCCACATTGAATTAATAAGTGTTCATATTCTTGTTTTGTCCAGACATTTTCTATTGTTAACAACCGTTCTGGACACAGAGAAATTCTGTAAAACATCCGAAATCATTTGGGTAGACATGGCACACAGCCATTTTTAATCTCAGCTGGAAATGCTTCTGTTGTGTCCTGATGTGAGAGTGGATGTTGTTTTGATTTTTTGTTTATTAAACAATCTATCATCCATTATTGTACTTTGGCAAAACCTTATAACCTACACAATCTTTTCTCTGATGGGTTCATGGAAAAATAGTCTAATTATGAAAATGATATATGGGTCATTAAATATTTTATTGCTCTTTATAATTAAAGTTCTAATAAGAAAATAACTTTAATAACCATAGAGGTAATTATTTTTAATAATAATATTATTCACATTACTTATATTTTAGCATTGTTTTTTTATCAAGTACTGAAAAATATATTAATATCTTCTCCTGCTGTTTTGTTATGGTTACAATTTTTTTAGGAATTTAGGTTTTCCCTTATATTTCAGATGAATGTTATTAAATGTTCAAAACAACTTTATCTTCATTGCATATTTTCAAAATGGTCTCTCTTCTTTAGGTTGAAGCCAAGGTAAGGTTTATTGTTGTCTAGCTTCATGTATCCTAGTGTTAATTGAAAAACGTCACCTTAGTGCTTATTTGTCTGTCAGCCTTAGCTATTGGTTGTGAGATGGATTTTTGTCATGATCTGTATCTCTACAAGAAATTGAGTGGAACATTAATAGATGATTCAGTGATCAGACACCAATATTTGAAACATTCACTAATACTGTACTCTAATAAATCATAGCTTTTATTTTATACCCCGAATGACTTTTACTTGTCCACATGGACAAGTAAAGTTATGCTTCTTCAGTAAATTAAATCAATTATCCATTTATTCTCGTCTTGATATTTGTGTTTAAACCTTGTCCTTACCCACGTACTTTACAGTTCCATTAATTTGTTTTCCAGTCTTTGGTGTAAGACATAGTGACATTAATTTTTATTATTTATTTGTTTATTTGTTTATTTATTTAAATATATCGTCAAGTTAGCTCACATACAGTGTATACAGTGTGCTCTTGGCTTTAGGAATAGATTCCCGTGATTCATTGCTTACATATAACACCCAGTGCTCATTCCAACAAATGCCCTCCTCAATGCCCATCATCCATTTTCCCCTCTCCCTACTGCCCCCCCTCCGCCATCAACCCTCAGTTTGTTCTCTGTATTTAAGACTCTCTTATGCTTTGCTTCCCTCTCTGTTTGAAACTATTTTTTCCCTTCCCTACCCCCATGATCTTCTGTTAAGTTTCTCAAATTCCCCATATGAGTGGAAAAATTTGTTATCTGTCTTTCTATGCCTGGTTTATTTCACTTAACATAATACCCTCCAGTTCCATTCATGTTGTTGCAAAAGGCAAGATTTCATTTTCTCACTCTGACAAGTTGTATTCCATTGTATATATACACCATATCTTCTTTATCCATTCATCAATTGACGTATATTTGGGCTTTTTCCATCATTTGGCTATATATCATTTGGCTATTGTTGATAGTACTGCTATAAACATGGGGGTACATGTACTCCTATGAATCAGCACTCTTGAATCCTTTGGATTTATTCCTAGTAGGTCTATTGCTGGGTCGTAAGATGATTCTATTTTTAATTTTTTGAGAAACCTCCACACTGTTTTCCAGAGTGGCTGCACCAGTTTGCATTCCCACCAACAGTGCAAGAGGATTCCATTTTTCCACATCCTCGCCAACATCTGTTTCCTGAGTTGTTAATTTTAGCCACCCTGACCAGTGTGAGCTGGTATCTCAGTGTGGTTTTGATTTGTATTTCCCTAATGATGAGTGACGTTGAGCATCTTTTCGTGTGTCTGTTGGCCATCTCGATGTCTTCTTTGAAAAAGTGTTTATTCATGTCTTCACTAGATTATTATTATTTTTTTTTTGGATGTTGAGTTTGGTAAGTTCTTTATAGATTTTGAATACTAACCCTTTAATATGTCATTTGCAAATATCTTCTCCCATTCTGTCGATTGCCTTTTCGTTTTGTTGATTGTTTCCTTTGCAAAAATGAACTATCGGGACCTCTTCAAGATAAAAAACTTCTACACATTAGTTTTTAATTGTAAATATATTTAGATCAGCTTTTCTTTCCTACACTTCCCCCTTCATTCTTAATACATTTTCCCCTTCCAAGAACTCTAATGCTTTATTGGTTTAATACATCTGATTGTTTCAGAGACATCATGTTATCTTTCCTTCACAAGATATACTTATTAAAGTTTGTCTGAATAGACTCTTTTAAAGTATAATGGCAGCTCATCTTTCACATTAAGTATAAATAGTCTTAGTAAATTGTGCTCTGTAATTATATCTATAGGACCTATTATTCTGTATATTCTATATATTAATTTTAAGACAGCAAAAATTATTTTATAATTGCAATACCTTATTTTTCACTTAGGCTTTCATAATTATTTACTTCCCACTAGTAGTAAAATTAAAATCCTTAACACAATTTTCAACACAATTTTCCTGACTTTTAATATAGTGTTTAATGAACTGGTAACAAAATAGTAAAAGCCAATTTTGACCTCAGTTATATCTTTCAGTGGGATACTCCCTTTTGTCAATTGTTAACAGAGTTTTTGGTGTTTAAAGTCAGGCTGCCTTGTAAATGCTCTGGGATCATGAAAAAATAACACACACACACACACACACACACACACAAAACAAATGTCAATCTTAAGTTGGTGACATATGTCACCTCAAAATGGCATTCATGTGACCTAACGTAATTAAAACAGATTGCCCCCAGTTTAATATAAAGGATGCATGTCATAGGAAATCCTGTATTGATGAATAAATTTATTTGGTATATGAGGGAAAGAAATGTCCTAAAGAATTATCCTGGAGTGATGGTCCTGGTTACATGCCTTCTACAATTTTTCAGTAATATATTGTTAATTGATATCTTGTCCAAAAAGAAGAAATGGCATAAGAACAGAATTTTTTTAAAAAAGGCAAAACAAAACAACAGTAACAAAAAGCTATTTACATAGTAGCTCATGAGAAGTTTTGTTAAATGACCTGGGCATTATCCCTCACTCTGGCCTCTGTGTACCCTGAGGCCAATAATTTACAGTCTAAAAGACTATTTTTGTACTGGAGGAATCATAGAAAACTAAAATCTTTAGTCTACTTGCATGGTGTTATCCTGAGATATGTGGTTTAACATCTAGAAAGCATAGTCAGAAAAGAGATTATTACAACAAAACTGTTACCACCACAGATAGTTACTAATATGCTATATAATACAACCATTGATTACCCTTAAGATTTATTTGGTATGAATTGATATGACTTTTACTGGTTGATGGGTTTACTGATGGCTAATCAGAAAGTCAGATCATCAATGACTCCTTCTACTTGTTGCAGTCAGTAGAGGCTCTGACCATCCATTGCTTGACAATTAATTTTTGTGACTGTTACAATAATGACAATGCTTGGGTTTACTATTTAAGCCTATTAAAGAGGAGAGAGGAGACTTCTCTTTCAAAATGCAAAGTAGATTTATGACCATGGTTTAGTGGAACTCTGAGTGCTCTTGGGCATTGCCCTAGAAGTGGTTGGATAAGGTAGATCTTAAAGGGTGTGGCTATATTGTGGCATTAGAGAGGTCTCAAGCATCAGAGCTCCATTCTCGGTAACAATTTTCTGTTTTCCACTGGTGAAACAAAAGCATACAGAAGCCATAGGAAAAAAGATCAGGGAAACTTATATAAGGTTTACAATAACCATGTTGCATCAGCTATTAGAGATCCTTCCTCCCTTTCCCAAGCAGAGATTTGAATCTCCTAGATCTTTCCAGGTTCCCAAAGGGTCAAATAAGATTTAACAGGGCCTGAGATGCATCTTCCTGTCAGTCCAGTCCTATGGTCTCTGTATTGGACATAAATTACTTAAACACAATTAAGAAATGCAATATTTGTTTCACAATAAATCTGAGGGTACATGATGTCTCCTTCATTTATTTGGCATGTACTGAATTTTACTCGATTCAACTACTACCTAGAAAATAACAGGAATGATTCTGATTCAAAAGCTCAGGGTATGGAAATGAAGAAAGTACTGTTAGGTAAAGAAAAAGATACAGGAGACAGTCTATAATGACTTGCATCATCTGAGCCAAGGGATGTAAGTTATGCTCCCGGGAAGTCCCTGCATATGTTTATATCTCTCCAGGTTCACCACATGCCATGCCCCTTTCAGACTCAGTCTCTGTGTAGACATCTCCACCTCTTTGCCACTTCATCTTCGTTTTTATCGCCCTTAGGATAGCTAGAAGATTGGTACAGTCAGTGAATTCTGTTTATATACTGCAGTAATGGGACATTTCCAGTGATAAATGAAAAGCCCTAAAAATTACCTCATCAATCTGGAAGATCTACCTATACCACGTGAATGGGACCCACCCTTTTGCGGAAAGTCAGTACACTAACTCATACTCTTTCACATGAGATTAAAAGACCTGGGTCTTTCAAGTTCATACTCAACTGAGATCAGAATGAATCAGTGTAAGAGTAAGGAGGGAACAGGAACAAAAATGCTAGATATCCACTTGTCTGGTTAAGTTCCTTGTGTGGATGAAATTTTGGTAAGGATATGATATTTAGATATCCAGTGAGGTAGGTGCTTTCCTCATCTTTAAAATTAGAGGATTTTGAGTACCATCACAGTGGACTTGTAAGTACCCACATTACAAGTGTAGGATACCAAACTCATAGAATTTACAAGAAATAGTGTTATTTCTCCAAAGAACTCAGTAGCTCGTACAAGTAATCAGCTCAACTGATTTATTATTCAGTGTGACTTAAAATTAGATGGAAAAAAAAGCAGGGCATGATTGTTTGCCCATCTATGATTATATTGAATTTTGTGCATAAATCACATATTGTTAGTATGTGCCCATTCAGATAGATGCTTTTGATCTTATAGAATATACTGCATTTTAGATTTAATTTTTACATAAATTCCTATATTATTTAAAAAATATGCCTCATGATCTATATAGATGCTTTGTCTTTTTTCAGAATAAGGCGTCAAAATCAGATTTCTCTGATTAATTGTTACATGTTATGAATTATTCATCATTTATTCATTATAAACCAAATAGGCTGATATTAGGGAATTCATAAAACAAGGTAGTGATGTAACACTAAATCAAAGACAGCCAGTTTAAAGGCCCAGTTACTTTGCTTACATGTTTCTTATTCTAGAGATGATGTCAACTGGTACTCCAACATTTGTATCAAATAAAAAATCAGATAGAAATTTACTATACTATTTTTCTTATTGTAGTTTATCATGTACTCCAAATGTCACACTTCAAAATCCACTGAGCATATAGCTGCATAGAAATAAGATAGCTCTCTAAGCTAGAAAAGTATTTTAAATAATTGTATAAGTGTTTTATGAGCAGTTGAATTTCTGGTTCTTTTTGCTTCTCAAGTGAAAAATTGTACACCACATGTTTATTTCTTGTTTGTTATGCCTAAGTCATTGATTTTAAAGAATTTTGAAAGTACTTTTCTAATAGCAGCATAAGAATGTGTACTGTATCCTAGGTTAAAGGTTGTGTGAGCTTCAGTGTGCAGACTCAAGCCTGGGAAAGCTACATACACAGAATGGGGCTGGGGCTTAGTAAACTGTTCTTTTTAAGAAGATGACTTTTAGGGGCACCACGAGGGGCTTAGTCAGTTAAGCCTCCAACTTTGGCTCAGGTCATTATCTCACAGTTCCTGAGTTCAAACTCTGAGCCCTGCATGGGGCTCTGTGCTTACAGTGTGGAGCCTGGAGTCTGCTTTCAGTTCTGTGTCTTCTTCTCTCTGCCCCCTCCCCTGCTCATGCTCTGTCTCTCTCTCTCAATCAATCAATCAATCAATAATAAACATTTAAACAATTAAAATAATTTTTTTTAAAAAGATGGATTTTAGGGGCATCTGGGTGGCCCAGTTGGTTAAGCATCTGACTCTTAATTTCTGCTCAAGTCATGACCCCACGGTTCATGAGATGGAACCATGAGTCAGACTCTAGTGAAAGTGCGGAGCCTCCTTGGGATTCTCTCTCTCCTTCTCTCTCCCTTTCAAAATAAATAAGTAAAGATAAAAAAAGATGATTTTACACACTGGCAGGGTAAAAGGGACAGGCAGGACCCTGGGGAATTCTAGACATGCAACTTTTCAGAGAAAATACTTTATTGACATGAAAACACTCATTGGTATGAGTATGCATATAGGTATAGGTACCAGAATGTATTTATATACTATCTCATTTCAAATAATTTGAGATTGCCTAAAAATTGTATAGTATACAGATTATTCAAAAATTGATTAATAGTTAAAAATTATTGAGCAGTTACCAAATGGTAGGCATCAATCTTTATGTGAATTAATTAATTTAATCATCCCCAAACTCTAGGAGGCTAGTGGTTTTAATGAAAACTTTACAGATCTAGAAACTAAGAACCAGAGAATATATGCAGCTTGACTGATATCGCTCAGTTGAACATTTATATTAAGATTGCTGAAAGGAAAATACATAATTATAAAACATTATTTTATCTTATTATAAGAATTTTGATAACAGTGAAGACGTGGAAACCCTTGATAACTATTATGTTGAAATTTGGATTTGGATTAGTTGTTTAATATCATGCCAGCTCTTCAATGATTTTAACTTGATGATTTTTAAAATATTTTGATCCAAATTTATAAAGTATTCTCAGTACAAGTATTTCTCCCACTAGTCCTGTCCAGTATTCTTAGAAAGGGGGTCCCAATATGTATTTTCCGTGTATTCCACTAAAGACAGATCCCTTTTCTTTGACATTTATCATAGAAGAAGTAATTTTTGGCTTCCTCTTGTAAAGAAAAAGAAAAAAAAAGATTCCAGAATAGATCACATTCTATCTCTGCACAGCGAAAGTACAAGAGATACCTGCTGAATACAAAGATTTACTTCAAATAATAGTTCTGAATTTCTTTCAATAGATGTCCAATAGGCAATAGATCACTCTTTTTGAAACTACATTCCCTGAGTAGCTAAAAGGTTTCAGAACTTGCCCCTTTTTTAGTTATGAAGTTCAGCTTTCATGTAGAATTCTATTTGAGATCAAATTGAAGAAAGGAATTTACTAATGAAAAAGTTAAATAGCTTGAAATCATCTTCCACATTCTCTGAAGATGGTGATTGGAATGTCTCCTGCCTTGAATCTACTCCTAATGCCACCTACACTCCTCTCCTGAGTGAAGCAACCGCCAGTTTTCTTTAGCAGCTGAGACTTGTAGTGCGAAAAGGTAGTCACTGATGTAGTGAGGTCTTTACTTTAAGAGTTTTGTAGGTTCCTTCATCTCTGGATTATGTAGGGTTTTAGGAGCTGAGGGAACACTGAGAATGAATATCCGAATGCAAGGCTTCTGGGAAGGCCTTGGCTCAGAAGCCCCTAGACTTCACTGGAGAAGTGGGATATTTTCCCTTTTGGTATATCTGGTGAACTTCGGTCACAAAAAGCTGAGAGGAAGCAAATCGGATGGCCTGAAGGTGCCCCTGCCATTGAGAAACGGGCCCAAGAGAGGAGAACCTTACTCCTGGCATCTACAAAATTGATTAAGGATTAATTATTAACCTAAGGATTAAACCATTGATGGAGAGATCATTGTATCTCAAGCCATTGCAGGATGTTTGCAACCTTAGATACTAGGGCTGCTCCGCCCAAACCCCAAGGAAAAATAATATATATAAGTGCTCAAGAAAGACTAAACAGAGTTTTTGGGAAATGCCACTAGTGATCACAGCAGATAAAGTTCAAGGGGAAAATAACTTGATCATCCACAGAGATTCAAGGACAGCACAGAAATATTTTCTGCAACTAAAATATACACTCTATTTTTAAAAATGAAAAGATTAATTGAAGGGGATGGTCACACTATGGAGACATGATTTGAAAGACTTCAAACATCAAATGGTACTTGTATCTCAAAGTACTAAAATAAATACAAATAATGTTTGCCACTGAATATGCATTTCTTTTCTCCTTAGTAATGGAAATCTCATTTTATTTGAAGTCAGAAAAATACCCAGTTTAGAGATTATTTTCCCCAGCTTCTATGTAGGTAGGTATGGGCATGTGACTCAAACCGGACCAGTGGAATGTAAGCAGAATTGTGTGGGATAATTTCTGGAGTAGAGCCTCAAAATACAATCTGACCGTGAAAGTAAAAACTGACATTAGCATGATGGAAAATGAGCCTGGCTCCCTCAAGACTCTAGAGTATTAATATCTGAGCTGAACTACCTACCTTTGATCTTCTTTTATGGGAAAGAGAAATGCATTCTGTTTTATATAAGAAACTGTTCTATAGCAAAAACCATTTGGCCTTATACTGATGACAGTGATAGGAGAATTGTAATAGACTTGAAAGAAAATTTCAAGGGACAATAGTGTGAAAAATCAATCTTGTGTGTGGAAAAAAATGGGAGACAGGAACATGTTTATACATTATGAAAGATATTCCAGCTTCAATCTTGGCCATTTTGTTCTCTCCGCTTCCACTCTCTGTCCTCTTTGCTCTTTTCTTTCTTCTCTTCTCCCCTCCTCTTCTCTCCCTGCCCTTCATTCGCTCTCTCTTGGATCAATCATCAACCCAAGGCTTAATAAATTGTGACCATACTTTCTGGCTATAGGACACAAATCACAGCAATACATACCATTTGGTGAGACAAACATTTTATAAACCTAGGCTTCACCCAGATGGGCTATAATTATGGGCCAAGATTCAGATGAGGATGAGGTCAAATAAATCTAATAACAGAAGAATTTCAGAAACAAGAATAGAGCTTTGTAAAAGCAGTCTTTGAGTCCCGTTCTTCTTAATCACATTCCTATGCTGCTTCCCTGAAGTTTTATTCATTCCAATGAGTGGTGTTTTATATGTGAAATCTTTTCCTTCTTCAAAGTGATTTAACCATTTCATTATTTTCACTTTTGTTCTCACTCATAATTTACCTGTATTTTATAATCGAAAATTTTATTGACACATTTATCTTTCAATTAACTGTAGCTCAGAATCAGGGCAATGTTGTTCCTAATACCTTCTTTGGATCGGGCATATAATATATTAGCATACATTCTTTTAATAAAATAAGAGATGGCATCAAAGAGGTTTGAAGCAAAATGTAGAGACACATCCATGAAACTCCAGTTCAGGAACAGAACTCCAGGTTTTGAAGGGAATAGTAAAGACGGTAGGGCTCCACAGGGAAAGGACATAAATACAAGTCACAAAATATAAAGTAGGGGTTTTTGTAGAGAAGAGTGCAGACATCCAAAGTCTGTGAAGAAAGTTTGATTAACTACTGAATCATGTGAATGCAAAAGTAGAGTCATTTAGAACCCTTTTACAAAAGGACAGTATCGATTTCAAAAAATTCCAACGGGCTGAGCTTAGCTATAAGATTGGCAAAAAGAGAACGCTACATGTGACTAATTATGAGCAGAAGAAGTTAGAGATAGAAATAAAATACTAGGACCCTAAGAAATATAGATCCGTCCAATAGAGAATATTCCCTCTTTTCCTATTATATTAAGGTTTAAAAAAAAAATAAGAATAACATAATTTAAGCCTTAAAATATGCAATATGTTTCTTTTTCCTGCAACATATTTTAATTCAAAGTGAACCAATCATAAATTCTTATTTTGACTCTCATCGAAACATCCACCTGGAGGGGTGCCTGGGTGACTCAGTTGGTTAGGCAGCTGACTTCGGCTCAGGTCATGATCTCAGTTCACGGGTTGGAGCCCTAGATCGGGTTCTCCGCTGCCAGTGAAGAGCCCACTTAAGATCCTCTTTCTGCCCCCCTCCACCTCACACATGCATGCTCGCTCTCTCTCTCTGTCTGTCTCAAAAACAAATAAACATTAAAAGCTATAATTACCTGGAAAATAAGCTTTTTGTGTGTGACAAAGTACAGAAGGCTTCATACAATTAAATTACTAAGAACTATAAAGAAATACTGTTGCAAGCCCTAATCAACATTAATTACATCCATAAAAATTTTCTCACTGTTCATTGTAATATTTCCCAGTGTAATTGCTGCATGGCTGACTAGTAGAGCATAGAAATAAAAGCAGATTTAAACAAAATAAAGAAAGAAAACCACAAGTCTAAAATGGTTCAACAGATAACTGCAACTTAGTAATCATATTTATGTTATTGAGTTTGTTACAATAAATATTTTTATATCTTGCAGTGTATGATTTAACATTTACCTGATACAAGCCAAGTTTAAAATTAGCAGCAGAGATTTCAAACATGGAAAGATTTTGTTACTACAGTAACATATTTAAGCACTTTAAAGGGAACAAAAACTTAAGTATCAAGATATTTGATAAAATATAATTCACAAATTAAAACAATATGTAATTATGCAACCTGGATGTCTTGCTGTGTTTTATTTAAGAGAATATTAAAACCAAATAAAACTGGCTAAATGGTTGTAAAGAGGGTGTGCAGTGAGGTTTTGAAAAACAGATTTGATTAGACTTTAGACTGGACCACAGGTCAAGCAGAATAAATTAATGAAGATTAGAATAATTATTTATCATTAGCAATTTTCATGACTAAAAATAGTTTTTCATTGCTGTAAAATACTGATTCTTATAATTCACTGAGACTTTTAGTGATGTCCTTTCTAGGTTTTTTTGCTTTTTTTTTGTCTTTGTTTTTTTACAGGTAAAGTATAGAGAATGTATATATTTGCACATACACAAGTGCTTTTATTTCCTAGTGCCCATATTTGCAGCCCCTTGTTAACAGAATGCTCTAAAGGCATGGGTACTGTCATCTGAGTATTCCCTGCAGGTGCCTGTCCCCAGTCTCACTCTCCTTTACATTTCCTTCCAGAATAACAGAGGGAATGCATTAGGTAGTTGTTTGACATTTGATGAATCTCACATGTTGAAAAGGCAATTTTTGATGCGACTGAATCTAAAAAGTATTAAATGTACATCAGACATTTCCCTCTTCACTGGCATTGTCACACTTCTTCAACCAGTTTGAAATAGACAATATACTGTTCTTTACTTTTGGCATTATCAATATGTTTATATTTTTTTCACTCTTCCCCACCTTCTTTCACCTGTTAGAAAAAAAAAATCATACTATGGCTGGGGCGCTTGGGTGGCTCAGTCGTTGGGCGTCCAACTCCAGCTCAGGTCATGATCTCACAGTCTGTGAGTTCAAGCCCCACGTTGGGATCTGTGCTGACAGCTCAGAGCCTGGAGCCTACTTTGGACTCTGTGTCTCACTCTCTCTCTCTGCCCTTCCCTTGCTCAAGCTCTGTCTCTGTCTCTCTCAAAAATAAACATTAAAAAAAAAATCACACCATGGCAAGCTTTTCTATACTTGCCATTTTCAATATAACAAAACATTATTTTTATTACCTCTTAGTTTGTGTACATTTAAAATGACTACTTTTTTTTTTTAAATTAACGAACTGCACTAATGATCAGGGAATAGCAGAAAGATTACAGCTTGAAGTACATGTATCTATGTGATGTGTGTGTAAATAGACTCTGTTTTCTTAATCATTGAACTGAATGACATTCATTTACTGCAAGGGACAGTTGTTTCCTAGTGTTCCCACTCAGATTTTAAATCAATAGATTAGTTTCCTTGTCAGTGATTTGTGGTTGGTAATGGTGATGGATGGTACCAATGACAATTTGGGGATTTTTCATTCAGTCTCTAAAAGCATGAGAGTAGACAGAAACTTGCTGAAACAGCACTTGCAATTTAAAGGATGACTCTGGGTAAAACCACAGAGTGCAATAAGAGCCACTTTGCATTTTATTTAGTGAGCATTACACTCCTAAAATATAGTTTAATCTATCTTTTAAAAAGAGGCATAAATAACTGATTAGATCAATGGGTAACATTTTGAAAGTTTTGATAAACCAAAACAAATCCTCCTTTCTCTGAAGGACTCATATAATAGATTGATAGACTTCGCATCAAAATAAGTATGGGAAGTGTTTAATTCCATCTGATAAATGTTGAGGCAAATTAGAATTGATTAGAAGATAAACAGCATCCTATAGACACACTCCGTCTTCTTGCTCAGTCTCACACTTAAATTTTCTTTATTACTCTATTAGAACTTATTATCTGCATACTTACTGCTTTGAAGAAATGGTCTTTGCACATCTACACTAAAAAGTCTAGGTTTAGCATTTGACATATTTATCTATTAATATTTTCCCTTTTCCCCTTGAAGCATAGAAACACTTACATCAAATTAATTTGATGAATGTATTTCAAACCTAAAGTTTAATGTCACATCACAAAGGAAGGTGAAAGGAAAATTACATTATGGAGATAGACCTTCCTGTTCTGGTAAGTGTTGAAAGAACTTTGAAAAC
Source organism: Herpailurus yagouaroundi (assembly GCF_014898765.1). Classification (NCBI taxonomy): domain Eukaryota; kingdom Metazoa; phylum Chordata; class Mammalia; order Carnivora; family Felidae; genus Herpailurus; species Herpailurus yagouaroundi. The sequence goes on from NW_024412406.1 coordinate 2,728,567, forward strand.
CCAAATGGTAAGATCTCAAGAGCAGTTTATTATCATAGCAGTAAATATTAATATATTCATTTTTCAAACTCACTTTTCACAAAGTTTTTGCTCCCTCCCATTATAAGCACAAGAGTCATTTCTACTAATTTATGTACTTGACAGATATATGTATCCCATAGTACAAAGCATTGTTTCCCAATTGTGTGTACTAGATGTAATTGGAAAAGGCCTCTGTTGTGCAGTAAGTTTGAGAATGCTGTTTTCTGCTTTATAGAAGTTCTCAGAATGTTTAATATCCTAATTTTCATTTTGAATCTCAAAATATTAAAAAAAGGCATTCCATGTGTCATAAAATTTATTTGGCCAAAGGCATTTCACTTGCATATTTTTGTGTGAATGAACTTGAAGAAATGATAAGAATTTTGAGCTCAGTGTAATAAATATAAGGCTTTTAGTTTTAATTTTAAATACTCCCTAATTTTACTTATATTTTTACATGTCAAGTTCATATGTTATTACAAAAATCTTGAAAAGTATAATTTAGAAAAATAATTCTACATTATTACCACTTAGAAAAAAGTAACAAACTTTGGTTTTTATTTTTGTCATTATATATACTCAAACTCACATCCACAAACACATTTAAGCTTCATTCACTCAGAGAAGCTTCATTTATAATAGCTTCAAATGGGAAATAATCCAAATGTCCATCAGCTTGTGAAAGGATAAACATATTGCCATATATCTCTATGATGAAATACAGTTTGGGAATAGAAAAATAAATTTCTTGGGGTGCTTGGGTGGCTCAACTGATATAAGTGTCTGACCCTGGATCTCAACTCAGGTCTTAATTTCAGGGTTGTGAGGTCAAGCCTTGCACTGGGGCTTTTTATATATACAAAATATATTATATATATATATATGTTTTATGTATATAAAATAAACTTCTTGTGTAATAACTCAGACCTATATCAAAAGCATCATGCTAAGTAAAAGAAGCTAACAGCAAAAGATGTCCTGCCACAAAATTATTGTGACAAGAGACAGCATTTGTGAGTGTTAAGATGAAAAATTGACTGAAAAGGGGCAATCTCTTTTTGGGAGAGGTATTATAAATATTCTATATCATGATTGTGATATTGTTAATGCTTGTGAACATTTGTCAGAAGTCATAAACTTATTTACTTATTATTGGTTATTTTTTTGTAAATTGACCTCAATAGTGATGTTCTATTTAAAAAATAAATTATCTCTTTCATGTGGCAGACCTTAGCAATGCATCTCCTATATCCTGAACTCCTATTGTACCACACAGAGAGTTCTTTTATAGCATTTACTTGTGTCCTAGCCTTTTGAAAAAAAAATGTTTATTGGTCCCCACTAGGTTGGTATTTATTTATTTATTTATTTATTTTTTAAGTTTATTTATTTTTGACAGAGGCAGAGTGCGAGCATGAGCTGGGGAGGTGCAGAGAGAGAGAGGGAAACACAGAATCTGAAGCAGGCTCCAGGCTCCAAGCTGTCAGCACAGAGCCTGCCGCGGGGCTCGAACTCACAAACTGTGAGATAATGACCTGGGCCGAAGTCGGATGCTTAACCAACTGAGCCACCCAGGTGCCCCTAGGTTGGCATTTTAAAGAAGGAAAAGTGTTTCATCCATCTTTCTATGCCTAGAAAGTTTCCTGGCAATAAATAGTTCCCTAACATTTCAGAGAATAAGTAACTCAAAGAAGGAAGTATTTGATGGCATATAATGTTGTGCTTATTGGAATGATGGATTGAAATTCCAGAGGAGTGTTAGAGATCTCCAAAGACGTTATTGAAAGAACAGGACACACTAGTTAGGTGTGGTCAAATACTTATAATACCGAATTGTGAAAACCCATCTCAAAATTTGCTACATTGTTACAGTTTCTTGAAGTTTATATATTTATTTTTGAGAGAGAGAGAGGGTGTGAGAAAGGGGCAAAGAGAGGGCAAGAGAAAATCCCAAGCAGGCTCCATGCTGTCAGTGCAGAGTTCAATGTGCACCTCAGTCTCAAGAAGAGTGAGATCATGACCTGAGCCAAAATCAAGAGTTGGATGTTTAACCCACTGAGCCACTCAGGTGCCCCAACGCAATTTTTAATGAGGGTCTACTTAAGTGTATTTATGATTGAAGGGAAATGTACAAAAACTTTGTTACTCCTTGAGAAATATCAAGAACTAATCCTAGAACTTCTATAACAAGATACTGTTTTAAAAATAATCTTAAAAAATAATAAATAAATAAATAAATAAATAAATAAATAAATAAATAAAATTTGTCAATGATCTTGAAAACAAATGCAACTGTTTATGCAATGATATCAGTTGCTTGATATATCTAAATTCGTCTCTCCTCAGGCCAAAGATGAAATCTGGTTAAGTCCAAGGTTCAGCATTTGCTTCTAGTTTGTTCCTATTTCAGAGTGAAGGGAAATTGTTTTTCTGTTTTCTCACATATCTGAATGCCAGTTTAACATGGATTATGTATGTCCTTAGTTTTGCTCAAGGTTAACCTTGAAACTTAACTTTGCTTTATCAGAAGAATAACATCCATAATATTAACAACTATGGTAATGAATTTTTGTGAGCACAACATAAGCAATTACAGTTAAGCTATATTAATAATGTAAAATTGTATACAGTGATTTAAATAAACATGTGTACACATGTATATGTGTATGTATATATGTATTATGTGTATATATACATATATCATAATAATAACTAATAATTATTTAACCTGAACTTACAAGGCATATAGAATATACCACAGTGTTGTGTGCTATAAACATATAGCAAGGGAATATCTTTAAATAGTAGCTAAATTATTTTTCATTCTGGATAATTTCCCTTCCATTTCATTGCCTTTTGCTATTGAGATGAGGCCATTGACCTGAGGCTTATTCCCATGTGGACTGAAGAGAGAGATGGTATTTGGAATAAAAAATGTCTTTCTTTGGTTTTGGTTTTTACATACAATCTTTCTAACCTTAGTAAAATAATAGCTTTAAATTTCAGAAGGAGAGAGAGAATAATGTTCTTGAGACCCTCAAATTCAGATTTTAAATATTAAGAACTAGAATATAAAGGAAAGATCAATGAAACCCATAACATAGGAGAGCTGAAAAATATCATACAAAATATATTTCTGCCTCATTGGGACAGTTCTGGGGGAAAGTCCCAAAGGAACAAGATGTAGAATGACAAAAAGTTAACTCATGGGTTTTGCCACCCCTTAGGTTAGAAGTTATTAATATACGGTGCAAATATCCAGATATATCTCCGGAATTTGGTAGTACATTTCAAGTCTTTAAAGTTTGCAAGGTTTTCAGAAAATGCTCATAGTTTTTCTTAAATCTAACATGGCATGTTTATGGGAGAGTACCAATGGCTGTGGAGGTACTAAGTAGATTGGCCTGGTTAAAACCTTATTAGGTTACACATTCTCAGTGTAGAACAAGCTGCAGAATGTTGTCCCTGGAACCCCAAGGGAAAAGATTTCGTGATCAGAAGGACGATGGATTTGGAAGGAGGTGACTACAGAGTACAGGGATTTCCCAACTGGAGTCAATAGCAAGTACACAGTAATTAGCAACAGTGTTTGGCCCCCAAATGCAAAAGGCCTCATGGGACTTGGCACAAAACAGTATATAAAATGCACAATGCCCAGTTATTCATTTGACCAAGATCTATCAGAGGGAAGAAAAAAAGGAAAAAGCAAACAAATAAAAAAGGGAGCCAAAGAATGTAAGCCAGGTCGCATTAAACACTTTAACCAGAGTTCAGGGAGAACCAATAACACTCAGCCAATATCCATGTGGACGTGACAACTTCTCTTTGCTGCCATTGAAGAAAGAGGGTCAGGGTAGACCTCTTGAAAGAAGGAAGCTTCCAGAGAAGTCTTTGTTTTAAGCAACAAATGAATACATTTAAGCAGAATGAAAAAAACATTCCTGCCATTAGTGAAAATGGAAGTCTGAGATCAAAAGAGTTGCAGGAAATGCAAGTTTGGCCTTATCTGATTTCTGAATGTATGATTATTAAATAAGATCCTTACAATAAGCTTGACAAGTGAACATCCTCTTCCTCCTGTTCTTGATACAACAAACAGCAAAAGTTCAGACAGGTTGACTGGTTTTCCTAAAGTATCAATGCAAAGTGAGAGGCAATGACAAGATTAAAATAATTTCTGCCAGGCTCTGAATTATACACATTTCACCTGCTTCTCAGTGTCTTTCTCTCCACTTTCTCTCAGCAAAGAAGCTATAATTAGTGGCTATGCTAACATTCTGTGATCTTTCCACTCTGTGGAAATATCTGACAGAATCTTTGCAGTAAAATTATTGTAAAAAGATTATTTCTGCCTGCTTTCATTAAGCCTCAGGCTATGTGGTTTGGGATTCAAATGATCATGCAAAGACAAGATTGCCTTGGATATTTGGGATTCATATTTTGCTTCTAAGATTTACTGTTTGGAAATCTGAATTTATTTATTAAGTCTTTGACTTTCTGGGGCTGTAAACCTTGCATAACACCTCTGAGACTTAGGTTGGTTTTTTTGTTATTGTTGTTTTAATCTGCAAACAGAAGATGACCTGTCTATTCCACAGTCATTACTTGGAATAATGAACATTATTTAGAATAATGTATGTAAATGAGTTTTTGTGTGCTTTCTTTCTATATATGTCATGTATTTACGTATATGTATATGTATCATGTATTTATGTATATATAGGTATTATGGGATTTTTTTTTATTTTTTTAATGTTTATTTATTTTTGAGAGAGAGAGAGAGACAGAGCATGAATGGGGGAGGGGTAGAGAGAAAGACACACACAGAATCTGAAGCAGGCTCCAGGCTCAGAGTTGTCAGCACAGAGCCTCACGCATGGCTCAAATTCATGGACCATGAGATCATGACCTGAGCTGAAGTCGGACGCTCAACCGACAGAGCCACCCAGGCACCCCTAGAAGTACTATGTTTTATTATATATGTGTGTGTATATATATATATATATACACACACATATATATATATACACATAGGTATATATATTTGTAAAAATAAATATATATACTTGTGTAAATATGTGTGTATGTATTATATATACATATTTGTTTTATATGTATTACAATAATCCAAACTTGCTTGGTGAGTTAATCAAGCTAAATAGGGCTGAATATAAATACTGGAATATATTGAAAAGGTAAGTATCTTATGAAAATTATTTGAAGATACATTTCACTTATAGAAATCCATAATATTAAAGAATAAATTGCGTGAGATAGCCATGATATATTATAATTAATTTACACTCATTTGTATACAAATTATATGATAATTAAAATCAGTACCATAAGTTCTAAATATGTAGAACTTATTACAAAGGACAGATTTCAAGTTTACCTGAGTTTAGAAAAAGCCTTGTAAAATATATACCCTCCCTTGAGGCCTTACTGCAAATCAGATTCCCACAGGACCTGTAAGACAACTTATTAGCTCTCTGAATGATATTTAGACTAGGTCTAAGAACAGTGTAAAAGTCTATTAACAAAATAGGTAAATCCTACTTGAAGCCAAGAAGTTAGATTAAACAATCGCTAGGGTATCTGGCAAGTCCCTTTATTACATTATTTCTGTGCATTGTTTTTACTTTTACTTAGAGAAGAGTATAAAACCTTTGAAGATGAATATAAGCAATGTATTTTCAGTTAGTGAAGTTATTTTCTAAATAAGTATAGACTGAAATTCTAGTATCTTTAAAGTGAATATATGAATTCAGAATTTGTCTAAAATACAACTAAGAAGAGTAATTTTGTTTATGTCCTATACTTCCAGAGTTTACCACAGTTTCTGACAAAGACTCAAGGAAGTTTTTTTGTTGTATGAATAAATGAACAAATAATTAAACCGCCTTTCGGCATTTCTAATTTTAAAATACTTTACAATAAACACCATTTCTTCTGTAAGATCATATTCCTATTCTTATTATTGTGGATGATATTCAGGACCTTACTTGAGAATAAAAAATAGATATAGGGTAGGGCCCATGCCCTGGAAAAATAATAGACATCCAAATTTTGGTTATAAAGTCCTTATGTCTTCTGCTGCTTTTCCTGCTCTATATTTACACATTTACTTTTGTAACCTCACTTTCTCATGTTGGAGATAAAAGTTTTTCCTTACCCTTCAATATTCTTCTAGCTTGTCCAAGAATTAACTTGACATGAGAAGATTAACAGGAGAAGACAAACAAATAAACAAACAAACAAACAAAAACTCCACAAAGTTTAATTACTTATATACCACAGCCCAAAACCAAAATTGCGATCTTAAGAAACGAGCAAGGCCAGCAGCATTTATGTTTTTTGGACAAAAAAACATAAATCTGTCAGGATTTGACAGGACAGCAAAAGCTCTTTATGTTAAGGAGTTTCAATTAGTAATGAATTCTATGCAGAATAATTTGGGCTTCGGTATTAAATCAGTAAAAGTAACAAGGTTTGCTTATTTGGATTTCCTAGGCCCTAAATTCCCTCTCTTATGATAAGAATGTCTCTCTACCTCCTCATACAGGGATGGTACCTTTATATGGGAGATTTATTTCCTATTTTCTAGAGACAACGTATGTGTGTGGGAAGGAGGTCATAGTGTTCTTCTTGCAGTGTTTCTTAAATAAATTTAACTTAAAATAATCACAATGCCAACTGGTCCATTTTGAGGTAGACTGCCCTAGGCCTCTACCCTCACATGGCTCCTTAAAGAATGTCAAAATTTGGGGATATATATATGCAGGTCAATAAGCATAATTTGAAAAGCCAAGCATAAAGAAATTTGTACGTACCTCTTTTCTTCTTAACACTTAAATAAGATTACCAACATATCATTTATTAATCTACCATGGAAACATTGATTAGGAATTAGTGGAATAAACATTGATTTAACTCATACTACTTGACTAAACTCTGATCAGTTCTGGGTTACAAGGATGAAAGTCATGGTACTTGACTGAAAGATTTTAAAAATCATGTAGATCATATAGTTAAGTGTGTCAGTTATGATACCAGTAGGAAAAAAGACAGCACACTCACACAGGGTAGTTGAGGAAAGATTAATGAAGTTTTTCTTCAGAAAGGTGTATGCAGGTCTAAAGGAAAGCAAAATGAATGATTTGCAATGATAGGGAGTCTGTTAACTTTAGTGCCAGAGGACTGAACAAATGGACTAAACAGCTACTGAAATCTAGAGAGACTTCTAACGTCCAAAAGAACCAAGGCCTTCAGCAGAGAAACATAGACACTGTAACTCTGTGACCTGCCAGATATCCTTATCATATCCTCAATTTCCTGGGGGAAAACATCAGAATAGGCTATTTCTGTTTTCTCTGTGCCTCCATTAGCTGAACCAAATAGAAGACAAAGAGCAAGGGAGCTCTAGTAGTGCAGCTTATAGAAATGAGTACAATGGTGTAGAACACAGTGGAGGAGGTTAAACAGTTAGTTGGAAGGGATACATGGACAATATCCAATTATTCAAGAGAACAAATAATTATAAGCTCTATGTGATAGATTTTGTAATGGAGATATGGAAATGATGGAGATTGTATACAAAAGAGAGTGCATCAATTCTTATCCTGAGATTCAGGGCAAACTTTATACTTGAAGTCATATATCCATGGCATCATGGTTGAGGGATATTGAGGACAAGCTCTGGACAAGACAGATGGCAGCTACATTTGTAAGGCTTATGAGTTAGTAGTATTTGGAAAGCTAACTGTTCTTGATTCTTTTTTGAATAAACTCTCAATATCTGTGCCCAGTATTCTCACCATTGCATAACTACTGTCCCCTGGAACAAATTAATTTATCTTCCAAGTGAAAATGGGGGTAATATGGTTTCATAATTTTCATATTTTATTCAACAAAAATGTTTCTCAACACTGTTGTTTTGGGGAACCATGTACATGTATGCAATATAAGGACGGGGAATAAATTTAGCCTGCCCTCATAGAGTTCACATTTTCTCTGGCTACTTTCCCATAATTTTCCATTCTTTAAGTAAAGGAGTGGCTGAAAAATTCACAAATGCATTTAAACCATGATATGTTCGCAGTTTTAAATGAGCATGATGAATCACATTTGCTTTAGGCTATGTGCAGTACTCAGTCATTTTCATGGTGATTGCCTGGAGATGAGCTTACTGTGATTATTTCAACAACTCTCAGCACAAAAATATGATGGTGGGAATGAGAGACCTGAGAATATCTTTTCTGTACTCATTTACCACTGGATAAGGGAAAGGAATATCAGAAAATGGCATACATATTCATTTTGCTTCTCTCAAATTTATCATTTTCAGACAGAGAAAGCTTGCCAGGTATGTTTCTGATTATCCATATTGGTTTTAATTTCAGGTGCTAAATACTTTAACTTCTTCCTCTAAAAATGTTTTTATTTGCGTGTGCTTGAAACACAATGTTATGTTAGTTTCAAGGGTATTACATAGTTCTACGTCCACTTTAGGATATTTTCTTCCTTAAAATTTCGTTGAGGATTTATCGGTTTTGGGAAAGATGCATGAGCTCTAATGTTGATTGAACACTGTAAACAAACTACATGAAATGTTACCGAAAAATGAGATTTGTAGTTGCCTTGCAAAAATATTATGATGAGTATTCTCTTTTTAGTTTTTTTAATATTTATTTAGAGAGACGGAGAGAGAGAGAGAGAGAGAGAGCTTGCATGCATGCTAGAGCATGTGGGGAGGGACAAAGACAGGGAGACAGAGGATCTGAAGCAGGCTTTGTGCTGATAGCAGAGAGCCCAATGCACTCACAAACCTTGAGATCATGACCTGAGCTGAAGTTGGTTGCTTAACCTACTGAGCCACCCAGGCACCCCTGATGGGTATTCTTTTCAATCCATTTTTTATCCATTTGCTTTAATATGAAAAAATATATATTCTTTTATGTGCATCACATCTCACATAATCTACAGGGTTTATTCCAGATTTTTCTATCATAGTAAGGCAAAATTTATAATAATACAAATATAAGGGATACATAAAGTTTTCATTTACCAAGAATTGACTTTTACAAAATGAATATATTAGGAATGGACTCAAATAGTGAGTAGTCATTGTTTTCAATACCGTGTCTGAGAGTTTAGTAATGCTGGGTCTTCCTTTGCAGTTTTCTTTATAAGCTAAATGTTTGTATTTCTTCTGCTAAAAAGTGCTAAAGAGAAGTGGGGCAGTAAAACTTAAATAATATATCCAGAACTCTTACAGTGTTCCTTTTCAAAGTTCAAGCTTACGCATACTGAAAGCTGTTATATTTGTAACTTTAGTTTGGGAAATGTGTATGGTGATGTACACTTACATATATATTTTTTAATTGTCCAAGTAAGCCATTAATATATCACCATAGCTAAAATCAAAATGATAAATAACTATAAAGAATGATGTATGGATTTCATCTTCTATTCTCCCTTTCAATATTGCTGTCTTTGGTCATCTGTTTGTTGTGTGTGTGTCTATTTCTTTTTCACATGTATTTAAATGCACATGTATGTTTGTGCGCATACTGTTTGTTCTCTTTTATTAAAGAAAATGTGTGGTGATATGCTATTATTCTATGACTCATGTTTTCCTAACAGTACATCTGCAATCTTTCAAAATTTGTCTCATTCCTTCCTATGCACACATAATATAAATCCTAATATTAATAGATTAGTATATTTGTATGCATAGAATGGCATCACTATTAGTAAACGTGCAGATTGTTTAAATATTTTTAATGACATACTTGTCATTACATTTTACAATTACCATTTAGCTGACAAATGAATGTGAGACAAAGAGGTGATATGCAGTTGAACTGTAATATTACTTAAAGAAAAAAGGACTACACAAAGCTAATTGTCTAAGCTTTGTTTTTCATTTCTATGTTTGTGTTTTGTCTTTCTTTGCTGTCCATATTAGTCTAGTTAGTGATTTCCAAAATTTGCTAAGAAACACTTCATTGTTCTGCAGTAAAATAATGGGGGGAATACGTTTTCAAATTACCTAAGAAACAGGGGGAAAATGTGTGTTTGTATGTGTGAGTATGTAAGTAATTAAATGAACAAGACTGAGCCTCTTTGTGAAAAGATGTACCACCTGTCATGAATTCCCTTGACTTTAAGCTATAACCGAAGAAAGGACAGAGAAGACACTAAAAACAGTCTTGTATTATAGGTAATACAGTCAAGAATTGTCCTTTATTACAGAACTCAACTATCTTCCCCTGGTTATTGTATTTAAACCTGGAGCTGAGGTTTCTCTGTATAAAGGACTATAGCTTTACACATGATCATCAAAGTCAAGCGGGGTTAATTCTAGGATGGCTTGTAGTCTTCAATATGGCTTCTGTGAGAACAGTAGTTTTGTAAAATTTGGAATAAAAACACTTATGTCATAGGTCACCTGGGTTTCTGACCTGCTGACTACCTCCCACTGGGTCACCAGGACCTCATGGTGACACAATAAAACTGGGATAGTATTGGCCGCCAATTAAACCAGTTAGAAATTTATAATAACTGTTTACGTAATCCAAAGTTTGTAACTATTTTAATCCCTTAATTTTGTTTTGAAGTTTTTACTTTTGGATTAAATCTTGAAAAATACAGGGAGAAGATAATATCTCAGGCCTAGACTCTCAATTACAATGTGGATGCAAATTTACAGATGTTTCCTCCTTCTAAATCAAGATTATAAATGAAGAAAGTCATTCTTTCATTCATATACTAAATTAGTCTTGTAATGCCCAATCCTCATAAGTTAGTCCAATGAGTACAGTGATTACCCAAGGCAATGGAAACAACAGATGCAAAGCCCAAGAATTTTGAGAGAGTAGAGGACATTTTAGATATTAAAAGCATTTGGTATTTCTAGAGTGAAGTGTGGGGATGAGATTGGAGGTGTAGTCAGGTCCAGTCTGGTGATGTGTTAAAAGAGTTTGGACTTCCTTCCGAACAATGAAATCACTTAAATTTTATGCAGGAGAAAATCGTGCTTCTCCCTAGAGAGGGAATGGATCTTAAGTAGAACGTTAGCTGCAGGTAAGTCAAGTTTTGAAATTACTACAGGAACTCAGTAAAACTTGACAGTAGCATTGACTCAAGTAATACCAGGAAGATGCAGAGAAACGTTTGGAGACCTTACCAAGGACGGATGAATTTAGTTTACTTTTTGATATTTAGACAAGTATTAAATGTGTCAGTGGTTCTCTTAGAGATACATATTCTCTTTTCAAACCGTAAAAGTGTTTTCTAATGATCAGACTTACTAAGGGCCCTGGGAGATGCAATTTAATTGTTATTGTTCTTTATCAATCTAGAAAACAAATCAAGAATAATTTTCTTAACCAGGAAAAAGAGGTGAATTCTTTAAATATACGTTACTGCATCTACTGCATCTCCTCTACTTGAGAATTCCAAATGCTATGTTATTATAACTGTTTTGAGAGAAATGTACTATGACTGGCATTTTGACTATTAGATTCCAGATGCTTGTGGGAACTCAAATTACAGCAGAAAATAATGATCTGAATCAATTGAGGGCAACATTCAAAGTTCACAAACTTCATCTCTAAAATGAAGAAAAGAATATCCACTTATAGTCTCTTTGCCATGTGGTCAGGATGAAGAAGTCATTGGTTCAAAGATGCTGGTAAAACAAAAATTGTTTTGTGATAAATGACAATAATTGTATTAGTCAAGACTACTAGCTTTTCCTGTACTTGACGAAACTTTTGTTGTTAGGATTGCTGAATTAGTTTATTTAATAATATTTAAACTCTGGCTAATGAAATAGCAGCCTGAATTTTTATAGCAGTGTGAAATAAATTTCTTTAGAAAAATCCAGTGGCAGTAAGTACATGGAAATACAGTACTTTTTGTTCTTGAAATATGTAAATCAAAGCAATGTGAATAAATGTTATAGTTGTAACATAATCAGGATTTATTTCCAATACCAGGGTTGGGGCCAGCTATTACTAAAATCATATTGTCGGGCTAAAGCCTCATAAAATCATTAATAATGTTTAGAACTTTAATTAGAAGTATTATAACTTAGGCATATTAAAAACATTTCCAGGTACAAAGTTTTTTCCTAAGTTTTTTCAAGTTCTTTCCAATAAAGATAATTTAAAGGCGTGGAACTTCATGGTCTATACCCCCAGATGCCTTTCTACAAACTTATGTTATAGTGTGGCCTTATAACAAAGGGTGTCTTATTATCTACAAAGCATAGTTTCCTCTTGTGTATATCATTATTCTTTATATTAATCAACATTCATTAAACCATTATCTTTTTTTAACATTATCAATACAGTGGAATATTGGTACCTTCTTTTTAGTGTATTGAATGACTACATTATTGATTTCAGATGCTTGAAGAATCGCACATTTACTCTAAAGGACTCACAAATGAATTTGTCCCATCATCAGTAGCTACTTATGTCATATTGGGGGTTAATAAACTATTAAAAAGTGTTTCTGATAATCAAAAACAAAATGTTAGGTACTATTGTCCTAAAATTTCATTATCTTCATCACCATGAAGAGTTATCCCCCAATACCCATCTCTTTTTCTTCTTTAGTGAAAGAACTACATTATTTAGTTGAGAACAATAATGTCCAGAAGAAAGACAACATTTCTTCTACTCCTTTACAGCTAGTTATAACAAGGTTATCAACTACTGGTCAGCAAAGTATGTATGTTAGCAGACTTCAGGAAGTTCTGTCTAGAAAGTCAATGCAACTGTGAATGGTGCCTACAGTTCCCTACTTGCTTGCCCTAAACTGTGGCCCAGAATGTGTGTGATTGCTAATCTCTAAAGCAGAAATCACACAATGTAGATGGAGCATCCAATAGACAGAAGCAGATCACTAATGATACCACAGAGCTACCCTAAATTGCCTAACCAGAGATTTCTGTACTGGTAAAAAGAAACACTTCTAGCTAAGACAAGGAAGCTTCTATTTTCTTCTCGCAAATGATAGTAGTAATCTTGCCAGTCTCTGGAACAATGCTTTTAGCTGAAATAACTTAAAATCATGACACAAATTTCTTATATAAAAAAAAAAATATTATCTTACCAGTTGAAGTCTAGAGGTAAAATTGGAACTTGGCATTGTATGATCAGTGGCTTGTTGATGTAACAAGGGGTCAGGTTTACAAAGTCTCCCAGCTCTGCAGTATTCAGCTCTGCTCCATATCAGAGGGAATGCCTCCTCATGACCATCAGATAGCTACCAGTGGTGGTTAGGGCTGAATTCTTACTTTTTCTTGTCAAACAAGGGGAGTCAGGAGGGAATGAGGGATAAAGACATTTTGCTCAAACTTGTAATATAAAAATTCCCTTAATCTGCACCTACGTAAGCCACATTCCCCCCATTTTGAGTGTCAGCAGTCACCTGGGACATGTTTTTTTTTTTTATTTTTTTTATATTTGAGAGAAAGAGAGAGAGAGAGAGAGAGAGAGAGAGAGAGAGAGTGCAAACGGGGGAGAGGCAGAGAGAGAGAGAGGGATACACAGAATCAGAAGCAGGCTCCATGCTCTGAGCTGACAGCACAGAGCCCAACATGGGGCTCAAACTAACGAACCGTGAGATCATGACCTGAGCTGAAGTCAGAGGCTTAACTGACTGAGCCATCCCGGCGCCCCCCCCCCCCCTTTTTTTTTTATTACACCTGGTACATGTTGAAGACTGACTGGCTAAAACTAACCAGCATCTATACCTGGAGCTGTAGATGAGGTTCCTTTCCTCTTAGTTACAAGGGGAGACACAGGTGTCTGAATTGATTTGTGTCCTACTGGGAAAAGAGTTATGTCCTTATTTCATGTCAGTGATAGTATATTAAAGATTGCTTGCCATTATATTGAAGGTTCAAACTAAGCAGGATATTTTTGAGAGCTTTGAACAACTGGAATTGCAAGAAAATGAAGGCAAGCAGACTTAATTACACTTCCAAGTGATTGGCCTTTGAAAATACCTTTTTCAATATGAAGTATTGACCCTTTAAATAAACAGATTCTATCAAACAAATCTAGACGTTTAGAAATTTCAATTATGCTCCTAATAGTTTATGTTGTGTTATGTCAATATTGTAAAATTCTGACAGTCTGTGTTTGGGTTCAGTATTAATTTCCAATGGGAATGTTTATAATCTTTTAAGTGAAGCAGGCATGTATGCAAGTAGCTATAATCAATATGGGGTGGAAGTTTAGAAAAGAGAAATGTTCAGCATGAACTGAAAAATGTTTTATGTTGAAGGTGAGACTTGTGATGAAGAGAAGTCACATTTTATGACATAGAATATTGGAGGGATTGAAAAAGAGGTTTTAAGAATAACAAGCAAGAACAATAACACAAACATTAAATATGACAAGCTTTTCTTACTTTCTAGTTGCGTGTTTACAAACTTAGGCAAAGCAATACAATGGTATTGTTATTAATTATTGTTATAACTTTAGTATTATAACTGTACTACTCCTCCTGCTTGCTGTTTATCTAGCTCCTGTGCCATATCAGAAATTGTGCCAAGCAATTCACATTTATTTCCTTCAGACTGTACCTGAAAACAACCTTAAAGAATGATTTTGTATCTTCATTTTACAAATGGATTCTCTAAGACTTAGGTAAATTACGTTTCCAAGTATTCAAATGAAAAGCTAGAATTTCTGTACAGAATTTCTGTACAGATTTGTTTAACACTAAACAACTTTGTTGTGTCCCAGAAAAAAATATTTACACTAATTTATTTAGTGTATTTATTTAATTTCAATAGTCTTACTAAACAATTTTATAACAAGCATTGTGTTTTCTTTGCAGAATTAGGAAACACATTTTTAATGTTTGATATTAAACTATAAAGTGAAACACAGCTTTGACTCTCTGATGTATAATGAAACATTTAAGTGTATATTATTTCTTTAATTTAAATTAAACTTTAAAAAATTAAAACAGCTATTTTCGTTTTACTGTCAAAGTAAATCTTTACTCTAGAACCTAAATTGTATCTTAAAACTTGGAAGCACCAATGTTTTTCTGCTAAGGGTTAATTTAAAAATTGCTTTATTAACAATTTTGGAATAGGAACAGAGTATTTTTCTGCTTGAGATGTAAAAACTTTACTGCTGAAAATAATAGTAAAGGACATGAATGAGTACAGAATAAGAACATGGAAATTAATATTGAACCCGAACATATGTCATTGAACCCAAACATAGGATATTTATAATATTGACATAGCACAACATAAACTACTAGGAGCATAATTGAAATTTTTAAATGTCTAGACCTGTTTAATAGAGTCTGCCTATTCAAGGGGTCAATACTTCACATTGAAAAAGGTGTTTTCAAAAGCCAGTCACTTCAAAGTGTAATTAAGTGTGTTTGCCTTATTTTCTTGCAATTCCAATGATTCAGAGCGCTCAAAATTTTCTGGCTTAGTTTGAACTTTTGAGATAATGGCAACCAATCTTTAATAACACCCACTTACGTCTTTTGTGCTTAAAACGATCAAATGCAGAACTTAGTCACTCAAAATTTGATCTTAAGTAAGTCCCCCTCCCCTTTTAGGCTTGAGGGCAATATTCCTTTCCAGTCAAACTTTCTAGACTAAACATACACAAAACAGATGATGTGTAGCAAATTCTCTCCAGTGCATCAAAGTTAACAGAGTCAAACACGAGAGAGGGAGAGAAGAAAGAGAAGAAAAAGAGAAAAACGTAGTTTATCATTTAACTATACAAGAAACTACCAAACTTTTCCAGATGTTTGTACAATCATCATATGAGAGTATAGAGCTGCTCCGAATTCTCATCAATTTTGGCTATCTGTATTTTTAATTGTCACCATTCCAGTATTGCCACTAGTTTTGGGTGGGGCCATTTAACTCGCATTGGCCACTGGTATGTGATTGCCCATGACTTATGCCATGCAAGAGCTGATGGTTGAAGAGCTGAGTGTGTATTCCAGTTCTCCTTCCTTTTTCCTCTTCCATAAGAATAGTATGTTCTAAACAGGAGCTGCTCCCTCATCCTAGATTCTGGAATGAAGAAGATAATGTGGATTCCAGGCAATGTATGGTATAGAACAAAGCCACATCCTTGGGCAAAATCACAGCCTAAGACAGAGCCAGGGCCGAACAAGAACAGATGTTAGTTAAAAATAATCTTTGTTGTTGCACGCTGCTGAGATTTTGAGGGTGGTTTGTTATCTCAGCCTATCATAGAAAAGCTGGTTAACATATGATCCGTGAGGATAAAAAGGTGTTCCAAGCCTTTGGCAATAAGAAATTAAAAAATGTTGAGCATCCATTTCACACTATCACATTTGAAATGATATGAAATTCTAATTCCAGCTTTCGAAAACATACAAAGTATAGAATACTGAATAGTCTTGAACATGCTAATAAACAAAAAATTAGCAATCTGTTTCTAGGTGTTTACCCTAAAGAAATTATTTTACATGGGCATGAGTAAGAAAAAATAGTCCATAAAGCTTTTCTGTATTTGAAAGACATCATTTCCCTAACCAAAGACATTAATTTAACTACAAGAGTAAAAATCAAGGAATAGTATGTTGAACAGAGCCATTCTCATAGAATTGATTTTTTTTTTTTCATTTTACATTCCTTTCATTTTATCTCTGTCTCCTTTCAAATCTTCTGAATGTGGACAGCTAGCATGAAGGAAAATGTGAGACCTTGAGCACCTTTTCATTAGCAACTCTAGGCAGTATTTTCCGTGTTTATTTTTGTGTCCTGTAATCCAGCCAAAGGAGGAACAGACAATTTTTTTTGTACTTTGCCCTTTGTAAAGGTAAGGTAAGGATTGTTGCGACCTCCCAGTCAGGTGCAAGTTCCATTTGCTTGTAAAGGATAAAATCTCTGCATGAGAAACAAGAGTCTATTTTGGAGATAAATTTAGACCTATTCCACATGATAATGAATTCCACGTCAGGCTGGATATCTGACAAATGTGTGAATATAAAATATGTCGGTTTAAAAACTATGCTGATGAAACATATGTTTTCTGTAAAATCAGAAAATTGTGCAAAATTAATTAAATCTCAAAATATTCCATCTGGTTTACTGTTGAAGGTATACTTTAAAAAATTAAAATCCAGAAAATGTGTTAGCTTTTTGTAAACATTTTCAATCTGTTAATGTCAGTGATTAGAAATGTAACAATTGCTGTTAGTTAATACCTAAGTAAGGTCCCTTTTTTTTTTTTTTTTTTTACTTTTTGTTAATAAAAGTAATTTATAGTTGTTTTCACAGATAGAGGAATGGGGATACTCTTACTCTAAAATCCGTAAAGAGTAGTTAAAAGATAAAAGGAAAAAGTCACTCTCTTCAGTGAAATGAATGAACAGATTTAATCCCAACTGCACACTCTGACCACACACGGTCTGAGTGAATGGGTCAGCTTTTGTTCTTCTCCTTTGTTTATTTTGCTAGTAAATTCCTCTCCAACTGCATCCTAATTCACTAATGTGGCTCAAGTACATAGAATAGTGCCTTGTACATCAAATACCTTCAGTAAAGATTTGTTCAATGATTGAATAAATGCCAAAGATTTCATATAGTATCATAAGAGAAAGCACCCAAAAAGTAGCTATCACAAACAGTTATTATTAGTCTAATTGCATAATTTTCATTAAAATGGCATTATATTAGTATTAGAAATTCATGAACTAGAAATTCATTTTCTAGAAATAAAATGTAGCAGATACGCTTGAAATTGAAAATATTTTTCCACGTGTGATATTTCTGCAAAAATAGAAAAGAATTCTTGAAATATTTTCCTCTTGAAATTGCTTTCTGCTAATTTTATACATAATTATTAAATTTGTTATGAGCTTTGATATATAATTGTAAACATGTAAATAATTGTTTGCATTTAGAAAATATTATATAGATGTACATATATGTGTATACATTATATACACATAAACTTCTAAATATGGGTTAAGTACTAACAAGTTAAGTTTTTTACAAAATAATTATATTGAAATAAAACTCTTAACTTGTAGTACGTTTCACATGCAGTACGTTTCATATTAGTGCAATGTCCTGTGTGTGCTTCTATGTTTAGAAAATATAGCATTAAGCAAAGTAGAAGCTTTAGATTCCTGCAAATGAACCATTTTCAGTCTCTTAACTCCAATGTTTCTAACTCAGGAACTAAAAGAATTACTGTTTAGGTACATACTATCAACAACCAATGAATGGAAACCAATGGTTCTACCATTTACTTCTATATTTAGCATTTTCCTGGCTGCCTTGACAATGAAAAGTACTGGTCACATACTGTTTTATGGGCAGAAGGGTGCATAATTATTTAACAAATATATAAACAATATATTACAAATATATAATATATAAAAATATATATTTATATATATAATAAATAAAATATAATTTTATTATTACAAGAAGGCAAATAAAATACTTCCAAGTAGGCAAACATCATATTTTTATTTTTTGTATTAATATACAAGGCTACAAGTAAGTAATACCTTATATAGATGACTGGATTGTCTGCACCAGAACAGCTGTGTTACAGCCTCTGCTCTGATTGGTCTGAGTCAATGACGTGCTGACTGTTAAACATTTTTAATGTCACTTCTTTAGGTAACTAATATTCTAAATGTTTTCGATATAACTGAGACTTTATTGTGCAATTAGGTCTATTGTGTGTGTGTATATGTGTGTATGAAGACATTTGTTTGAAGAAGCGCTCTGGATTTTATAAAAGAGAGATTAAGAAAGGTCATTTGCAAAGTGGGGTATTATAATTTCAGTACAATAACTGCTTGGAAAATAAATTGATCTAGTTGTTTATAATTCCTGCCCATTATTATTTAACTCAATCTCTTTCGCTTTGGATTGTATATTGTGGCTGTCAAAAGGCCATTAAGCTTTTAATGCATATTTTTTCTTCATTTGCCAGATACCCTTAATCACAGGCAGTATTGGAGGAATTAATTGCAAAATTAAAGTAAAAGAGAAAACCACTGATAGAACATTATTAAAAGGGATAAGAAGAGTCATTATGAAATATTAAGGCAGGAAGAAGTAAGGATTTGAAATGCAGCTCTGTCTTGTATATTCTTCAGGGCAAATCTTACCTCTTCCCAAGGATTACTTGTTCTGCTATATACTGATTATTAGTTTTAATAAAATATGGCATACACATAGGTCATAAATCTCATCTTATTTTTAAAATTTAGAATATTTTAAACTAAGCAAGTTAGGGAAGATTTTAGTTAAGATAAGGTAAGATCTAATTTAGTTGATATGTTACAAACATGAAAGGATATTAAATAAAATTGTGTGCTATCTCAATGTGTACAATTCTTTTTTTTGCCTCCAATGTGCACAATTCTTTTCAGAAACAAGTGGAACTGGAGAAGTACATGATTCCAGGCAAGTGATGAAATAAAACAAAGACAGACTCTGAACACATGTGCAGTGTTTCTGGAGAGATGATTATAACTACAGCTCCACAGACTCTCAGAGGAATAGAGAGAAAGATGAAACTAGAAGGTGGAGCTTATAGGTGGAACTATAGTAATTTCACCACCCCCAAAATAAGCGTAGTGAAAACCAAGGCATTCTGATCCCATGAAAATCTGTGTTGCTAAGTACAGCTCTGAGCACAAAGAGTATGTTTTACAAAGACTTATTGAGTGAATAATTTGTTCATTATAGGTTTTAGCATACATATATTATGAGGCAATATTATAAGTATACCTTTGTTTTCACAAACAAATGTTAAAAAGTTATATATGTATAATACAGCCATATTATTCATAATTACATAATCACATGGCTAAAACCACATCTACAAAGAAAAGTGGTTATATATAAAGTGGCCAAGAATAAGAAGAGTACTCTATTTTAGTTAGAACCACAATACTGACCACCTACTCTAAGGAAATTTCCAAGGTTTAAATGAAGGTTATCAAACACTTTCTTAATAAAATAATTTCCAGTTTGAATAAAGTTAAATATAATTTAACATATTTGTATCATTAGACTCCTTACTCCCACTGACAGTATTTACAAGAGATTAACAGGCTATCATGTAACATAATTAAATAATTCTAAGCAGAACAGAGAATTATAAATAAAATATAAAGCAATTTTGAAACTCCAATAGTACTAAACTTTTTTTTTTTTTTTTTTTTTTTTTAGAAATTAAAAAATGTAATTTCCCTTTAATGGGTTTCCAAATCTTAAAGTAAAGTGGATTTAAAACGTCCTGTTTTTCATTTGTGGAATGAATTTTGATGGGATAAGTTGCATTTTTTCTTTTTTTCAGTAGGCTTCATGCCCTGTGCAGAGCCCAATGCAGGGCTTGAACTCACGACCCTGAGATCAAGACCTGAGCTGAGATTAAGTAAGACGCTTAACTAAGTGAACCAGGTGCCCTGGTTACATATTTTTAATACAGATATTTACAGTGTAGAATTTTGAAAAATACTAATGGGCTAGAGCAAAACCCAAGTCAAGTAGATATCTTATCTACAATGTCTGCATTGCTCTCATTTGTTATTTGATCTTTCAAGAAAGACTTCCAAATTTTAAGCAGCATCCTAGGTTTTATTTCATTAACCAAAAAGGAAGATGGCTCTGGAATATTTAGATTTGTTTAATAAACAAAAAAAAAATGTGAGCGACAGAAGAGTTTATTTGTATGCAGAAATAAATTCCCAAGCTATACACCCTTTCACTTGTATCAGCTGTAACTGTCTATATCAAAACTCACAGAATTAAGTATTACTTGTCTGTATCAAAACTCACAGAATCACCTTCACAATCATGGTCAAACCAGAGAAATGTCAAAAGATATACTTAAAATATTTTATCTATGGGTTTATATGTATATAGATTTCCCAAGTTTGAAGTGAATCCTTTGGACCAAAGACCTGTCTGGGAAACTCTATCGGTAGTTTCATGAGTATCATCTGCAAAGGATGGGAATTGAATTTTCAGAAATCAGCATCTTATTATTTAATATTAATGAGACATTTAGCATCAGGCTTGTGGGAATGATCGTGATTATTTTGTGATTGCTGGCTTATGTAAACTTTTGGTTTCCCCTGGATGCTGAAGTACTTATTTAAAATTGCCTCACTTGTTGCCATCATAAAATGTAACATGTCAATCTTTGAGAATGCTGTGAAAAGTAATTAGTTTTAGACTGTTAAGGACATTAAATTGAAAAAAAATCAAGAATGACAAGAAGTATTATTTATCTTAATTTATATGAATTTGCAGCAAATAGGAAGGGCTGCTTTATTAATGTGTCAATTAGGATTCATTCCTACGAGTATAAATCAGGTTTTGATTATCTTGCATATCAGGTGAGGAGAGCTTTCAAATTTGCAGCAAGGAGGAAGTTTGTTTGTCAGGTTTCTCTGCCTTGTCTTTTTAAAGCTATTTCTTGCAACATATTGCAAGTCAGGGCTTTGGAATACATTAGTTAAACCCTCTGAGACAAAGGATTAAATCCAACAGTTGAAACAGTAGAAATAGGACTAACATTTCAACGTGAAAAGTATACAGGATTGAGCAGTATATTCAATTTCCTTAACAAAAAAACTAGTTGAATTAAATTCTGTCCCATAATAAATAAAAACACTTCACTCAAAATTGATTTTTTTTATATATTTCCACTTAAAGGTGAATTTAACTGTACGTTTTCAGCTGACTTTGCTTCTGTTTCTGAAACAGCACAGCTTTCAAGAATACTTTTAAGGGGAAATTAATGCTTTTAGCTGTGTGTATTTTGATGACTCAGCAAGAATACTGCTGAGTGCATGACACTTTCTAGAGCTCAAATCCAGTATTTAATGAAGTCTTTCCTAATCTCTTGGCAAGAGGAAGAATAACTGAATGTTCTCCTAAATTAACAACATAGGAAAGTGGAAGATGATTCTTCCTTTATTGTGATTTCTACTCTGATATATTTATGTTTTTATGTATAACTCCAACATATTTTAAAAAGATTTTACAATCTACTTACAAATATTGGATATTGATAAAAATTTTTCTTCACCAGCAATATTATATAGCTATGGGAAATTCCTTTATTTTACAAGTAGACCAGTTATTTAAAATGATGATTCACACTCTATCGTTAAAGAATCAATATTCAAATTTTTACTAATATTGCATATAAATTCCTTGATAGTTGACTATACATGCTTAAATATTTTGTCAAATTTTTAGCATCTCATGAAAACTGGCATGTCAAAGATAAAACTATAGTATTGCTTTATGTAACACTTTTATTTGAATTGAATGTGAGTCATGTTTGGTGACTACTTTAAATGGAATTGGAAGGCTTTGTTTATATTCCACTTAGAATAATGGCAATCACCTCCTGTATTAGACTACTTTACCATGCAAAGTATCATTTCCATTTGCTTTAAGTTTGCTTTCATCTATCCATTCACTCACTGAGCATATACCGAATACCTTACTAAAACAGAATACTATGAAGGAGACATACACATGGCTAACAGACACATGAAAAGATGTTCAATATCACTCATCATCAGGGAAATAGAAATCAAACCTGCAATGAGAGACCACCTCACACCTGTCAGAATGGTTAAAATCAACACCACAGGAAACAACAGATGCTGGTGAGGATGTGGAGAGAGGGAAACCCACTTGCACTGTTAGTGGGAATGCAAATTGGTGCAGCCACTCTGGAAAACAGTATGGAGGTGCCTCAAAAAGTTAAAAATACAACTACCTTATGATCCAGCAATTGCACTACTAGGTACTTACTAAAGGATACAAAAAATACCTATTTGAAGGGGAACATGCACCCCAATGTTTATAGCAGCACCATCAACAATAGCCAAATTACAGAAAGAGCCCAAATGTCCATCGACTGATGAATGGATAAAGAAGAGGTGGTTTATATATGTATATGTATTTGTACGTACACACACAAACACATACACATACATACATAAATACATACATACATACATACATACATACAATGGAGTATTACTCCGCCAACAAAAAGAATGAAGTATTGCCATTTGCAATGACTTGGATGGAGCTAGAGAGTATTATGCTAAGAGAAATAAGTCAAAAAAAGTCAAATACCATATGATTTCACTCATGTGGTACTTGAGAGACAAAACAGATGAACATAGAGGAAAGAAAAAAAATAGGATGGCAAACTATAAAAGAGCCTCTTGACTGTAGAGAACAAACTGAGGGTTACTGGAGGGAAGGAGACCAGGGCAATGGGCTAGCTGGGTGATGGGCATTAAGGAGGGCCCTCATTGCGATTAACGGTGGGTGTTATATGTAAGTGATGAATCACTAAATTCTATTCCTGAAACCAGTATTATACTATATCTTAACTAACTAGGATTTAAATAAAAACTTGAAACAAGAACAGCAAAACAAAAATCCCAGAATGATATTAGAGTGCATGCAAATCTGTGGCTAATGCTGTCTTGCAGGGATAAGAAGAGTAAAATATAAGCCAGGTATTTATGACTTTCCAGGTTGAGCAGAAGTGCAATGGATAGCTCTGTGAAGGAAAAACAGTAATGAAACAACTGGAAGAGTATGAGGAATGAGAAGACTTGAGGGAGAGGCTGGTAAAATACATCTGTAAGATGATCAGGAATTCAAGAGATAAGTTTCATACCTTGAGCCTTAATGGCCATTTGTTTTTTTCTGTTCTTTTTACCAGTAGCAACTGATTCAGGACTTTGAGATGAGGAATAGAGGGTGGCAATATTTTATGAACTGTTCCCTCCTCCTCCCTCTCCTCCTCCTCCCCCTCCTCCTCCTCCTCCCTCCCCCTCCTCTTCCTTCTTCTTCTTCTCCTCCTCCTTCTCCTCTTCTTCTTTTAGTAATAGCAGCCTTGTGGAGAATGAATATGAGTTGAGGAAACCACTAAAAAGAGAACTGGAGAACTCTCACAAGGAGTAAAGCAAGGTGATTCTAGGAACATGGTGATCAGACTGTAGCCTTTCCCTACTTCTTTCAATTCTATTTTATTTGCCTCTACTGAGCCAATAAGTCTCGGGTTATATTTGGGACCTAGCAAAGAGAAATAGTGTGAGGCTTTTGGCACTGTAGTAGAAATGTGGAAGCCTTCCTTTCCCACCAGAAATCAGTACTCAGAGTTGTGTGAGGCTAGGGTATGCTATGGTTTAAAATATATAAGAAAAACAACCAGATAATTTGAGATGAACAAAAAATAATAATAAACCAGTAAAGAATATTAAATGTTCTGGAAAATAAGAAGAAAACCAGGAAGGGTAATATTGTCTCTGAGGCAAAAGAAATTTTGATCCAGAAGGAGTTGTTGCATTACATACTTAGTTAAGTAACCTACTTGCCACTTAAAAGTCAACAAAGGTGCTTACAAGAGAAACCACTGGTCTTAGGAAATAGAACATTGCATAAGACTACCACAGGAGACATTTCCATAGAAAGGTAGGGGCTACATGGCTATTGAAGCAACTGAAAGGTGAAGAAATATAAACAATGAATATGTATTATTTCAATAGATTTTGCAGTGAAGTGCAAGTGGTAGGTAAATCGATCTTAAAGACGACATAAAATAGAATGATGTTGGATTTTTACGTGAGGGAGATTGGAACGTGTTACTAACTGAGAGGTGAGAGAAGGAAAGGTGTTAATGCATGAAGTGATTACTTAATTGCTTGGATTTACAAAAGCTAAACCTCAAAATTCTAAGTCTGTAAATTGCCTAAATCTCACTTTTCATTACTGAGCATACGCACTTGTTATTAAGAGGAAAGGTATCCTGAAAATAATTTACCCTAAAATATACTTGTATATTTATGTGTCTGTGTGTATGTGGGTTTCTATTCAGACTTTTATTTATTCATTTTTATTTTTTTAATGTTTTTATTGTTTATTCATTTCTGAGAGAGAGAGAGAGAGCCCAAGCAGGGGAGGAACAGAGACAGGTAGAGGGAGACACAGAATCCAAAGCAGTCTCCAGGCTCTGAGCTGTTAGCATATAGCTCCACACAGGGCTCGAACTCAAGAACCATGAGACCGTGACCTGAGCCGAAATCGGAACCTTAACCAACTGAGCCATCCGGGCGTCCCAACCAATCAGAATTTTAAAATATAATTTATAGGGGCGCCTGGGTGGCTCAGTCGGTTAAGTGGCCGACTTCAGCTCAGGTCATGATCTCGCGGTCCTTGAGTTCGAGCCCCGCGTCAGGCTCTGTGCTGACCGCTCAGAGCCTGGAGCCTGTTTCGGATTCTGTGTCTCCCTCTCTCTCTGCCCCTCCCCGTTCATGCTCTGTCTCTCTCTGTCTCAAAAATAAATAAACGTTAAAAAAATTAAAAAAATAAATAAAATATAATTTATAGTGACTTCATGAGGATCTTGGATATTATTGTAGTGCACATTATTAGAATGATGTTACATTCTATACATGCAAGACTTGTCTTTGTTTTAAGAAAACATCTTTTTCCCCCCCATAGAACAAACATTAACCATTATATTGGAACTGTTTAAAGAGTTTCTGTTGGGACACCTGGGTGGCTCAGTCGGTTGAGTGTCCGACTTCGGCTCAGGTCATGATCTCACAGTGAGTTTGAGCCCCGACGTTAGGCTCTGCACTGACAGCTCAGAGCCTGGGGCCTGCTTCACATTCTGTGTCTCCCTCTTTCTCTGCCACTTCCCCACTTGTGCGCGCTCTCTCTCGCTCTCTCTCTCTCTCTCTCTCTCTCTCTCAAAAATAAATAAATAAACATTAACAAATTTTTTGAAAAGATAATAGAAACTAAAAAGTTTCTGTTAATTTCCCATATTTGGCTAAAGACAAATGTTTACTTTCACTTGACAGTAAAGATTCTCTAAATGAAATACATATATATTTTAAAAAATTGAAACACCTTTTCATGAAAAGATTGGAAGTAATATTCAGATTTATTTTATGGGAGAATATTTTTCACCCACTGGTTAATGATTGACTCAAAATAAATGGTAATCATAGCTTAAATTGATATTTCCTAACATAAGCTGACTGATAGCTATTAAAAAAAAAAAGACTGAGTGAACATTTTCTTTCCATGCCACCTATTTATGTCAAAAAACATTTTTAGAATATTTGCTGTGCACACTGAAAATACAAACTTATGCTTATATTCTTTCACAAAGAGAAATCTGATAAATTGTTTCAATAACCGCATTGCTCCTCAAGTTTATATGAGCTTAAATATGGTGAAGTCTTCATCTGTAACTGACTTTTTATTCATGATTGATGGGTTTGGGTTTCAGTGTAATGAACTCGTACCTACATTGAAAGAAAATAATTTAGTTAACTAGCATGATACCCAATTCTTTCACTTCTTATCATGTTCCAATTTATATAATTTAAAAATTAAGGACTTTCTCTTCCTTGCCCAAGATTTAGAAGAATCCTCCTAGTAGAAGTGAGATTATTTTCATCAGTGAAAACAATTGTCGGGATGTGTGTGGGAGAAAACAAGCAAACATAATATATGTCATTTACTTATCTATTTGGTTTAGCTTCTTTTATTGTTTTAGAAACAGTTTTACAAAGAAATTCTGAATACTGTATACAATAACAACCAATATTGCCTTATAGTGAATCTTTGTCTTCTCCTCACCTTCCAGGTGAAGCCATATCCATGTGATAATAGCAAAGAGGGCAAACCAAACAGCAGGTTTATTTGTAGCTCTGACTCTCCTACCTGGATCCAAGGAATGAGAACTTCTACCTTCCATTCCTGCTCCCTGATTTCCTGAACTCCACTTCCAGCAGCCATGTTGTGGCATACACTGGGCAAGAGTGACTTTAAATTACTATGTGTCTTATTCAATTTCTTTCATAAGCTTTCTATGGTTTTCAGTGTACCGATCTCTTACCTCTTTGGTTAGGTTTATTCCTAAGTGTTTTATGGCCTGGGGGGCAATTATAAATGGGATTGATTCCTTGATTTTTCTGTCTGCTGCTTTATTATTAGTGTATAGAAATGCAACCGCTTTCTGTACGTCGATTTTATATGTGATTTTGCTGAATTCATGTATCAGTTCTAGTAGTTTTTGGTGGAATCTTTTGGGTTTTCCATGTATACTATCATGTTGCCTACGAAGAGTGAAATTTGACTTCTTCCTTGCCGATTTGGATGGCTTTTATTTCGTTTTGTTGTCTGACTGCTGAGGCTAGGACTTACAATGCTTTATTGAACAACAGTGGTGAGAGTGGATATCTCTGTCGTGTTCCCGACCTTAGGGAGAAAGCTCTCAGTTTTTCCCCATTGACAATAATATTAGCTGTGAGTCTTTTGAAAATGGTCTTTCTGATCTTGAGGTATGTTCCTTCTGTCTCTACTTTCTTGAGGACATTTATCAACAAAGGATGCTGTATTTTGTCAAATACTTTTTCTGCATGTATTGAGAAGATCATATGATTCTTATCCTTTCTTTTATTAGTGTGATATATCATGTTGACTGATTTGCACATATTGAACCAGCCCTGCAGCCCAAGAATAAATTCCACTTGATTGTGGTGAATAATTCTTTTAATGTATTTTGGATTTGATTTGTTAGTATCTTGTGGAGGATTTTTGCATCAGGGTGATTGGTTTATAATTCTTTTTAGCAGGGTCTTTGGTTTTTAAATCAAGGAATGCTGGCCTAATAGAATGAGTTTGGAAGTTTTCCTTACGTTTCTATTTTTTTGGAACAACTTCAAAAGAATAGGTATTCACTCTTCCTTAAATTCTTGGTAGAATTCCCTTGGGAAGCCATCTAACCCTGCACTCTTGTTTGTTGGGAGATTTTTTATTACTGATTCTATTTCTTTAGTGGTTATAGGTCTGTTCAAATTTTCTATTTCTTCCTGTTTCAGTTTTGGTAGTTCGTATGTCTCTAGGAATTTGTCCATTTCTTCCAGATTGCCCAATTTATTGGCATATAATGCTCATAATATTCTTTTTTTTTAAATAAGTGTACTTTTATTTATTTTTTATTTTTTTATTTATATATGAAATTTATTGTCAAATTGGTTTCCATACAACACCCAGTGCTCATCCCAAAAGGTGCCCTCCTCAATACCCATCACCCACCCTCTCCTCCCTCCCACCCCCCATCAACCCTTAGATTGTTCTCAGTTCTCAACAGTCTCTTATGCTTTGGCTCTCTCCCACTCTAACCTCTTTTTTTTTTTTTTCCTTCCCCTCCCCCATGGGTTCCTGTTAAGTTTCTCAGGATCCACATAAGAGTGAAACCATATGGTATCTGTCTTTCTCTGTATGGCTTATTTCACTTAGCATCACACTCTCCAGTTCCATCCACGTTGCTACAAAAGGCCATATTTCATTTTTTCTCGTTGCCACGTAGTATTCCATAGTGTATATAAACCACAATTTCTTTATCCATTCATCAGTTGATGGACATTTAGGCTCTTTCCATAATTTGGCTATTGTTGAGAGTGCTGCTATGAACATTGGGGTACAAGTGCCCCTATGCATCAGTACTCCTGTGTCCCTTGGATAAATTCCTAGCAGTGCTATTGCTGGGTCATAGGGTAGGTCTATTTTTAATTTTCTGAGGAACCTCCACACTGCTTTCCAGAGCGGCTGCACCAATTTGCATTCCCACCAACAGTGCAAGAGGGTTCCCGTTTCTCCACATCCTCTCCAGCATCTATAGTCTCCTGATTTGTTCATTTTGGCCACTCTGACTGGCGTGAGGTGATACCTGAGTATGGTTTTGATTTGTATTTCCCTGATAAGGAGCGACGCTGAACATCTTTTCATGTGCCTGTTGGCCATCCGGATGTCTTCTTTAGAGAAGTGTCTATTCATGTTTTCTGCCCATTTCTTCACTGGGTTATTTGCTTTTCGGGTGTGGAGTTTGGTGAGCTCTTTATAGATTTTGGATACTAATGCTCATAATATTCTGTTACTATTGTTTGTATTTCTGCATTGTGGTTAGGGATCTCTCCTCTTCCACTCATGATTTTATTTATTTGGGTCCTTTCCCTTTTCTTTATGATAAATCTGGCCAGGGGTTTATCTATTTTGTTAATTCTTTCAAAGAACCAGCTCCCGGTTTTGTTGATCTGCTCTACTGTTTTTTTGATTTCTGTATCATTGATTTCTATTCTAATTTTTTCCCTTCTTCTGTTGTTTTGGGGCTTGATTTGTTGTTCCTTTAGGAATAAGGTTATCCTTTAGGCATAAGGTTATGTTGTGTAGTTGAAGACCTTTCTTCCTTCTTTAGGAAGGCCTGGTTTGCTATGTACTTCCCTCTTATGACCATTTTTGCTATAATCCAGAGGTCTGGGACTGGATTGGAATAAGAAATGTTGTTAAAATGTTGATTCTACCCAAAACAATCTACACATTTAGTGAAATTCTTATAAAAATAACACCATCATTCTTCACAGACCTATAACAAACAATTCTAAAATTTTTATGGAACCAAAAGAGACCCTGAATAGCCAAAGTAATGGTGAAAAAGAAAATCAAAGCTGGAGGCATCACAGTTCCAGACTTCAAGCTGCATTACAAAGCTGTAATCATCAAGACAGTATGGTACTGGCACAAAAACAGACCAAAAGATCAATAGAACAGAATACAGAACACAGAACTATACCCACAAATGTATGGCCAACTAATATTTGACAAAGCAGGAAAGAATATCTAATGGGAAAAAGACAGTCTCTTTAGCAAATGGTATTGGGAAAACTGGACAGAGACATGCAGAAGAATGAACCTGGACCACTTCCTTATACATGCACAAAAATAAACTTAAAATGGATGAAAGACCTACATGTGAGACAGGAGACTATCACAATCCTAGAGGAAAACACAGGCAGCAGCCTCTATGACCTCGGCCACAGCAACTTTTTCCAAGACATGTCTCCTGAGACAGTAAAACAAAACCAAACATGAACTATTGGGACTTCATGAAAATAAAAACCTTCTGCACAGAGAAGTAAACAATCAACAAAACCAAAGGCAACTAATGAATGGAAGAAGATATTTGCAGATGACATACAGATAAAAGGTTAGTATCCAAAATCTATAAAGAACTTATCAAACTCAACACACAAAAAACAAATAATCCAGTGAAGAAATGGGCAGAAGACCTGAATAGACACTTTTCCAAAGAAGACATCCATATGGCTAACAGACACATGAAAAGAGGCTCAATATCATTTATCAACAGAGAAATACAAATCAAAACCACAATGAAATATGACCTCACACCTGCAAAAATGGCTAAAATTAATAATTCATGAAACAACAGATGTTGGCAAGGCTTAGAAAAGGGGAACAATTTTGCACTGTTGGTGGGAATGCAAACTGGTGCAACCAGTCTGGAAAACAGGATGGAGGTTCCACAAAAAGTAAAAATAGAACTATCCTACAACCTACAATTGCACTACTAGGTATTTA
Organism: Herpailurus yagouaroundi; assembly: GCF_014898765.1. NCBI lineage: Eukaryota > Metazoa > Chordata > Mammalia > Carnivora > Felidae > Herpailurus > Herpailurus yagouaroundi. The sequence goes on from NW_024412406.1 coordinate 2,759,102, forward strand.
TCCAAAGGATAAAAAATGCTGATTCATGGGGAAACATGCACCCCAATGTTTCTAGCAGCACCATCAACAGTAGCCAAATTATGGAAAGAACCCAAATGTCCACCAACTGATGAATGGATAAAGAGGAAGTGGTATATATAAGATACAATGGAATAGTACTCAGCCATCAAAAAGAATGAAATCTTGCCATTTGCAACAACATGGATGGAACTAGAATGTATAATGCTAAGTGAAATAAGTCAGTTAGCAAAAGACAAATATCATATGATTTAATTCATATATGTAATTTAAGAAACAAAAACAGATGAACACAGGTGAAGGGAAGGAAAAATAAGATAAAAGTAGAGAGGAATGCAAACTATAGGAGACTCTTAAACAGAGAACAAACTGAAGGCTGCAGGAGGGGTGCATGGGCTAAATAGTGGGAGGATGGGCTAAATGTGATGTCAATGTCCTAATAAAATTGCTTGAAAACAGTGATAAAGTTTTAAAAGCAGCTAGAAGAAAATGAAATCTTTACATGCAAAGAAACAAACAAATATAAAAAGTAGTGTATATGCCTTGTTAGATTTTATGGAAGCAGAAGACAATGGAAGAGAATCTTAAAAGTACTAATAAGAAGAAAACAAAAGCAAACACAAAATCAGTCAAGCTCGAATTCTATACCCAGAGAAGATATATTTTGCAAATGAAGACAAAAATTCTCAGGGTTAAGTCCCTCTTCCAAATGCTACTTATTTCAAAGTTAGATTAGTGAAATATTGATTGAAGATATGTGTTTGGATTAACAACTAAAAAGAATGATATCAGGAATTTCGTGGCACGTAAGGCTCTCTATCCTGAGATTCACACCATTTTCTTTTCTCAGATCACTGGGACTCATAAAGACGAGGACCTCATTTTAAACCTTTCCACAGGACAGATTGCCAGACAAAGTAAATGATAATATCAGGTAAAATTGAATTTCCAGACTAAAAAAATAGACATTTGTAGAATAATGCTATCTCAAAAACTGTTCAAAAGAAAAAAAGAAAATCAACACAATACAGAATATATATCAAGTGAACTAAAATTAGTAGAAAGGAAAGACCTAGAATTAGAAATAAATACACACAATGTAAGAAAACAGGAACAGATGCTAGCAATATCAAACAAGAATAATAAGTTTTTTTTAAAATCAAGATAAAACAATACGGGAAATTATTTAAAATAAAGCATCACATGTCTAAGTGAAATAGTAGTATAATATCGAAACAACAAATTAGTGAGGTAGATGATCAGAAATAAGGAATTTTAAGAAGGAAGCACAAACGGATGTAAAGGTATATATAAAACATAGAGGGTATAAAAAGGAAGTTTCAATTCCTTGGTCGAAGACTTCCTAGAAGAAGAAAACGAGTAGGGGTGATGGAGAAGGGATTTTTTTTTTTAAATAAATAAATAAATAAATAAATAGCCATATGATTTTAACCTTTGTTTAAAAAAATTCCATCACAGTTCAGTGAAAATATATACTTGGTAAATGGGATTATGGTGGGAAATATTGACCTGAGAGGAATTTGTAATAGAGAAGTAGGTGAAAAGATACCAAGCATAGTTACTAGAAGTACCCAGTTAAAGTACAAATCCAGAAGAAGCTGTCCAGGTCACCCAAAACTGGTGAGCAGTGAGAAAAAGAAATTAAGGTAAGAGGGACAAAGAAGGAGAAAAAAAAATCTTCAGAATTGGGATATGGATTCTATTCTATTCCCAATATGGTAACTGTATCTAATGAAATAGGAGGGTATGACAAAGGAGAATTTATCTTTAACTCTACCAGGTGCAATGGACATGATCCACTTCTGGTGTTCCTGCGAATAGAATATAATTTTATAGTAATCTCTGTATAATAAAAAATATAGGAATTTAAATAAATAACAATGAGTGAACTCCACATTGGAAGAGTATATGAGAAGTAATTTAAGAGTAGTATGGAATATAGACAGCAAATGAGATCATGAAAGAAAAACATTTCTCTGAATAAAGTTTTAAAAAATGAACTTGGATTTGAAAGCTTCAGAGAAGAAAGCATAACATTTCTGTATCCCGATGAAGAACCCCTTCTTTCAGGCATTAGAGCCTTCCACTGCTTGTTACCCAAAGTCGGAAAGCTAGTATATATTTGTTTTCTATCTGTTTATAATGGTGGGATAATTCATCTAGTAGTTAACCAATTATGGAAGTCTCAATGAAAATTTGTAAGAGAAATGAGTGGAGAGGCAAATTTTAAGAGGCAGCTAATCAATTCTGACCTGTATTCATGAGTCTCTCATGCCAGTAAAAGTTTGTCCTGATCTGATGTCACCCAACCCCCTCACCAGCAGTTTAGATCTAAGATATTTTACATATATCTAATTTCTGTGATAAAAAGATAGCAACTAAAGGTTATATCAAGCAATGCAGAACAAAAATGATTCTTTAGGGAAGGGAATTTCTTTGATATAGAGGAAATTAGTGTTTATCTCAAAGCAATGGAAAAGAAATGCATAGCAAATTAAAATCGCCTTTTTCCAATCTACCTTTTCCTTCCTCCCACCTTACCTTCCAGGTTGTACTCATTCACCCGACGCCATTTCAAGTAAATCTTCTTAGATATCCTCAAAGAGTTTTATTATCTCTTTATGCGATCCATGCCCACTCTTCTTCAACATTTCTCTAGGACTGATTTTGGGGAGGGAGATGACAGCTTTTCCTAGTTCACCATTGTGGCAGGAAATTAACGTGTTTTTGTTTTTTTGGTTTTGTGGTTTGTTTGTTCTTGTTTTCGTTTTTTCGTAATTTCTTTTAATATTTTTTCTATAGCCCCTTTTAAAATCGGCCTGTTTATATTTCCCCAAAATTCATATGTTGAACTCGTAACCTCAAAGTGTGCTGATATTAGTAGGCGAAAGTCCCGGGGAAGTGATTAAGTCTTGAGGATACAGCCCTCATGAATGGGATTAGTGCTCTTACTAAAAAGGCCTCAGAGAGCTCTGTCCCCCTTTCAGCCATGTAGGGATCCAGTGAGAAGTCAGGAACCAGGAACAGATCCTCCACGAGAACATTAGGATGCTGACATCCTAATCTTGGATTTCCATTCTCCAGGACACTGATCAAAAAATGTTTGCTTATAAGCCACCCAGTTTGTAGTATTTTGTTATAGCAATTTGAATAGACAGAAACAATGCTCAACATTCTATTTTAACTCCATCCATCATCCATCTTTGTAGATTTCTTTCAGCCTGCTACTGCAGTTTAACTTTATTTTCACAGTGGTTTGCAACCAAGAAGTGGTTGGCTAAGCTTTCAATAAAAAGGACTTTTATGCAGAGCATGACTTTCCCAAAAGATACATGGTGAGGTCTGAGTCTATCAGGAGATTTACTATAGATGTACTAGCATATGAATATTAAGAAGTTAATTTACATTGGGGCACCTGGGTGACTCAGCCGGTTGAGTGTCTAACTTCAGCTCAAGTCATGATCTCATGGTTGGTGAGTTCAAGCCCCACATCGGGCTTGCTGCTGTCAGCCTATCAGTGCAGAGCCTGCTTCAGATCTTCTGTCCCCCTCTCTCTGCCCCTCCCCTGCTTGTGCTGTCTCAAAAATAAATATTTAAAAAACAAAGAAGATAATTTACCTTTAAGCATAAGTAGTATTTTAAGGCACTTTTGAGGGAGAATGACTGATTAAGTTGACATTTTAGACAGATGGCTCTGGATTGTATGAAAAATGATTTGAGAGGAGGTGAATTAAAGAAAAGAGATCAGGAGGCACCTGGGTGACTCAGTTATGCGTCTGACTTTGGCTCAGGTAATGACCTCACAGTCCATGAGTTCAAGCCCTGCATTGGGATCTGTGTTGACAGCCCAGAGCCTGCAGCCTGTTTCAGATTCTGTGTCTCCCTCTCTCTCGGCCCCTCCCCCACTCGTGCTCTGTCTCTCTCTCTCTCAAAAATAAATAAACATTTTAAAAACTTTTTTAAAAAGTACTTCATTAAAAAAAGAAAAGAGATCAGTTAAGTTGATGAGTGGTCGCATGTAGTTAAAGCAAAAAGATATGGAAGAATCGATTTAATTTCTGAAAAATGATTGATTAATTCATCAGAATTTGTCAATGATTAAATGTGAAAAATAAGGTAGAGAGAAAAACAAAAATAACCTTTGTGTTTTTAATTTGGATATTAGGATGCATAAAGGAGGTATCATTTGAAATAGAAAATACAGTACTTTTAATTTGTTGAGTTTAAACATCTGTGGAATATACAGGTGGAATCTTAGCCTTGTGGTTGCAGGTGGAAATTCAGATAATTTTGAGTTCAGTTATGACTCCCAAAGGATGTATGTTAATGATCTTGCTATCTTATCAGGTTATTATTACCTAATCTTACTCTCTTAAATTTAGTATCCATTTTTTAAATGTTAAAATAGATAAGAGGAGATTAATGTTATACTTTTGTATTAACTACAACCAAATAAGAATATTTTGTATTTCTGTAATGAAACACCATTGTTTATGATCCAAGATGAAACTAATTTAAATTTAATTATCTTTCATAGTAAGCATGAGAGCAGGAAGATATTACTTTTCAGGTAGCTAGTGTAAAAAATTATTTTTATTTATATGAAGAAATATTCCATTTTTCTGAACATAAAGGGACAGCCATTTTGAAAACCTTGTAACACAGGTCACCAACAACCTTATTCAGCCAAGACTTCCAATCTTCTCATCTATGAATCTTTTTTCATGTGGTCCTTAAGATGAAAAAAAAATATTATAAATTGGTTAGGCTTTGATTCTGCTTCCTGACATATAAAATGGCCCCAGAAGCCAATGGGAAAAAATTTAAAACCTATATAATCACACGTAGAAATTTGAAAGACAGTATACCATGAAAACAATAGTGTTTACTCCATAACATAAATATGGTTTCAAAGGCGAACTGTGTTATTGAAAGGTAAGTAAACCACAGCTCTTTCTTTCTGCATGAGAAAATCTGATGGAAAATAACATAGCTGAAAAGGGATAGTGCTCTATTAGAAACATTTTCAAGATTCCTGTCTCTTTAACTTCAGTCCGTCCTGACACAGCATACCCTTCAGAATAGACCCTATTATGACTTTTCTGACATTGTGACATTACATCTTGCTTCCAGCTGTTTTGAATATTCCAAAAGAATATTTTTAGAGATAAGATACAATTAGTAGTGCCAGAAACTCTCTCCACATGTAGGCAGCATAGATTATAGCTGAAGAAAGGTGGGCCAATCATAGTTTAGCTGTATCATTATCTAGGCCTCAGGGATAGCTACAAACCTGAGAATCTCATTGACAATTTAGTTACAGAGGACTTTGTTATGAGTTTAAATTGGCCAGGATAATGTACATGACAAGTCTTTTTAGCTAAATGTTTAAGCTGCTTTAATCACAGAGTATGAGGAATAATTCCAGTATGTTTAGAAACTCAGAAAAAAGCCTGGAAGAAATACCGCATTTTGCAATGTATTCTGAGGGCAAAAGCTACATGACCAGATTAATGAAAGCAGACAAGCAATATTCCTATATATTCAGAGTCAAAAAAAGGTTTTATTTCCTTCTCCCTGCCACTGAAGTAGCTTGCCAATGAAAGAATAAACAAATAAATTAATTAATTATTTTTAATCTTACATATGAAATTATTTGAAACTACAGTGAATACATTTAAACTGCTTATAATCCACTGCTATTCCTTTAAACTCCCCTAAACTCTGCAAAAATTCATCTAGACATTAATTCAAGAAAAATTTAAACAATTTTGGAATATCAAGGTATATTAAGAATAGAGTTATTAGAACAGGAGACAAAAACTCTACTTGTATTTTATATCTTATTTTCTTAGGATAGGAAATGCAGCAGGCAGAAAACATTAATGGGGAAAAATGGAATTATTGCTAGAAGGCTTTGTTTTAAGGGCCAAGTCCATAATTTACTAGCTGCTTGCATTCAACAACACAATTTCTAAAAATCATAACTTGATTTTTATCAGAGTATTGCTGTGAAAACCAGGCAAGATTCTGAAAGTTCTTTTCGATAACAATAAAATATAGAAATTTAATTACTATTAACAAGTATTTTTCCAAGTGCCAAAGGAACATTAAATTTCCATTATACCTTATTTCCTAAATTTCCTATTCATACCTAAATTTCCATTCCACCTTATAATGCTGTTTTTTTGCCTTTCTTCTATTATTCAAATACAATGTGTTTTACTGGTTACAAAAAATTAATATTAATTTGTAAAACATTACTGATTATTTAAAAACTTGGGAGGATTTTGTTACCACTATCATATTTGGAAGCATTTTATTTCCTTTTTATTCCTTTCTTTCTATGATATAAACCTTTCATTAGTTGGCTAGGTATTACTTTTATGAAATTCTATTAACACTGCTGGCATAATTTCTAGGCAAGAGATACTTATAAAGAGTTATCCTTGTGTTATTCTTCTGCAATGCTTGCCCCCACCAAGTAATGCAATAGTTTAATGCAGTGCAATAATGGCAAATTGCAAGTGTTTTTATTCTAGTTCTTGTGAAAAGTAAGTGCAACTTATATCGAAAATATCCCCTGGAGATTGTCCTGGAAAACTTTTATTTTTTCTGTTTTGTTTCTATCATGTCTTTATAGGAAATGGCAGTAATAATCATAACAATAGCAGGCAATATTTATTGAACATATACTATGTGTTCATACTCTTCTAAAGGCTTTGTATACATTGTCTCATTAATACAAAATATTACATGATAGAGAACCAAAAACTGAGGTTTAGAAAATTTAAATTACTCAGGGATATGATCACTTAAGAGAGAGGATTTTATCTAAGGTCTGTCTGATTCCAGATCCTTGTGCTGGTAATGACAGACTGGCACGCATAGGAGACACATATCTTTAATGGAATTGAAATGTGATTGGTGGAAGTTCATGAACACATAAATCAAACTACAAGGGTAGTAATGCTTTATCTATCAAATTGAGAAAGGCCAGGAATTAAAAAAAAATGTGTTATATCAAATTTACCTTGAGTATTATATTTCAATATCTTTCAGCATATTCTATTTTAGTACTGTCCCTCTCATCTTTTTCTATCTTTAGAATTTAGTATGGTCCTTGCCACGATGAGTAGTCAGTAACTGTTGTCAAATCAGAACTTGATGTTCTGGTTGCTCTCATTTCTCCTGTGAGAAAAATACAAAATGTGCTGAGGTGGATAGAAGGACAGCACTAAATTGAATACCTACTAAATTGCAAGCACATGTTACACATCATTGCATTTGGTTTGCATCACAGGCAGTGAGGTGGTTATTTTGAAACCTCATGTTATATGATGAGTCATTTGCTTAAGCGAGCACGTTTGGCTATTGAAGGAATCAGGATCTGGATCCAGGTCTGTTTAATTACAAATCTAATAGTTGTCCAAGTAGTCTACACAAACTTGTAGGAGTTAAAGTGTTTCTTTGCCTCACTGGCCTGTTTTTGTCTCTATGCCGTAGCTGATGGAAAGTTCACGACCCTTTATTCTTCTTTCAGGTGACGGACATTTTGAGGATAGATGGGAGGGTAGTATCCTTGATGCACGCACAGTGATCTCTCCCTACAGTGTACATATTTCTTACTTTTGCTAACATGGAAGACTTTCATTTGTGGATGTAGCCAAGTCAGCTTTCCAACTTGAAGGTCAGAAAATCAGACTTGTCTTTTAGAAATGGGTCTGCCTGCCTCCCTCAGCTTTGCTTTGCTGATAAGGCATGATTAACTTTCACAGAATCACCTACAATGATTTTTTTTTACCCATTTCAGTAAAAATAAGTCAAATAATAAGAGGTTTTGGTTATATTTTCTGAGAGGATTTCCACAATTATTCTACTCATGCCTAGCAATAACTCCCCACCCCTTTTCTTTCTTTTGGCTCAGGAGTCACATTTCAGTGAAATATTCAGAATATCTAATTAGAAAAGCAAACTGCTTTCATAGATGTGAGAAATCTATGGCATATTTTCTCTTGGGATATAAAATTTAAATTACTGTGCTGAGGTATGTGATTCTTGCTCTTTTATAATAAGCAGGTTATGTGCTAAAAAGAAAAGAGCAAAAATCCCTGAAGATTGACCTTGGTTTGGAAAGTTGTTTTTATTTTTTAATATACAAAGTATCATGCTATACCATGTAATTTTATGGAAATTTGATACCAGGCCTTATTTAATTTATACACTAAGTTATGATAACTCTAGGCTTTCTAGTCTGATTTATGCTGGAGGAACTGTGGGAAAAAAGGACATTATTTTGTGGTCATGCTCAGTAATTGCTACATGCTGTAAAGATTGTGCTATGGTAAATCGAAATAATTACAAAGTTATCTATACAATATGACATGCTTTTTATTCTCCTGGGATGGTGCACCAGACCAGAAATTCTAAAATTTCACTTAAGCTGATAATATCCCTCCAATTAATTGTGAAATATATTATCACCAGACAAGAGAGAACACCAAAAGTGCAGTGAAAGAACTATGTCCTAGATTTGTGAAGCGTATGATGGATGAGAAAAGACTCACCTTGCCTGACCCAGGAAAGTGCGATAGCTATTAGGATATATGGGAACTTGTCATTCTGTATCTTATATTAACTAATATGTAATATATGTGTCTCTGGAGAAATTTCACACAAGAACAGTAAAATTATGAGACACTGTCAAATCTAGCAGAGCAAAGGTTGTAAAAAACGATTGTTCTAAAGATTTTTTCTTTTTTTCATCATTTTTTACTGATATTTCTTTCACGTGTTTGCCATTACTTACACCTGCATTACTGATTACTTAATTGATGAACACATTGCTTTTCCAAGTGTTTATTGATATTTCATAGGTCAAAATAGGATACACAAATTTGCCCATTCTTGATGACAATATATGGTATAAATCTATATGTGTATATATATATATGTTTTTATATATATATATATATGTATATATGTGTGTGTGTGTGTATATATATATATATATATATCAAAATATATATATTTTAGAGAGAGCATGAATGGGGGAAAGAAGCAGAAGGGGAGAGAGAGTGAGCATGAATGGGGGAGAGAGGCAGAAGGGAAGAGAGAGTGAGCATGAATGGGGGAGAGAGGCAGAAGGAGAGAGAGAGAGAGAGAGAGAGAGAGAGAGAGAGAGAGAATCCTAAGCCAGTTCCATGCACAGCATGAGGCTTATTGCAGGGATCGATCCCATGACCCTAGGATCATGAACTGAGCTGAAATCTAGTGTTGGGCACTCAACCAACTGAGCCACCTAGGCACCCCAACATCTATATTTAAAGAAATATTTACCTGGAATCAAGCTAAATCCAATAGTAAAATAAGTATTTAGGTACACACACACACACACACACACACACACACACACACACAATGAAAATTTATTTTTGCGGTCCATATCATTCCTTTCCTCCAATGCCCATTTCTGGGCATGAGATTTATAATCATCACCAAGGTTTACAATGCCTGTTTCCAATCACACCTTCTTCCTCTCTTCTCCATTTCTATGGTTCATCCAATCGTGTTTTTTCTAATGGGTGAACATGCCAATATATTTCCTTCCATAATATCTTGGGTCTTGCTGTTCTCTCTGCTTGGAAAACCCCACTCCAAAATTTTATATGGTGTGTCCTTCCTGTCATTCAATTGTTAGTTCATCTACTACTTGCTAAGATACACCCAACTTAAGTTTGCCTTCCATCATCGAATGACATAATTTTTAAAAAAAGAATTACCGTTATGTATTATTTATAGTACTTATCACTATCCTACATCCTCACCTTTGTTTTATTTTTTTTTATTTTTTTTTCAACGTTTTTTTATTTATTTTTGGGACAGAGAGAGACAGAGCATGAACGGGCGAGGGGCAGAGAGAGAGGGAGACACAGAATCGGAAACAGGCTCCAGGCTCCGAGCCATCAGCCCAGAGCCTGACGCGGGGCTCGAACTCATGGACCGCGAGATCGTGACCTGGCTGAAGTCGGACGCTTAACCGACTGCGCCACCCAGGCGCCCCCCTCACCTTTGTTTTAGTTGTGGATACACAATTAGACTTGAGTCTAACACAACACAAAGCATTAAATACTTATATCAGTCGCTTTATGTCAGTAATCATTGATGGACACTAAAATGTGTAAGTAAAATTTTGATGAGATACAGGAGAATTATGGAGACTCAATCTGTCCCCTCACAAATTAATTATTGACCTCAAAGAGACAAAATGTCACATCACCAGTAATAGAATAGACTGGAATTATGATCCTCCTGATATGATGCACTGAGAAGGATCAAATACCATTTTGATGTTGCTTCAGCCAGAAATGTATAACCTAAATCTAATAATGAAGAAACTCCAGATATACCCAAATTGAGGGACATTCCACAAAATTGGGTTCTGTAAAGTCTTGAAATACAAAGAAGACTGAAGAACTGTTGCCAATTAAAGTAGATTTAATTGAAAGATAACAGTTTTCTAAAGAAAATACGGATACTGAATATTAATCAATTTTGCCTTTGGTTGGCTACCCTGTAGACCAGGACTAGTAGTCCAATATGAGAAAGCGAAATAATTGAAGAATTGCTGGCAATTAATGGATCTGACAATTATTTACTGGGCGCATTTGCTTATCTCATTGACTTCAATTTAACATCATCAAAATGTAATTAAGTTCCAAATAGAATGTATGTTGAAAATTGTGGGAGACCACATGTTTTCGTGCATGAGGAGGTAATTCTTCTCTCATGGAACTTAGAATATACTTCTTTTATTTAGCTATCTCATCAATTATTACAGTCTTATAATCGTAATAAATTGTATGCTGTTTTTCTCTTTGGAAACATTGAAGACTAATTAGTTTCAAATTCTATGGTGTGTGATATTTGGAATCTAGAGTTTCATTCTAAAGAAGATGGTAGTATAGTGGGAACGATAAGTAAGAAGATTATTAACCATTAAATAGAAAGCCCACTGAAGTTGATGTCACTGCCAGCATCTTCTTCTGCAAACATTTTCAGGTCCTATAGGCCTGTTTCATTTTTTCTCATCATTTCTGATACTAACTGACAAATCTCTTGTTGGATTTTTAAGATTAATGCATCAATCATTATGTGAATTATGTACATAAAGAACATATACATTGCTCTCACATTTTGTCTCATTTCAACCCAGATAGATAGTTCAGAGTGAGAGACAAAACTACAACTTGATCAAGTGCTTACTGTACAAGATTTCAAAGACCTGAGCTGAAATACTTTTCTGAAAGCAGAGGCTTGATTCTCTGAGACTAGTGATCATAAAGCAAAAGAAAGGGCAAGAAGAGAGGTCAGAAATGGAACAGGGTGAAAAAAGATGCTGAAGTACCTTCGTTGAACCCTTTTTGCATCTGGACCTAGAAAAAGTGACTTAAGCTCACCGAAGCCAACCATCAAGCAGAGATTGAGAAGTGGTCTGGAAAGCGTCTGAGAAAGAGTGTTGGGTGGTTTAAGAGGTAGCAAAGCAAATGGAGGCAAGTCTGTAGCAGTGAAAGGACGGGTCGCTTTTGGTCTCAGAGCTACTAAAGAATCCTTAGGATGAAGAGGTGCTGACTCCAGATTAGTTAACATCTATAATGAGGACAATTAATCAGACACTAATAGGCATTACATTGACATGGATCAGTTCCCACAAATGTAGAGCAACAACCAACTTCATAAATCAGAATGGAAAATATCTACATGAGCTGCCAAAGAGATCTTTTAAAAATCATGTTTCTCTATAACTTATTATGACAAAAATGTATGCTAATATTTCTATTACAACATATTTAAATTTAATTTTTATTTAAAATTTGTTGTGTTTCGATGAACAGACTGTTAACTCCCACTAGGCAGAGAGTGAGGCTTCTGCCTCTTTTAGAATCTTTCACAGTGTTTTAAATTTGTTATATAGCCTTCTAACTCTCCTCCTTATTCCACTCTTTCCTCCTTTAACCTGTTCTCCATATGGCCCAGTAGAATAATTCTTTTAACACATGAATGTTTCATTCCACTCTCTCTAATTTCTGATTTCAGGTGTAATGATCTACACTTCCTATTTTGACCTGGAGGTAGGGCAACCATATAATTTATCATTCAGACCCAGGGCACTTTTGAGAGAGAACAAAGAAGCCATTGAAAATTGTGAAGGCATAACATAATTAATGGGTATCTTAGGGAAATTGAATGTGTGTCCTTTCCAACCTCATCTGCTGACAACCTCTATCATTCTGGTGTCACTTACCTAGTAGCTGCCATGTTGTGGGCATGCCATTGATAAACAGCTGTTAATATACGAGTGAATAAGTAAATATATTTTAAGTCTGTGCTGAAAGACTATGGATTCCAATTTTCCAAAATCATCACTTAAGTTATTTTAAGCTCGTCTTCAGAGTCTTTTAAATTTATTTTTATACTTTCCCTCCAGACCTATATTTATCTACGTGCATATTAGTTTGTTTCCAAGTTTTTATTTATTATTTATTTATTTAAATCCTGCCCCCAAGTTTTTATTTAAGTTCTAGTCAGTTAACATCAGTGTAATATTGGTTTCAGGAGTAGAATTCAGTGATTCATCAATTACATATAACACCCAGTGCTCCTCACAAGTGCCCTCCTAGTTTCCAAGGCTGCCGAGTGCCGCAAGCTGAGGGTCTTACACAACAGAAATGAATTATCTTACATTTTGGAAGGACAGAAAGAAGTCAGAGATCAAGGTGTCTGCAGAATTTGTTGCTTTGGAAAATCTGAGGAAGAATCTGTCCCATGCTTCTCCCTAGCTTCTGGTGATTTGCTGGTCATCTTCGGCACTCCTTGGCTTGAAGCTGCCTCACCCAATTTTGCCTTCCTCCTCATATGGCCTATCCCTATATAATTATCTGTCTCAGTGTCTAAATTTCCCCTTTTTATAAGAGCATAGTTATATTGTAGACAAACAAGCAAACAAACAAACACACAAAGAAACATGGTCATATTGGTTTAAGGCTTACTCTAATGACCTTAACCCATAACTTGATGACCTGCCAAGTCCCTATTTTCATATAGGGCATTACTCACAAGGCCTGAGGTTAGGACTTCAACATCTTTGTGGGGACACAATTCAACCCATAACAATATGCATACAACTACAGTATTTTTTTATTTTAAAAATAGTTAATCTTGATAAGAAGAACCCTTGGAGTCAGGGAAAAGTTTATTATGTGCTATTTTGCACCAGAATCCTTTGTTTGCAAGCCTCAGATAGCAAAGTAAGACTACATTTATTTTAAATAAATATGTTTTCATATGTGTATGCGTGCTTTGAGTGTATGTATTTTGATTTAGGGGATCCAAGTAGTAAAATTAGCTTCAAGTAGAGCTCAATCCAGAAATTGTCAATCTGTAGCAGTCGACAAGGAGATGAAACATAGCTCCTTCCTTATTTAAGGCTGACTGAAAGGGGTACCTGGGAGGCTCAGTCAGTGACCTACTTTGGCTCAGGCCATGATCTCATGGTTCATGAGTTCAAACCCTGCATCAGGCTCTCTGCTGTCAGCACAGAGCTCACTTTGGATCCTCTGTCTCCCTCTCTCTCTGCCCCTCCTGTGTGTATACTCTCTCAAAAATAAACTTAAAAAAATAAGGCCAACTGAGAATATACTGTAGTCCTAAGGCTATTGAGACAGCTATAACTTACCTCTTTATTAGGAGATTTTCTTTATGTTCCCTTTTGCACCAGAATTTGTGTATTTGTATACATGGGTACACTTTAGTTTCATGAAGATACTTGAAGAATTAGCTTTAATTATGGCAAAAGGATTACCACCAAATTCTGAAATAAGACCTTAATAGGTTTTGAAGGGGAAACTGGGAAAATAAGGCAATACATCTGCCTTTGCTTGAGTATTTCCTTGTAAGCTGGTCAAAGAAAGACATTGTTTTTATGTGTGTCCTCTGCATGTATTTTCATGTGATTGTGCCAGGGGTCAGGGAGTGGAAGTGGGATTTGATGGTGCACTGCGGATTACTGGGGTGTGAGAGAGTACAGAAGAAGGACATAAGTAAGATAATAAGAAAAGAGAAACAAAATACAGATAGGGAGTGCTTATACCAAACCTCACTGGATTGATTCCATTTAGGACTGTTTCCCTGAGGTGTAGGTTCTAGGCTGTGTTATATATGCCCCATGGAGTCACATCATGCATGCCATCTCTGATTTGAAAGATTTATAAAGGGAAAGCAAATTAGTTGAGGGTAAGGAGACCTTTTTTTTTTTTTCTCTCTCTCTCTCCCTCTGTCTCTCTGCCTCTGCCTCTGTCTCTCTCTCTTTTTCTCCCCCAGCTGCCTTGCCCTCATTACAACTGGGCAGTACCTTACAAAGAGTAGTGGCTGGTAATTGCTTATAAAATTACATTTATTAATTAGTGTAAGCTTTCTTTTTTTTAAGTTTATTTATTTATATTGAGAGAGAGAGAGAGAGAGAGAGAGAGAGAGAGAGAGAATCCCAAGCAGGCTCTGTGCTGTCAGTGCAGAGCCGGATGCAAGGGCTTGATCTCAGGATCTCAGGAAACTTGAGATCATGACCTGAGCTGGTATCAAGAGCTGGAAGCTCAACCAACTGAGGTACCAAGGCTCCCCAGTGTGGTCTTTCTTAAGGAGGAATTTAAATCTCATAAACTCCTTAAAGTTAAAATTTTGTGTCACAATATTTAGTTGTTTCCTTAAAAATTACTTACTAACAATTTAATTAAAGGCCAAACACACACACACACACACACACACACACACACACACACTCCCAAGCATTGGTGTGCTGGAAGCAACTTGTACTGTTATTAGAGCCAGAGCTGTTTGTCGAATTGTCAGGTATTTGTGGGACAGTTGTTAAACACAGCTATTATAAAGTTTACATGAAATAGGTTATACTTAAAACAGTGATGATAAATACTCAAAACCCATCACTTTATAATTATTTCCCACATACTGCTCAAAAAGACTGCAGATTCCTTAGTAAACATCACGGGTAGTAACTTCAAGAGCTCTGATAATACATTGAAATTCTCACCTGTGATGTTCACTAAGGAAGTTCCAGAATGCTCCACAGGAAGTATCGTGATGCTGTGAGCTGGATGACTTGAGGGTAGGCATGGGAGGAATGATGTGTTTGTTTTTCTTTATTGTTTGTTTTATGTCTACAAAAAAAAATTAGAAGAAAGCACAGAGAGTTCTCATACACCCAGGCACACAGATTTCCCTATTAGGACAATTTTACATTAATATGCTACATTTGTTATCGTTAATAAGGCAACATAGATACGTTATTATTAACCAAACTCCATAGTGCGTTTATACCTCTTTAATTTTTACCCATTGTGCTTGTTTTATTTCAGGATCCCACTTAGGATACCACATTATGTTTAGTAGTCATGTCTCCTTCTCCTTAAGACTCTCTTTCCTATGACATTTTCTCAGACTTTATTCTTTATGACCTTGACAGCTCTGTGGAGTACTGGTCAGTTATTTTGCATAGGATGTTGCCCTACTGGAATTTTTCAAGTGCATTTGTTAAGATATGGCTGGGGTTATGAGTTGGGAGAATGCCAGAGTAAATTATCACTTTCAACACATCATATCAAGGTTATATATTATCAACATAATTTATGGTTTGATCACCTCAGTGTCAGTTTTGCCACTGTAAAGTTACTCCTTTTTATCCCTTGGAATAGTGCTATTCCTTGAAAGGAAGTTGCTATGTACTGCACTTATCTAAGAAGTGGGAGCCAAGTTCCTCCTTGTTTAACACAGATTTTCTACATTAATTTTTGGAATTTTTCTGGATGGCAGA
This sequence comes from Herpailurus yagouaroundi, assembly GCF_014898765.1. Taxonomy (NCBI): domain Eukaryota; kingdom Metazoa; phylum Chordata; class Mammalia; order Carnivora; family Felidae; genus Herpailurus; species Herpailurus yagouaroundi. The sequence continues at coordinate 2,775,024 of NW_024412406.1, forward strand.
ATTGTCTTTTATGCATATTTATTTATTTATTTACTTTATTATTTATTTGTATCAATATGAATTCATTGATATTTGCATATTTTATCCTTGAGATAATAATACAGTATTGTTTCTTTTATATTGTTGCTCAAATTGTTGTAGCTTTGGCCATTGGAAGATCTTTCAGATGGCTCCTGTGTGCCTTTGACATATCCTGATCAAAGTGCATGTGTGTGTGTGTGTGTGTGTGTGTGTGTGTGTGTGTGCATGTGCTTACACTGAGCCCTCCTTAGTTTCTGACACCACATGATACTCTAGGCTTATCTTGTGTGTTGTTTGTTCCAACACTAGAATTAGCCATTTCTCCAAAAAGACCAGTTCCATTTATTGAAGAATGGTATTAGACACCAATAAATTCATGTTAGATGTGCTTAGCTATTAAGCCACTGTTTCTTTTCAGATCTCTCAATGGACAGAGAAAAATATAACTGTATTTATACTAACCTGTGTATATACAGCTATCTATGTCTCTAATCACCTGTGTCTATTTTAAGCTAAAAATGAGTTCACACTAATGTTTCCAACTCTAGCCAATTACTACCTGGATCATTTTAGCCTCATTCACTTGCTGAAATGAGTTGGTTTACAGTTTAGATACAAACAAATTTTGATTTTTATTTCTAAATGAGGTTTAAAGTACCTAACTATGGTGTAAAGGGTTCAGTTGTTGGATGTGACTGAAGCAGTTAAAGGAAAAGACAGACAGCCTCAATATCACAAATACATATTTTTTTTTCTTTAAAAGTCCATAAAAGGGGCCAAAAGTTACTTGGCGGATCACATTGAGTACCTAAAATTATATGCTAATAACCAGAATCCCAGAATCTTAAATATAAGAGAATCCAGACTGGAACACCATCTCCACTACTCAAATAAACATTATTTTTTTTATTTTACCATTTAGGAAACTGGTATCATACCACACAGAAAACCTGTAAATAATAGATACTAGTGTATAAATTATTCTGTGTGTATAAATATACATATAAAATATGTGTATGTATTTGTGTATGTTCAGGCAATTGTGTGTGTGTCATTTCAGAGAATGTGCCTTATTTCAATAATTCTTAACAAATCTTTTATCATTTTTATAAACATTATAGTTACTAATTATCAAGCTTCCCCAGTTATAATAATACAGGAATACACAGTTTTATCTATTACAGTATTTTGATTATCAGAATAAAAAAGGTCAAGTAAGGCCCCTAGAGAACCGTAGATTAGAGAGGATTATTTCTGCCCATATGTGCTACATACTTAATGAGCAGGATTTACTATGGGGAAGTAAAATATTTGGACTTGAAATTAAGAATTTAATTGCATTAACACTTTAGTTCCTCTGGGCTATGGAGATTATTCTAATATGTAAAATATCAGCTACATCTGCAGAACAAGCTTTCCCCCTGTATGGTTCAGGGCATTAGGGGATCATGGACTTGGCTTGTCTAAACAAGAGCAAACAAGGAAAAATTAGCAGCCTTGTTTATTTTTATCTAGGCATTCACTGAAATAAGAAAATTGTGTATAAAAAGGCACTAAGTAGTAAAATGCTAAGTGATAGTAAGCAGCTTACATTTGTAAAGGGAAGGGAACCTATTAATTTTTCACAAAATAATGCATATAATTAAATATAAAAGTGGTTGTCCTGATTACAAAATAAATAATGTATTTAATTAAACATTTTAACTGAATTTTGTCTAAATTATTTGGATTTCTGAAAACCAAGCTAAGATGGAAAATTATGTTACTCTCATAAGATCTCATCTTCCTTATTATCATATAAAAATTGCGTGCAGAGTAAAGATTATATTACTAGATTATTGAATCACTGCCTCTTTTAAATTCTTACACCTACTTCATATACACACAGATACATACACACACACATACAATCCACATTTAGGAGAACGATATATTATGATATTGATTCCTTTCAGCCTAGAGAAAATAGCATGGAGAAAAACGTGAAATGGTGTACAGAACCAAGAATTGGGAAATTGAAACATTATGTCATATGTTTATGAATCCAAAAATGAGTAGGTGGCTCTATAGAGGGTCTCCGTGTTTAATACATATAAGCTTTATGTACAAAAACAGGGAAGCTGCCTACCCCCAGTGTATCATCACCTCAGATTCACTGCCCTGAACAGCGTCATACTTCCTGTGAAGCACCATAAAATTTCCTTTAGAAATTTTTTAAGAAAAAAAATTCTAGGCGCTCCTGAGTGGGTCAGTCAGTTGGGCGTCCAACTTTAGCTCAGGTTGTGATTTCACAGCTCATGTGTTTGAGCCAAATGGAAGACTCTCTGTTGACAGCTCAGAGCCTAGAGCCTGTTTCAGATTCTCTGTTTGTGTGTGTGTGTTTCTCTCTCTGCCCCTCCCCTGTTAGGGGTCTGTTTCTCTCTCTCTCTCTCTCTCTCTAAAAATAAGTAAACATAAAAAAGAAAGAAAAAAACTCTATGGAATGCCTCAGAACTTTGTCTATATTAAACATTTCACGTGGGTGGGCTGGGAGGTCAAATGGGTGAAGGTGGTCTAAAGGTACAAACCTTCAGTTATAAAATACATTAAGTCATGGGGATGTAATGTATAACGTGGAGACTATAGTTAATAATTTGTATTGCTTATTTGAAAGTTGCTAACAAAATAGGTCTTAAAAATTCTCATCACAAGAAAAATAAATTCTGTAACTATGTGTAGAGATGGATGTTACCTAGACTTACTGAAGTAGTCACTTGACAATATACACAGATATTAAATCCTGTTGCACACCTAAATTGATATAGTGTATGTAAATTATATCTCAATTTTAAAAATTTCACATTTAAAATTGGGACGATTTTATTTAGACTGTAGAAGACAGAATATACTAAAAGAGAAGAAAGCAAATATTACAGCTCTTCAGTGACCATAACTATGGTGTATGAAAGAAATGATCATTGTGATAGTTTCTTATCTGGAATTTCAAATTGTTTTCTGTTGTCTCTCTAATCAATCTCCTCCTCTCTGGTAAATCAAACCTATAGATGTGTTGTTTAAGATGAGACTTACAATTAGTACTAAACTTAATGCCTGACTGTGTCCTATATAAATGGGTTGTCTAGGTCTCTTAAAAGTATCAGTTTTTTTTGTGTTTATTTTTAATTGCCCCACCATAATTGGGCATTGTAACATAAGCCACATGAGTCCTTTGCCAAGTAAGAAAATTAACACCCACACATTATTATCCACATTATATTTATGTATTTACAATATTTCTATCGTGTCTTTTATGAAAGAGAATCTCAGAGTTTCCAAAATCTACTGAGGATTGATTGTAGATCAAAACACCACGTCCCTCTTTTACCCAATTTTCTACTGTGTGTACTAGATCTAGAGTAGGACAGCATTAACTGGAAATGGAATGGAGATCAGGACACGGTTTCCAGGAAGTAGCTTTCTGGTCCGAAATTTTAAAGAGGGTAAATCTCATGTTAAGTATTCTTTCCACAAACAAAACTAACATAACATGTAGACACACACACACGCACACACACACACACACACACACACACACACACAGGGACTCAAGGAAACTTTTGGAAGTGATGGATATGTTTGTTACCTTGAATGTGAAGATGATATCATGGGTGTATGCATATGTTAAGTGCATCAAGTTGTATACATTATGGTTTTGTTGTTTAACAACTATATCTCAATAAAGTTGTTAAAACAAAACAAAGTAAGAAGATATGGTTATGTAGAAATTGGCTTCTTTTGTTCTAATCAGAATCTTCTGACTGGAAGATTACTAAAAGGAGGCTGCATTACAAGCAAGTCAAGACATACAAAACTTTTGATTATAATAGAATGCTATCTTAATATTGAAAGTTACTATATTATTTTGTATTCCTCGTTCTAGCAGCCCTCAGTTCCTTCATTTGTTTATACTGTCCTAACTTTCCCTTAGGGATCTACGATTTACATTCTCCTTGAATAACATTAAAATTGTTGGTCATGGGGTAAGCCAATATATTTTTTCTTACATCATTAAGATGAAACTGTGTGGCTCTATAAGTAATTATAATAGTGGCACACTGAAAAAAAATTGTTTATGGTTTTTGCTACCCAGATTAGATTAAGGAAGTCAAATATCATTTTCCATCCTACACAATGTTGGTTCAAATTTTCTCTAAATTCTGTTATCTATTTCATACTATGAGTAAGCTTCAATACATTTTTTGTTTTTAATTGAAAAAAAAATTCCTGACATATAAGGCCCAAAGTATCCTATAGGTGGCTCACTGCATGAACTGTGTTGAAACCTTTGAAGATTTGGGGCACTTGGGTGGTTTAGTTGGTTAAGCCTCCGACTCTTAATTTTGGCTCAGTTCATGATCTCAAGGTTCGTGAGATCAAGCCCCACATCGGGCTCTGTGCTGACAGCATAGAGCCTGCTTGAGATTCTCTCTCTCCTCTCCCTCCCCTGCTCATGCTCATTCTTTTTCTCTCTCAAAATAAGTAAAATAAATATTAAAAAAAACTTTAAAATTGTAAATAATATAAATATGTAATTAATCATTAAATTTTTAATCAAACTCCTTTATTAAACTATCTGCTTTCCTGAATTTTATCTGCCATCAAGAAATCTTTTTCACAGATCCTTGGCTTAAGTTTGAAATATTTGGATTTTTCATGGACTTGATTCTTTCCTGACTCTGACAAATTCCCATTCTGGCATTTTATCCTATAGTTTTGTCCTTGGATTGGTGTTCCCTGTATTAACTCCTTACTGTTTCCCTGTGACCAGCTGCTTGTACGGACTCTTTGGTGTTGACGCTTAACATTAATACCCATGTTTTGTTGCCACTGCTTACAACCTTGGCCTGTTCTCTCAGGTAGCATTTGGGACACCAGTGTCAATCTCATACATTTTTTTATGATCCTTTAAAAAAATTCTAGAAAAGCTGAGCTCCTGGTTTATGGTTCTTATAAAATTCTCAAGAAAAAGAAAATAATCTTATGGATGGATTTTAATAGCAAATGGTAAAATAAATGAATTTACTCATTTAATAAAGCATACTTTAAAAATTGTTATAATTTCTCATCTATACATGTGGTACTAAAAGTAAAGGCCTGAGGCACCTGGGTGGCTCAGTTGGTTGAGGGCTGACTGGCTCAAGTCATGATCTCCCAGTCTGAGTTTGAGCCTCCAGTCAGGCTATGTGCTGATAGCTCAGAGCCTAGAGCCTGCTTTGAATCCTGTGTCTCCCTCTCTCTCTGCCCTTCCCCCCACTTGCACTCTCTCTCTCTCTCTCTGTCTCTCTCTCTCTCTGTCTCTCTCTCTCTCTGTCTCTCAAAAATAAAATAAATATAAAACTTTTTTTTTTTTTAAAGTAAACTCCTATGAGCAAAGAGTTTATCGTGCTTTCATGAATACCTGTTCTGAGATGTATATGATATAATGGCAGACTCTTTGGATCTGACTGTCCTTCAATTCTTGAATCACAATGAGCCAGAAATTTTAAGATGCCCACACACAGAAATTGATTCCTTATTAAATGAAAAGTAAAAACCATACCTAAATTGTATCCAGATTGAATATTGCTTTAATTCCTTCACCTAATTTTTTTAAAAGTGTTGATATTGTCCTGATCACTAAGCTAACAAAATGTTCATTCATGGTTGGTAAAGGACAGTTTGAGGGTGGGCATGTTCTATAGTTGAATCCCCAAAAATTTGGAAGTAGTGTTTTTACTTGGTCTTCTGGGATGATTCCTGAGCTAAATCTCATTAGTCTTTGCTCAAGTAAAGAAAAATTTTAATGATATTGAACAAAAGGTTAGAAAGAAAGGGATATCTAAGCAAAGGCAAGGCTTTTTATGTAAGTTTTCAATTCAAATGTAAAACACATAAAATGATAATGTTGCAAGATGAATTGCAGTGGCTGATTTACCAAACAATAGCCAAAAATTTATCAAGACCCTTGGTTCCTATAAGTCATACATTTAGGCTAACAGGAGATTCACTTACACATGATAATTCTTTCAGGAATAAAATAGTTAAAATGAAATGATATTTCTGAAGACCCTTCTTCATTCACTATTATATTACTATATTCACATCTTTATTAATTCACACATGATTCCATTGTTAAGAGGAGACATAAGAAATAAAGAAGGCAAATATGCAAATTTTGTCTTAACGGCTTAGTGAAATAGTAAGAGAAGATGCCTTGGCCCTATCTAGCTTCTATCTAAGTGAGATGAGGAAAACCTCCATCCCTGCACCACCACATGCCAGCCATTACATATTATGAGGAAGGACATAAAATATTGCAGTTCTATAAAAAAGAAGTTAGCAGAGAGAAAACTGTATCTCTATCATGGACAATCAAGGACAGTTTGGATTGTTTAGGGGAGATAAATATATGGCAGACAATATAGGGACATCACTATGAAATACTAACAGAATGTGTGTGAGGTCAATAATGACAGAGAATTTTGCAGAACTTAGTAGTAGGCGATACTCTCCCTTTATAATGTCTGACTCAGTTCTGTGCATCCAATTGCTCCTCTGGATGGATTGTCAAAGAGATGGTGACAGTTTGGGGACATCATCATATTTTAGTGCAATTATGGAATTTAATTTTAAAATTCTCAAAACCAACATTCCAAAGTGAGAATGAAGAAAATATTTTAAAGAATATATAACCCAATGGAATTTATTTATTGGTAAAGGAATTAAAGCCAAAGAAGAAATGAATGATCAACATTCTAGGAAGATAGATACTGGCACTGCATTTCTGGAACCACTTCTCTATGTAATAATTCTCAGTACACCGATAAAATGGATGAAAGTTAAAACTTAAACTTTTAGTTAGCTAATATTTATTAATTGACCAGCTTAGCATTCAGCAAACATTTTCTGCAAAGAGCCAGAAAATAATAAATATTTTAAACTTTGTGGATCATACAGTCTCTGTTGCAACTACTTAATTCTGTATTGCAGCATAAAACACCTGACACAAGATGAACAAATTGACATGTCTATTTTTCTGTAAAAGTTATAAACAGAGGCCATGCGCCATATTTCCATATATGGCCTAAAGGGTGCTATAGTTTGGCACCACTAGACTTGTTTTGTTGTCATATATATATATATATATATATATATATGGCTATATTTATGGTTATATTTATATAAATGTATATATATGTTTATTTTTATATATAAACACTTATAAATATATGTATTTATGCCTACATCTTCTTAAAATATTATATTATAGTTTATTATATACTTTATATATATTATATACTATACATTGTATATAATGTATTATAATAAAATGTTGATTTTTTTTGTCAGTATGCCTTATTTTTACATCTGTCTTAAGGAAACACTTTTAGAGAAAAGTTGGTTGGCAAGATAGGATTTGTGAATTCCTACATTCTTTGGTCAAATATTATCTAAAAGCTTTTAAATGCCATCATTATTTCCAACAGGCCCACTCATTAATAATACCAAAATGCACTCGGCATTATATATATATATATATATATATATATATATATATATATAATTTTTAAACAAATTGCTTGAGTGAGGTAAGGTAATGATTTAGACCAAATGATTTTGGAGTTTTATGCTGCCTGACAGCAGCTGAGAAAGGTCAAAATCACTGAGTGTTATAGTTTGTGTTCTCAAGTTAATTATATTTACACAATCAGAATTTCTACTTGCCTCATATTGTTAAGACAGTATGATATTGGCAAAAAACAGATATATAGACCAATGGAATAGAATACAGAACCCACAAATGGAATAGAATTGGGCCCACAAATGTATGGCCAACTAATCTTTGACAAAGCAGGAAAGAGCATCCAATGGAAAAAGACAGTCTCTTCAGCAAATGGTGCTGGGAGGACTGGACAGCAACATGCAGAAGAATGAAACTAGACCACTTTCTTACATCGTACACAAAAATAAACTCAAATGGATGAAAGACCTACATGTGAGACAGGAAACCATCAAAACCCTAGAGGAGAAAGCAGGCAACAACCTCTTTGAACTCAGCTGCAGCTATTTCTTTCTTGACACATCTCCAAAGGCAAGAGAATTAAAAGCAAAAATGGACTATTGGGAGCTCATGAAGACAAAAAGCTTCTGCACTGCAAAGGAAACAGTCAACAAAACTAAAAGGCAACCGACGGAATGGGAAAAGATATTTGCGAATGACATATCAGATACAAGGCTAGTATCCAAAATCTATAAAGAGCCCACCAAACTTCACATCCGAAAAACAAATAATCCAGTGAAGAAATGGGCAGAAGACATGAATAAACACTTTTCCAAAGAAGACATCCAGATGGCCAACAGACACATGAAATGATGCTCAGTGTCACTCATCTTCAGGGTAATACAAATCAAAACCACACTGAGATACCATATCATGCTGGTTAGTGTGGCTAAAGATGCTGGCGGGGATGTGGAGAAACAGGAACCCTCTTGCACTGTTGATGGGAATGCAAACTGGTACAGCCGCTCTGGAAAACAGTGTGGAGTTTCCTCGAAAAATTTAAAATAGAACTACTCTATGACCCATCAATAGCACTGCTAGGAATTTACCCAAGGGATACAGGAGTGCTAATACATAGGGGCACATGTACCCCAATGTTTATAGCAACACTTTTAACAATAGTCAAATTATGGAAAGAGCCTAAATGACCATCAACTGATAAATGGATAAAGAGGATGTGGTTTATATATATAATGGAAAACTGCTTGGCAATGAGAAAGAATGAAATCCTGCCATTTGCAGCCATGTGGATGTAACTGGAGGGTATTATGCTAAGTGAAATAAGTCACTCAGAGAAAGACAGATACAGATACTATATGTTTTCACTCATATCTGGATCTTGAGAAACTTTACAGAAGACCATGGGGGAAGGGAAGGGGGAAAAAAAGTTACAAACAGAGGGAGGGAGGCAAACCATAAAAGACTCTTAAATACAGAGCAAAAAACTGAGGGTTGATGGGGGGTTGGGGAGAGAGGAAAGTGGGTGATGGGCATTGAGGAGGGCACTTGTTGGGATGAGCACTGGGTGTTGTATGGGAGCCAATTTGACAATAAATTATATTAAAAAGACGTGTCTTTTTATTTATCAGTTGGCATCTGACCAACTAACAACAAATCTATTATGGAATCATATCTACCTGAGGATATCCTTTATGGCAGCAATTCAGTAACTTACTTGAAATGAATAAGTATGAAGTGATTAATAAGCTAATGGCTCACTTTATAGGTCCAACTACCAGACTGTGAATATATACCATATCAGAAATGTTGGAAATTATAGGTACCTGAATATCACAGTTTTAAAAATCAGTTCTATGAAAACCATGAATAGCTGAATTAAATTAGACTTGGTACCTGCTGGTGTAACAATCTGGGCCCATTATCCCAGCTCATTAGAGCTTGGTGTTAATGAGGCCAAGGTCAGGGGTTCATTCCCCATATGAGACAGCAAGCTTCATATAAAGACAGCCATTCTGTTCCATGAATTTACACTGTCCACCTTATTCTTCCCATATGTTTCATGAATAATTACAACTGGCCATAAGCAGAATAAGGAAATGAATGTCTAGAGCTCACTTCATCCTCACTACTAGTGGAAAGGCTAATAAACACATCTTTCTGAAGGAAACTGGATTATATTCATACTAAAGAATGTTGCATTGTATTAGTATACATAATAATAGATAGAGAACATTAATTTGGCCTGATGATTTATTCTACTTCAATGTCAATCACATTTGTCTGTGCACTTATTTGTCAATTATTATGCCATTTCCTGGGAATATAAAAATCAATAGGATTGCAATAACCTGACAGTGGGTGTAACACAAGATACCAGCTAAGTGCATTTCGGTATTATTGAGTGTGCCTATTGGAAATAATGATGGTATTTAAATACTTTTAGGTAATATTCGACCAAAGCATGCAGGAATTCCCAAATCTTATCTTGCCAATCAGCTTTTCTCTAAAAATGTTTCCTTAAGAGAGATGTAAAGGTAAGACACACTGACAGAGAAAATCACCATTTTATTATATTACCAAGGAGATTTAGGCTTCCTTACAAAGCAATATAGAAACCCAACAAAGTCAAATCACTGTGGCTGGACTATATTGGTAAAGAGTTAAAAGACCTCTTATACCTTCCCCACATTTCCACCAAAAGACTTAAATTCAAAGCTATTCATAAATTTTGCACACTCCTATCTCCTATCTGCTGAGTCCTAGGTGGTCTAAACAGGGTAGTACTGATTGGAGTGCTCCCCTGTCAGGTTCTAAGAAAGCATCAGATCAGTTTACCTTTCTAGATGTAAGAGTTGGAGAGAAAAGAGAGACAGTCAAACCTGTTAATAACCATCTAACCAGCAGACAATGTAGGAGCAAAGCAGGCTCAGTTACTAACCTGCAATTTGGTTAAGTAAATTAAAATTGCCTTCTTCTTGAAGATAGGAAGAGTATAAGCTTATTCAATTTTCTATCAATTCACATTTTGGCTTCATTATGTCCTCTTTGTGTCAGCACACACTAGTCACCTAGCCACACAAAACGTTGGGAGCCTCAGATGTATTATAGGAACGATATCATGCATCAGATAACCAAGTACTTTATTAGGAGTGCATTAGTTCCTTTTCCTTCTCAGAATAGCAAATGTAAAATTTTAGGTTGTCAGAATTAAAAGAGGGAGATAAAGCTGGTGAAAGGGAATCCCTCAATGAATAGCTGATGTTGATCTAGATCATGATAGAATTTTACCCGAAAGGAAGGCTATTCTGTAGGTGAATAAAAACATAAGCGAAGGCACAGTAGTAAGGTTGCATTGAGGTCTTTGGGGGAACATAAGGAACTTAATTTAAGTCATAAAATGCTGAGGTGGGATAAACATTGAAATTGAGTACTAAAATCCACAGAAAAATGATCTTGTTCAGTTTTTGGCTTTAAATAGGAAGTCTGACATCCATAGTTCATACAGTTTTTCTAATATCTAATGTGCTGTCAGTGGTGATTAATTGCCTAGCATCAAATTACAAACATATGAAAATATTTGTAACACATACAAAAATAGTCCTAAAATTATGAATATATATGAACCGTGCTTAAAGTAAACAATCATACCAGTAAACAGACTATTATATACTGTAGGAATAGATCAGACCATGAAAGGAAAGCTTAATTTTCCTTTATTTGTGTCTATTTTAGTTAACATAAAAATATGGCTTCATAGTAGCAACAGGGAGTGCTTTCAAATGTAATGTAAATTATGAAAAATGACTTCTAGAAGACGTACTACTATCACAGCCAACACTGAACTGGTAAAATTCCATTTTCTCTACATTGCTACAATCTGTGGTTAAAAGTCCCAGAATAGAATGTTTAAAGAAAATAGGTAATCAATACAATGTGCCAGGGTTCTATCAAGACTTAGAATAAAAAGGTGGGAAGGCACAAGGCAGGAAATGCTGTGGCTTTATCTTATCTATGTCCTGAATGCCATCTCCCTAGGGGAAACTTGAATTGAAGCCTCTGAAGGAGAGCCTTTGTTTCTTACAATGTAGCTTAAATCTCAGGAACAAACAACACCTTTAAAAAGAAATCTGAAACATGGTTCCTCTTATAATGATTTCCTTCAATACAAATTTTTTAATTATTGATTTTTGAGTTAAAATGCTACCATCACTTACTCTCTCTTTTTTCCCTTACATACAGTCTAGATATGGTGAAATGAAATGAGCACATAACATTGATTTGAGTCACACCTACATTTGTGTCCTTAGCTGGTAAGAGTGCAAGTATGGTAACATATTTTCAAGCATATTAGTGCCAAGTATCCCCACCATCACCACCAATTTGTTATCAGCTTACTTCCAAAGGAAACCTTACCCTTTCTCCCAGGGCTTGTGCCAGCTGTCTGACTCTTGGAACTGTCTCAGTGTTTGGACTGATCTCAGATAAACATGCATTTGCACTCCAAAGCTGCATAATGCATTCACTCTCAGCATGGGGACATGCAGCTGTTATATGCTAAGGGTGTTATTTATGTTCTTAACAGTTTTGAAAAATAAAACTTTCCTTCCAACGCGCAAATTATCCTTCAAAAATAATTCAAATCCTAGATTTGCCTTTTCGTCGATGAAGAATTCCCTTCTTTACATCTTTTGCAATGCAGCGTTGGTGTTGTTGCCAAAAGAATTCTGAGAAGAAACAACACCATTACATTTTCAGCAGAACACTTTCATAAGTGTTCTCTAAGCAGCTAAAAAGAATCATGGTCCTGCTCAAAAAATGATTGTATTATGGTTCCATTAGTCACTTATGTTTTAGTATATGATTTCCCTTCACCCATAAAGCCTGTCCCTCTGCAGAAGCTGGCAATAGGGAGAAGCTAAATACCTTAGAAAACAAAGCAGAATAAGAGGCTCCTTCAGCAATATTGTGAATGGGCACAATCATATATGTACTGTCATGTGATGCATATGATGGCTTTTTCTACAGCAAAGGCATAACTTTTTATGGCAGGTTAACTCCAAAATCCATCTAATTGTATCTTTAAAGTCTATAATGCAAGGTGTTTAATTTTGCATATATATACATATACATATATATATACACACACACATATATATATATATATATATATATATATATATACACATATATGTACAGGTATTTTCCTCTGACCTATGCATAAATCTCTTTTTAGAACAAACTTGCACAATGATGTGAGGTCAAGCACTTCCCAAGGTAGAAATCTCAGTAGTATCCTCAAATCAGTGCATCATCTTGAATCTCTGATTCTTTTTTATTAAATGCCCCTACTATATAGCCCCTTCTTTTAATGCCCCTTGATAGTGCCTTATTATCTCACCTATATTCTACTAACTTGGAGGTATGCCACCAGTCAACCAGACTAATCCAACTTCCATACTCCAACCACCGAGCTCCCTGAAGACATGTACTAATTGTTGTCACAATTCTGCTTAGAAATATCTATCAATTGCTCATTATCTTTTCATATGGCTTGTCCTGAATTCCATCTTTTATAGGAAAATAAATTTTTAGTATAGCACCTTCCTGAGTTCTGAGAGTCATTTCAGTAAATCACCAAACCTGAAGGGGTCATGGAAGCCTCAGAACTGGCAGTAATTTGGTTGGAATGATAGGTGGCCTGGGGATCCATAAGCCTATGACTTGTGTAAAGGGAAAGGAGTCTTGCTGGGACTGTGCCCATTAAATGTGGAATCTGTACTCAATCTGGTGGTTAGCATTAGAATTCTGCATTTCAGGATTGCCTTCACTAAACATCTAGCTGATCTTCAGATGACTTAGTCCCTGTGACTCTATCTCTTAGCACATAATAGTTCTCTGCTTAATTAAAGCCATACACACCTTTCCTACTTGTTCAAAAGAATGTCCAAAAATTAAGTAAACCTTTCTCTAAGTCACAAGTCCATTAAGTTATTCTTTTCTTCTAAGATGCCACAGCTCTTGGGTTTTAGCTTTAGCTTTGGTTTGGATTTTGTTTTTTTTTTTTTTTTTTTTTTATATATGAAATTTATTGTCAAATTGGTTTCCATTGGATTTTGGTTTTAACCTCAGTTCTAGTCCTTTGATTAGTGTGCACACGGTTGCCATAATCATGCTTGATACTTGATATTTTGTGGTTTTCACTATCTTCTATCCATCCAAGTTTGAAGACTTTTCCCATTCGTAGGTGTCCATTTCTATATGCAAAATGTGTGTCCTGGGGCACCTGGTGGCTCACAGTTCGTGAGTTCCAGTCCTGCACTAGGCTCTGCACTGACACCATGGAGCCTGCTTGGGATTCTCTTTCTGCCCATTCCCTGTTCTCTCTCTCTCTCTCTCTCTCTCTCAATCTCTCTTAAAAAAAAAAAAAGCAAAAAAAAAAAACCAACAAAAACCAAACAAAAACCAAACACGTGTCCTGCTAATTCAACCTTTATATATTCTTTAAAAATGACATAGGATGGTGTTTGTATGTTGTTAATTATATAAGTGATATTGTGCTATTTATCCTTTGTATTTTACTTTTTTCTTTGAATATAACTTTTAAGATACATCAATAGTCTCATATGTAATTCTGGGAATTACTTTGTATATATCCATATATGTGTGTGTATATATGTGTGTGTGTGTGTGTATATATATATATATATATATATATATATATATATATTTAATTTCTACATAGGGGTATAGGTAACCTAGGACCCCTACACTAAGAAAATGAAGAAATGCATTGTAATACACATACATACATAGCCTGTGTGTGTGTGTGTGTGTGTGTGTGTGTGTGTGTGTGTGTTTGTACTGCAACAAAAGATACAGTTATCAGCATCTGTGCATTTGTCCATCGCGAACTATTTTAAAACAAACCATGAGCAAGATGCTACTTTCCAAGATGTAGACTTAAGATGTAGACTTAATTTCACAAATTCCAGATCCCTCCCTCCAATATAGCTCCATTAATTTACAGTTCCATCAGAAGTGCATGAACTTGCTTGTCTTCCCAACTCTTCATCAACACTAAGTGTTGCTTGGCATGATTTTACTTTCCCGTCGTAGAAAGTTTATTACTTGTTGTTGTTTTCCTTTCTGTTGTGCTGACAGAGTTCCTTTTTGTGGGAAGAGCATGTATTGTTGTTATTTGTACTCAACCACTGATAGTTGGTGCCCTCTCTCAGAGAAGTCTGCCCATTAGGGAACCACTTATTAATTCCACTAGAGTTTCTGCACTTTCTCAGTGGCTGTGCACTTTCTCTTAATTTACCTAGCCTAGGCCTGGGAAAAAGGAGAGGAAAAGAAAATTGTTGAGGACAAACAAATCTTTGGAAAGCTAACATTTATGTCTGGCCCCAGCACTGCCCTGATTCATGGTGCCTATGATATCATGCAGACCCTGCTGATTTTTTATGCAGAAGGAACAACTGAATAGTCTACCGTGCACCCAGGAAAATGCTGGGAGAACCCCTTACCTGAAGGCGTCCCCTAACTGTGGCCCTGGTGCACCCTCATTTTAGGTTCCACATTCAATTCAAACCAGGATTCAGTTGCCTTCTTGCTTCTGTAGGTTTTCTGAGTTAACTTCTGAAATCTATGGAAGTACTTCTCCCATCTGTGGCATCTCTGAGTTTGGGTTCAAGGGAAGGAATCACAGGTATGTTTTAGTTAGACATTTTATCTGGAGCACAGCCTTCTTCTTGCTAAATTGTCAGTAATTTGTGTCTGTTTTTATTCATCATTGGATTGGATCTTTCTCCTCTTAAAATTACCTTCTGTAGCTAGAAGCCAATGTAGAGTGGATCATCTATAAATATTTTGAACTAAAATTAATAAATGCTGGGGTTTTAAAAACTTCAGAAAGAAAGTCTTACTGGTAAATTATATTTGGATCAAAAGAATAACACTCTTATGTACAGCCAAGGCCATCAATGTTATCATACTAGAACAAGGGAACATGGAGACAAATGCAAACAGACTTAAGGTGTCCCTGGGCTTTAATCCATGCATGTGCCTATGTGTTTCTGTTTGTCATGTATGTTGCATGAATATTTATGGGTCTTCCAATGGATTTTTATTACTTTAAGAAGGTTCTGTGAAATATAATTTTCTCATTCAATTGTAATTAATCACTAAACGTCTTGGTTCAGTAAAAATATTTGATATAACAAGATGGTATATGTATCTTTATTCACAAACTCAAGATTTAACTATTATGCATTCAGACAGCAGGGTGGTTCAGTGTTTTAAATCTCCAAATGAAGTTGTGAATTAGCACACTATTGGTCTATCTTGTCTATGATAATTATCTTAATGTTACTGAAATAGATTTTTCTTTATTCAATGTATCATTATCATTGACAAATGGTTCATACAATGTTGAGCTTCAGATGCAGGTTGATGAGGCCTTTGACTCTGTTTCTCTGCAGTTCTTATGGTATTGAGCTCATCTAGGTACTCTGGTTGAAGGATTGCACATTTCCTCTTTCACATCAATAGAAAGAAAAAGACCCCTACTTCACACAATAATTATATAAAGGTCCTGAGTTTCTTTTCATTTGACCACAAGGAACGACAATCACAGAGATTAGGGAGTGCCATGAATTTACTGGCTTAGGCCTGGAACTTAGCCCTTCCTCACAACATTGCTGCACAAAGGGATGTGGAACTTACACTAGTCAGAGCCCACTGGTGGAGTCAGGCATGGATGTGTTCTATACAAACTGCCTGTGTGTTTTCCAGCAGGGGAGAGGTAGTCCCTCAGAACTACAGCAGTGCACTATCAGGAAGGGGAAGCAGGGGATACTGGGTAGACAAGTAACAAATGTTCATTTTAACTGCTAATGGTCATCCTTCTTTGTCTTCTCCAACCTGCTTGATTTCCAGTAAAACCCACTACTAATTGTATCTTTCTACAGCACCGATATGATAATTTCATTTTCTTTGATGAAGTTTTGCATAACTTACCAATGTTGATGAAGTAATATTCAAAAGGCCTTTTATAGTAAGAATCCAGTATATTTTATTATTTATTTATTTATTTATTTATTTATTTATTTATTTATTTATTTTAAAAATATTTTTAAAGGTTTATTTATTTTGAGAGAGAGACAGAAATAACGAGCGAGGGAGGGGCATAGAGAGGGGAAGAGAGAGAATCCCAAGCAGTGCAGACACAATGTGGGGCTTGAACCTATGAAATGTGAGGTCATGACCTGAGCTGAAAACAAGAGCCGGGCACTTAGTTAACTGAACCACCCAGGTGCCCCAAGAATCCACTATATTTTAGGGCATTATATCTTTTAACTGTTCCTGTACAACTTTTACTTTTCTTCACAAAATCCGGCCAGGAACTCTCACATTCCTATGATTTTATTCACACGGTGTCCTCATGCTTCCTTCTCACCTAGTGACGTCCCACTTATATTTTTATGTCTATCTCCATATCATCACCTTTGTGAAATCTCTCCTGACTCCATGGGTTTCCATAGTACTTTTACTTCCCTATAGTTGTTTCGTGTTTCCTACATTGCTTTTTTCTAGTATTGATTTGCTTATACATAGTTTTTATTCATGTGTTCTAGTCACTTTACACATAACATTACTATTTCCGTTTGGCATGTACAATACACACATGAAATATGTGCAAAGAAACAACTAGACATTAAATTTTCTGGATAAGTATTAATCCCTAGCCTTACTTCATTCCTTACGGACCTGTAGAGATGATAACAGTATTAATGTATTAGACTATGGATGAAAAGCCAGCTACTGGCTAATTGCTGCTCTTATGAAGTTACAAAGATCCATTACTGACCAAAGTGGCTAAAACTTTCAGGCTGGACCAAGCCAAATGGTGTATGATCATTATAAATAATACTAGTCTATTAGTGTAGGAGAAAGATAATACTGCAATGCCTACAACATTTTCCAAGTTTGTTAACATATATCAAATATTCACAGAAGTGTCTGGCACATTTAGATGTTTAATAAATACAAGCTGTTATATTTATACTTTTATTGTGAGATATACTGGTAGCTATGACCACTCAGAAGACAAAGACTACAGCAGATCTTTGTACAAAACAACATTACTCTATAACAGTTCACAAGTTATCTCTTGAGAAAAAAAAAAAATACAAGGAAACATGTGGAATAATAAATAAGAAAACAACCACCTAAAATTATCTTATATATAAAATGGTATAAAGGCATAAAAAGGATGTTTAGAGTTAACTGTAACTAAGTAAGCATTAAAAGAAAAATCAGTGAATCATTTAATGCTAAACAAAATTGTTTTTGAAATGTGTTTGGTTATTTTAGCTATTCTAAGGCAGTTTTTTAAATTACTTTTGAAATATCTAAAGGTAAGGAATATTAAAATATTAAGAGATAGCCCATAAATATGATATGAAAACAATATTGTTTTAATGGTATGTTTAGCCACATACCCCTAAATAACTATTAGGAGGGGAAAAAAAGAATAAAGAGCATGAATTTACTGGTAAAGTCAAGCCAGGGTAAAAAAGGGTAATCCATGAAAGTATACACTGTTGAAGAGAAATCTTTTTCACTTATCGTCAAAAGACAGAAAAAAATTATTTTCTTTTATCTTGAAGATTTCATTCAACCCAGGAACAGGAAAATAGGTCTAAGGGAAAACAGAGAGTTCATAACCATTAGATTTTGTACCGCAAGTACAATTTCAGAATAAGGCATTCTATTGTGTAGCTGAATTTTACAATTTTATATGAGGAAATATGAAATATTCATTCCTTTTTTTCTCATCCCCCAAATGAAACAAAGAGATTAAGACCTCACAGAAGACATATAGTTCTATAATTTTTTATTTGCAAGCTTACATTAAACTGATAACACTTCCCTCTGGACTATGTTTTATAATCTTGATAAAATGATTTGAATGGCCCCACAGTGATGCTGTGAGTTTCACTATAAAACAGGTTAATATGCCTATAACAGTATGCTCCTACATTCTCTAATAGCATGAGTATGACCAATCTATTTTTATTGAAATTATTTAATTTTGGAGGCCTGAGTTAATACTGCCTTGCCTCAGGAGGATAATATGATGTTTATGCTTAGGAGCCAGAGATGATAAATTTAGCCATTAGACTCAGCCTTTACATAACCATGCATTACCTTTTAGTTGCCGTGTTGCTTATCAGAGCCTTGAGCTATTTCTCTAAAAAAACAAATATATCCTACATTTACAAACCATTTTGTCCACGCTATGTTCTTAATTTGTGTATTAGAAGTCACAATATATTTAGCAAAGAAGGTAATTAATTTAGTAATATGTAAATAGTACTTATTGCTTAAGTCCTATGTGCCAAGCCCTGCGCTAACCTTGGGGAACCCGTAATCAAGAATAGAGATGTTTGATTCTGCCTTCACAGACCTTATGGCAGACAGACCTTATGTGAGGCAGCATGCTAGGAAGTTGGCTATCACAACATGGTGCGTTAAGTTAAATGCACTGGTAAAACTGGCCAGATTAAAGACTTGGGAAAGTCAGCAGCCACTGTTACAACTGGGATGTCGGAAGAAGCAGCTCGACAAAACTGATCTAGGATTCTAAAGCAGCGGTTCTCAACAGAGGAAAATTTTGTGTTCCCCTTCTTCCCCCTAGGAAAAAGCTATTTGATAATACCTGCTGACAGCTTTTCTTGTCATGATCCAGAATCTGGCATCTAACAGGAGAAGACCAGAGAATTTGCCAAATTTTGTACACTGTACAGAAGAGTCTCTGACCCCCCATGCCCCAGTACTTACTTGTCTCAAAATGTCAATAGTATCTAGATTAAGAAATCTTATACTAAAGCAAGTATAAAGAAATCTAAGGACTGAGCCATTATTTTGCTCTTTTGAATAGCTTCAAATTTAAGTTGCTCAATTTAGGACAATGTAAACAGAAGTATATTTTATCACCAGTAAAATGTCCAATTACTAAATACTAAATAAGGTGAGTAGTTAGTTTAATAGATGCCCTTTAACCATACCACTTTCATCTCTAAAACGTAATTAAAGGCATAGGCAATGTTTTGTTGTCTTTTGTTTTGTTTGCTATCCTTAGAAACTCTAGCTCACTGTTCCAGAATAACAAATTCAGAATGGTCATAAAAAGTTCTAGGTGATTCCTTTACTATGTACTCTCTGTCTCTCTGACCTTAAAAAACTGTTGGAAGTTTCCCTTCTATTTGTCTCTGAACTATCGCTAGTAAACTAAATATCTTTTAGTGTTATTTTAACTAAACTAACATTTTAACTAAAATGATCATTGAACAAACATCCCACAATGGGCCTCATGTCTTGACCATTTAACGTCTTCTTCTCCATGTTGGCATATGCCCAAAGATATTCCATTCTCTTCAGTCAAATCCATAAGGATTACATTTTTCCCCTATTTGGTTTTCAGTTGCTTGCTTGGTATTGCTAGCTGTTTCATTCAGTCATTGTACAGTCTTGTAAGGTACTTCGAGAGATGCTTTTGAACGATAAAGTACTGTACATGTAAAAATGATTGCTGATTTTGTCGCCTACTTCCTGCAGGGGCTCTGACATGATAGAATGCCTGGCTTGTAGCTGCCAGTTATCCCTGCCAATCATCAGTCACAGTATATCTCTGTCGTCTTCCAATACCATCAAATTATGGCAGGTTCAAAACTTGTTTTTTTATAAAATCCTTTTGAGGCCAATTGTAATTGTCATTCATATTTATTTCAGTTACAAAAAAGCATAAGTCTATGGAACCATTAATAACATGAGGTAATATTTTCAAAAATTGGAGTAATATGTCTGACCTTGAAATTTCAATTTTTCCATCCATTTGTTTCTAGTTCTACAGATAATAGCAGGAAGGGGGGCGTATCTGTTGTAGAAAAACTACAATAAAACAGTATCTTAAAATGAATATGTATTTTAAAATACTAAGTGCAAAGCATTGCATTAGATACTGAGAAATATGGGGCGCCTGGGTGGCGCAGTCGGTTAAGCGTCCGACTTCAGCCAGGTCACGATCTCGCGGTCCGGGAGTTCGAGCCCCGCGTCGGGCTCTGGGCTGATGGCTCAGAGCCTGGAGCCTGTTTCCGATTCTGTGTCTCCCTCTCTCTCTGCCCCTCCCCCGTTCATGCTCTGTCTCTCTCTGTCCCAAAAATAAATAAACGTTGAAAAAAAAAATTTAGATACTGAGAAATATTTAAAAAAAATCTACTCTCTTGCCACACTGAATTGGCTATGATCTAGACACCAAGAAGCCACTTTCTCCAATGGCCTTTGACAGGTACAAAGATGGGATACTGAAATGTTGCTGCAGCATATCTCCACATTTTTTCCATCATTACATGCCAGCCAAAAATTGGCAAAATCAGCAGAATTAAGGGGCAGTTAAAAAGGGAGTTAAAAAAGGAAGTTAAGAGGGTAAATCGAACTGATAGCACACAGAACATTGAAACTCATGCTAAGGTCAGACTTTTTCCTGAATTCCTCCTGATGGTGTCACTTAAATACATGAAGAAGGGAAGGGCACTTGGGTGGATCTGTCGGTTAAGCATCTGACTCGATTTTGGCTCAGGTCATGATCTCACAGTTCCTGGGATAGAGCCCCAGGTCCAGCTCTGAGGTGAAAGGTGATTGCTGAGTCCTGAGCATGGAGCCCGCTTAAGATTCTCTCTCCTTCTGCCTTTCCCCTGTTTGCATGCTATAAAATAAAATTTAAAAAAATTTGTTTTTAAATGAGCAAGGGAGAAGGGTAATAGCTATCTAAATAGGTCTGTGGCCATTTTTCAACATGACCTTTGACAATTTTACATAACTTCTCCAAGCTTGGAAATGACATGGAACAAACACAATTAAAGCTGCTTAACACAAGTATTTAGGATTAGACACAGAAATAATAAGTATATGTGTAAGAAGAGAAATTATTATTTCAGTATGAAACATATTTTTCAAAATCTTTGGGTCACTGCCCAGCTGTGATTCTACCTAACTCTGTAAGCACTCAGTGCATATCTTTTCAGATTCTAAGAATGGCTTTGCCATCTATCCATATGAAGACTTAAGCAAGGAAGTTTGAGGGATAATTAAGAGTATAGTTTAGCCCATGTTAATATTGCAATTTTTCTGTTACGTTATTAATCAGTATCTAAATAATACTATTTAATGTCAAATAACCAAATGGGAGACATAAGCGAATTTCAGGGGAGTGGGGCACTAGTGTAGAGATGGTTTTTACAGACATGACCATACAGGAGATTGCCAAAGAGGTGAGTGTAAATGGTAAAGAACAAAGGAAAAATGAACAATTTCTGGGGCACTGTGCCAAGTGTAGAAGGCAACAAAAGAATTGTTCTAATACAAAAGAAATGGTCCACAGAGGACTCAAAAATAGAAAAGTAAACCATTTTTAGAGGTTTCCCACTGTGAAATTTGAGTAAATGAAGGAAAAAATGTAAAAAAAATGAAATACAGCTAATAGTGTATTTGGTTTAGAAACCAAGCCCTTCTCCCCTTGTTATCACTGTCATGTTCTGACCTCCTGGCAAATCAAGCTTAGTCACTGAAAAATCAGTAACTCATTGATAGTTTTCCTGTTTGTTCACTTTTCTGCCATAATCATCAGCAAGCTCATAGTCATTATCAATAATCCATCCGATGGTCTAGCCTGCTTACTCCCAAGCTCACTGTTAGCCACTTTCACTCTCATTGTGCTACATCCACCCATTGCCAGAGTCATGTTTTGGATCTTGCCATCACCAGAAGCTGCTCCATTTCAGAAATCTTTACCTCTTATCCCATCCTGGGATAATAGTTCCTGTAATAAAATCTAAAAGTAAAGTTCTCTGAGGCGCCTGGGTGGATCAGTCAGTTGAACATAAAACTCATGTTTTCGGCTTAGGTCATGATCTCAGGGTTGTGGAATCAAGTCCTGCATCTGGCTTTGTGCTGACAGTGCAGAGCCTGCTTGGGATTCTCTCTCTCCTTCTCTCTCTCTGCCCCTCCCCTTCTTGCATGCATTCATTCTCCCTCTCAAAATAAATAAATAATAATAACACTAAAAGTATAAAAATAAAAGAGTGACCCAAAGTTTTTCTGTAACAATGAACATAACTAAAGCAAACTTGAATTGTTTTATGGATAGCTTTATAGTCCTGTGTTTCTAATAAATTATAGCTATTGTAATTTCAATTGTTACTATTATTTATTGTTATTGTTGCTATGTTGCTAGATTACTATGGCTAAGTCTCTGAAAAACTTTTTATTGTTAACATCTTACTAATTTTCTAGTATTAGCCTGTATTATGGATTTATAGTTCCTTTTGCCCAGCTATTAGGGCTTCTGGTTTAGGACCAGAACCACATCTTATAAAGGCAGTTTAGGACTCAAGCCACAGTAATATTTTATATAATATTGCAATGTAGTCCCTGATCCAGTGGGTGACCTGGTTCAGTTCTTTATTGTAAAGTTTATGTCTGTGTCATTGTAGTTTGGCAGCTACTTGTCCAAGGTGACAGTTTTCTAACAATTTTCTACCTCTAGAAAGTCTAATTTTTCAGTTTATTTTCTGAAAACAGTGAGCTAAGGCCTGTTCACCTGTCTGAAGCTACTACACAGGGACCAAACTATCTAAGCCTTGCACCTAATGGACTGATGGCCTTGACCTCCTGACTGTTTGGCATTTCCTCCTGTTTACAGTTGGCAAAGATATCTGTCTTGCATTTTAGCTAAACTTACCATTTTAGAGAGTAACTACCCTTGCTATTTTTTGGGAAGTTACAAAGCCACTTTATACTTGCAACATCCACAGAATCTAAAATATAAAAACAAAACCAGCAGCTCAGCAAAATAACTATTTTTGATTCGTAAAGGAATTATTCTCATGGATTCTAATGAAAAGGATGTTATGTAATGTGGGAAGATAATGTCAACAATAGTAGAACATTAAATGTAGCAGGATTCTCAGAGCACTTTTCTTATAACATCCACCAGTATCAATCACTGCCATCACATCTAACCACAACCCAGAAAAAATAAGTAATTTTGCAAGAGGCCTCTAAGATGCTGTTAGGGTCCCCAGTTTTCAGGGCACTACATAATTCTTGGAAAAAAGATTAGTGTAAAACTACCACAGGAACAACTTAGTGAATTTGAATTAATTTTAAAGACATGCAAGCTTGTTTTAAAACTATCTGCTTCTTAAAGATAAAATGTTCTTCTCATATTTAAGGGAAACTGTACTAATTCAGTAGATTATGTAACAGGGTTTGGTTCTTAACGAGTACCTGAGTTTCTTCCAAGTCACTTAATTGATGAAAATTTCAGCTAATTACACCTTGATTAATTTATCCATTCTTATTGTGGATAGTTCATGTTTCTCTAGAATTCATTCCTGGCTTTCATGTCACCACAGGGAAGCAAATTTCATTTGGACATTATTAATTTTCATTTGTACCATACTTTGCTGATAACACATTTGTTTGCACTATAAATGAAGTTTTCTGAGGTATTCCAGTTCCCCATTAGTGGCCTTTAGCTTATTGAAGCACAGAAAAGCTTGATGATTTTTAAAAATAAGCACAAGAGTAAAAATGGAGTATTTGAAATGGGAAGAATATTGCTATGAATCTCAAATCTTAAAGATATATTGCTGTCACACAAGATCACCTCTATGCGCATCCTTCTCCTTTTTTCTCCAGAAGTATTTTTTATATAAATTACCTCTTGTCAGACTTGTATCATATTTTATTCCCTAAAAGTGTTTGGAAGACCTTGCAGTTGTAATAAATAACAATCACAAGTTATTGCTAAAAATAACCAACTACAAATTTAAGTGTTTAACTAATAGACTCCTCCTTAAAGACTAATGCTCTGTTTTCCTAGGTTTGAAGTTTGAACAAACTTCAAGTTAATTTAAAAATATTCATTATTATTTTGGCAGAAGCAGTTTATTTTTTTGTGAACTGAGGGTAATCAGTTTATTCATCCTTATTTCGTATGATTCTATTTAGAATTTACTATTAGAAGAATAAGGGCACCTGGGTGGCTTAGTCGGTTGAGCGTCCGACTTCAGCTCAGGCCATGATCTCATGGTTTGTGGATTTGAGCTCTGTGTCGGGCTCTGTGCTGACAGTTCAGAGCTTGGAGCCTGCTTCGGATTCTGTGTCCCCCTCTCCTTCCCCCTCCCCTGCTTGCACTCTGTCTCTCAAAAGTGAATAAACATTAAACAAAAATTTTAAGAAAGAAGAAAAAATATGTTCTCTTTGTAAAAACCTAAATTTTATTAACATTGAGCACTCTCCAAATCTTTACATATGAAATAAGGAGTACTTACATGTTGCTACTTCATTTTCCTACATCTACAACCAAATTCTAGAAGGGGTAACACAAAAATTTGGGGAGAGATAGTAAGAGAAATGGCATTTTCTTATGTTATCTTGTGTTTTATTTTATCTTATATTTTATATTTTATCTTATGTTATCAACTGTTTATTCTTTATCTGCTAAGTTGACAGCTTCTTATCTATTGGGTTATGAAGAATGGATTACCATGATGTTTAGTTGTTCTAAAGTAGCTTTTTCTAGTGTCTCATGGGGACCTCTAAACGCATGGATGTATTTACTCCCTCCAGATTTATTTAAATACAGTATAACCTTGGTTTGTGAGTATAATTCATTCTGTGAACATGTTTGTAATCCAAAGCACTTGTTTATCAAAGTGAATTTCCAAGAAGAAATAATAGAAACTCAGATGATTTGTTCTACAACCCAAAAATATTCATATAAAATGATTACAATACTGTAATGTAATACAAACAATAAAGAAAATACAAAATGTAAAGAATAATAAACAAATTAACCTGTACTTTCCTTTGAAAACCTATATGGCTGGTGTGAAGGAGACAAGAGAGAGGATTATTGTTTAGGACAACTTTCACTATCACTAATGGGATCACTGCTATTGGCTCAATGGAATCTTTTTCTTTTCGTGCAACTTTAACAAAGAACTTATCCAATGACCTAGAATGAAGCAAAGCATTCCTAAGCTTACTTTTGTATGGGTAAGCAAGGGATTGTACACAGGTGCTTTGAAGTGACAAAAATCCCTTTTTTGTGCTAGTTGTGGGCAACTTCCCACATTCTGAAAAATCAGTGATTTCTGCCAAACACCGCAGCCTGAGACTGAGGAGCCGAGCATGGGAGAAGATCATCCACAACCCCACAACAATGGAGAGAGAGAGGAAGGCAGAGAGAGAGAGAGAGAGAGAGAGAGAGAGAGAGAGAGAGAGAAAGAGAGAGAGAGAGAACCATTGGCTCAGTTGTGATCATGTGACATTTGGTGTCATGTACTACTCATATTGCAGGAAATTGCTCATTTATCAAGTTAAACTTTATTGGAAATATTTGTTCATCTTGCGGAACACTCACAGAATGAGTTACTCTCAAGCCAAGATTTTATTCTTCCAAAATAATTTTTGAGAGAAAATCATGAGAACCTAGTTATCCTCAGAGTACAATTTTGTAATATGTATTCAGGTGGTAAGTAGATAACTTTCTCCTTTTTTTCCCTAGATACCAAGTGATAGGTTCTCTTGATCAGTTTGCTTTATGTCAAGACCACAAGCCTCTATTATTAATTCATTACAATAAATCAGCTCTTATGGTGAGAGTAGAAGTTTCATATCTCAAATCCCAAATTGAGCTAAGAGTCTGCTTCTAGAAAATACAGAAATATGCACATCAAAAGTATTTTTTTAGTATCTGTCTATTGGATGTTGGCTTCTTTTCCTTTTCCTTTTTGTCTTTGAGAAATTCTATGGTATCCTACATATTTGGTCCATATTTGTGCCTACTGCAAACATTCACTGGGCAGGTTTTATGTATAAGGCACAGTGCAGAGTGATGGTGATGTGGACACAAGAGTGATCCAGCCTAGCTTGTAAGGAGTTCTCATCCTAATGGGGAAAAAAAGACTTCTGAATAAACACAGAAAACCAAATAAAAACTTAAATGCAACTCAGTGCATGCTTTTATAGAGTTGTGAAAGATTCTATGAGAACAGAGAAGTAACCAAATTATGCCCACTATGAAAATAGGACCATATTTTAAGGTTATGTTTTAAGTACCAGTACCATATTTTAAGTACCAGTTTGCCCTAGATGCACAGTTCACCTTCATCACTGCATATACAGACTCTGAGTAGGGGGAAAAAAGTACAACTTAAGCAGAGTCACCTACTTAATTATTACCAATCCAAGGCTTAAATACTGTATTAAAAGTCCTCCTCTGTAGCAATTTTTACTACATTTCTTTTTTTTTTTCAAAGATGTGTTAAATTCAGTTTATGTTTTCACCAATGAAGAGGCACTTCCAATTTATCTATGGGCAGATTTATTCTTTTTCTTTGAGTAAAGGTTAGCATCATGAATTTTAAAATGATTACTAGGTATTTATAATGGGAACAAATTAGTGCTAAAAGCACAATCAGCATTATGTTTACTCTGTGATTACAATGTCCTGATATGTAGCCAGTTATTTATTTATGACTGAATAAAGTGAATAGTTTCAGGGACCCATATTGTAAGAACTAAACATCTAGTAGTACTATCATTAAAGTCCCATAAAGAGAGGGTAAGAGACTACAGCTGAAATTTCTTCATTACTGAGGAAATAATGGCTGAAAACTTTTGTAATTTGGTGAAAGACACAATCCAGATCTAAGAAGTTGAGCAATTCCCGTACAAGATAGACCCTGAAGAAATCTATGCCAAGACATATAATATTAAAGTCTTAAAAACAAAAGACAAAGAAAAAACTTGAAAGTACCCAGAGAGAATTGATGCTTTTCTTATAAGAGAACACAATTTGAAATGACACTTGATTTCTTACCAGAAATCATGAAGGCCAAAAGAAAGGGGCACACTATTTTTCACACGTTGAAAGATAACATTTCCTGTTTTTCAGGAATCAAGAGTCCTCAGATGAAAGAAAACTAAAATAATTTAGTTCTACCATACTTACACTTACAAATTGGCTGGAGGAAGTTCTTCAAAGGAAAACTAATGACAAAAGAAAAAAATCTTAGAGCATCATACAAGAAAAATAGTAATATGAATAGTAAAGAATAGTAACATGAGCAAAAAAATAGACTGCTCCTTTCCACATGTTATTTTTTAAATCATATTTGATGATTAAAAACACTTTACACTCAAAACAATGATATTTAAAAGTGGGGAAGATAAAAGGTAGAGATAGCAGTGAGAATTCCACACATTATTCAAAAGTATAAAATATTAGCATAAATAGATGATTGGTTATAAATCACATATATATAGGGTAATACTCAGAATGACCAGTATAAATGCTACACAAAAAGATACACTCAAAAACCCTGTAAACCTTGGGGTGCTTGAGTGGCTCAGACAGTTGAGTGCTGACTTCCGCTCAGGTCATGATCTCACAGTCCTTGAGTTTGAGCCCCACATAGGGCTCTGTGCTGACAGCTCAGAGCCTGAATCCTGCTTCAGATCCTGTGTCTCCCTCTCTCTCTCTGCCTCTCCCCTGCTCATGTTCTGTCTGTATCTCTCTCAAAAATAAAATAAACATTAAAAATTTAAAAAACAACACTATAAACCTAGGTGGATTCTTTAAAAAGTTTAAGTCACTACAGAAAGACAAGAAAAGAGAAGCAGAATAGTGAGGCCATAGAAAATGAATAGAAAATAAAATAATAAAATGGCAGACTTAAGTGCTAATATATCCATAATTTCCTTAAAAGTAAATATTTGAAATACAGCAGTCAAAACATATTGGCAGAGTAGATTAAAAAAATAAATAAATAAACAAAACAAACACAAAGAAACTTGGCCCAGTATATGCTGCTTTAAAAAATCCACTTCATATTTATAAAATTGGTTGATTGAAAGTAAAAGAATGGTAGAAGATATACTAAGCAAATATTTAAAAAAGAATAGTTATATTAATATCAAAATTGATTGCACAACAAATAAAATTATTAGAAAGAAGTACATTATTGTATAATGATAAAAGGAAAACAGTTTGCCAGAAAGACATAATGATCTTATATGTGAACACATAAAACAAAATAGCTTGGAAATAAATGAAATGAAATGGAGAGAAACATACAAAACCACAATTATGACTGGGGACTTCAACATCTCCTTTTCAGCAGCTGGTAGAACCATTAAATAGATCAGCAAAGATACAGAAGATGTCAACAACAAAATCAGCAAAAACAAGATCTAATTGACATGTATAGAACAACAATGTATAGAATACACAATATCAAGCAGCCCTGGGGCATTCACCATGAAATACCATATCTTGGGTTAAAATACAATTCAACAAATTCAAAGTAGTTTACACTAGCTGTGTAGGTTCTCTGGCAGTAATAAAATCAAACTAGAAATCAATAGCAGAAATATAACAGTAGAATCTCAAAACATGTACAAATTAAAAAAATATACTACTAAAGAATCAATTGGTAAAAAACAAAGAAATCTCAAAGGAAATTAGATAGATAGATGATAGATAGGTAGATAGATAGATAGATAGATAGATGATAGAGAACCAACAAAAATGAAAATGAAATGTGGAATGAAACTAAAGTGGGTGTGAGAGGGAAATCCATAACACTAAATGCTTACATTAAAAATGAGTAAAACTTTCAAATTAATAGTCTAAGTTTCTACATCAAAAAAAGGAAACTAGAAAAAGAAGAACAAATAAATCCAAACAAGCAAAAGAAAGAAAATAATAAAGATAGCTGAAATCAATATAATTGAAAATAAAAAAATAGACTGATTTCAAAAAGTTAATTCTTAAAAAAAGTAATCAAATTGAGGAGTCTCTGTAAGACTGACAAAAATTAAGAGAGAAACACGAATTACCTATCTCAGGAATGAGACTGAGGATATAACTACAAATCCTGCAGCCATCACAGAGAATAAGGGAATAAGGGAAACAATTTTATAATCATCAATTTGAGAGCTTAGAAAAAAGAGACAAATTTTTGTCCACACACTACCAAAATCCACAAGCTACCAAAACTCAATAAAATGGACAATATGAATAGCTCTACAACCATTAAAGAAATTTTGATTTAATTTTTTTGATTTTAATTTAATTTAAAATCTCATAGAGAAAATATTGCACTCAATTGGCTTCACTGGTGTAATCTACCAAACTTTTCAAGTAGACTTGATAATAATTTTATGCAATCTCTTCCAGAATGTAGATGGAAAGCTTTCCAACTCATTACATGAGGCAAGTATTACCATGACACTAAAACAAGACAGACAGTACCTAAATAAATAAATAAATAAATAAATAAATAAATAAATAAACAATAATAATGTAAGCCAATATCTCTCATAAATTTAGATGGAAAAATTCCCCCAAATTTTAGCACACAAAATCTAACAATTTATAAACAAAATACAAATGACAAAGATGTGCAATACTTTTTACCATTCAAATATTAATCAAAATTAATAGTATCAATAAAGTAAAGAAAAAAATCAGGGATGCCTGGGTGGCTTAGTTGGTTCAGCATCCAACTATTGATTTTGGCTCAGGTCACGATTTCCCAGTTTCATGAGATTGAGCCCTTGGTCGGGCTCTGCACTGACAGTGTGGAGCCTGCTTGGGATTCTCTCTCTCCCACTCTCTTTGCCCCTCCCCCACCTGAAATGAATAAGCATTTACCAAAAAAGAAGAAAAATCACATGATTTTATTGGCTAAGATAGGCATTTGACAAATCACAACAACTGATTTATAAAAAAAAAGTTGACCAATTAGCAATAGAAGGGAGTTATTTCAACTTGATAAAGAACATTTTTAAATTGCCCTACAGTTAATATACTTAATAAAGAAAGATAGCACATGAAAGGTGAAAAATTAAGTATTCCTCTGTAAGATCAAGGATAAGGCAAGGATGTCTGCTTGCATCATTTTCATTCAAAACTTTTATTTAATTAGCCCTTTCAAAAGGGCCAAAATGAGATTAAAGGCATACAGATTGGAAGTGAAGAGACTAAACTCTTATATTTGCAAATTATATGATTGTTTAAGTAGAAAATCCAGCAAAATATCTACAAAAGTTCTCCTATGATAAGTGAGTTCAGCAAGGTTATGGGATACAAAATCAACACAAAAGAGCAATTGTATTTTTTAAGTTTATTTATTATTTTGAGAGAGAGAGAGAGAGAGAGAGATAGAGCATGAGTGGGGAGGGGCAGAGAGAGAGGGAGAGATAGGATCCCAAGCAGGTTCCATGGTGTCAGCCTACAGCCTAATGCTGGGCTCCAACTGACGAAACGTGAGATCATGACCTGAGCCGAAACCAAGAGTCAGATGCTTAACCGACTGAGCCACCCAGGTGTCCCAGAACAATTGTATTTTTACATGTTAAGAATGAATTAAAAATTTAAATACAGAATAATAATAATTATTGCTCCAAATAAAATAATATACTTAAATATTTACTTATAATATTTAAGAATCTGTATGCATGCTGAAAATTTCAAAATACTGATGAAACAGTTAAAAGAAGACTTTAATAACTGGAGAGCTACAATGTGGTCATGGATTGGCAGTTTCAACATAGTAAACATGTCAATTGATCTATATATCTAATGCAATTCCTATCAATATTTCCATTTGACTTTTTGTAGACACAGACAGGCTTACTCCAAAATTCACATAAGAAAAAAAAAAACAAAGAAAAAAAATCCCACAAAATTTACATTGAAAAACACAAGCCAGGGGCGCCTGGGTGGCGCAGTCGGTTAAGCGTCCGACTTCAGCCAGGTCACGATCTCGTGGTCCGTGAGTTCGAGCCCCGCGTCAGGCTCTGGGCTGATGGCTCAGAGCCTGGAGCCTGTTTCCCATTCTGTGTCTCCCTCTCTCTCTGCCCCTCCCCCGTTCATGCTCTGTCTCTCTCTATCCCAAAAATAAATAAACGTTGGAAAAAAAAAATTAAAAAAAAAAAAAAAAAAAAGAAAAACACAAGCCATAATATAACGAAATCAGTCTTGACATAGAAGAATAAATTGAGAGGAATTCCTTTGCTTGATATTAAGGCTTACTATATAACCATAGTAATCAAGACTGTAAAGTGTTGATGAGAGGACAGACACAGATGAATGGAAAACAATGAAAACCCAAGAAACAGACTTGGCTTTGATGGACTGATATTTTTGCCAAATTTTAAAGCTTTAATGGTATTTCAGGAGAGAAAGGATAGCCTTTTCAACAAGTGGTATTGAGCAAATGGACTTCTGTAGGCAAAAAAACAAAAACAAAAAACCCAACCCCCCCCAAAAAATACACAAAAAAACAAAAAACAAAAGGAACCTTGATCTAAACCTCACATATACAGAAAAATCACTCAAAATGGGTCATAGCCTTTGAGTCCTGTAAAACTTTAAAACAAAAAATATGAAACACTTTGAGAAACTATGAGTAGGCAAAGAGATATTAGACCTGATGCCAAAAGCTAAAAACATTTTCAATGACAGAAAAACTGATAAATTGGACCCCATGGAATTAAAAACTCCTGTTCTGAAAAAGCTCAGGAGGAAAAAATGAAAAGACAATCTAAAGACTGGTAGAAAATATTTGCAAACATATATATATATATATATATGTGTGTGTGTGTGTGTGTGTGTGTGTGTGTATATACATATACATATATACACATATATATACACATATATATACAACATATATATATATATACATATGTATATGACAGACCACTATCTAGTAAGTGTGTATATATATATATTATATTATGTAATATATATTTTATATATATTACAAAGCAATATATTATGTAATTATACAATGTATAAAAATTCATATAAATACTAAAAAGGGGAAATAGAGTGATAGAATTGCTCCATTCAGATAAAGACAATTAAGAAAAACAGTAAGCAATTTATATTTAGTATCTCAGAATTTCTAGCGGATAAGATATATAATGTGCTTTCTATTGGTTGATAAAAGACAGTGTTGATTAGCCCCACTTAGCTCTCGCCAAAGCTGGGCTTTGTGGACTGGCAGATAGTTTATTTGGCATGATTGTGATGGTTTCTCAAAGAAACAAAATCTAAATCTTTTGGGCAAATGAAATGAGGGGCTCACCCTCCTTCTCAGGTAGATCATGTCTCAGTGTGAAGCAGAGAAGTAGTATCTGTTGAGAAAGAATCATTAAGTACAGTTCCTTGTAAAATATTTTGGAACCAATATACTTAGAATACTTCTAAGCCACAAGTAAAGAAGAGCCTAAAGGGACATTTATGGTTTAGAAATATATGTGTTTTCTAGAAGAAAAAGAATTTAATAAGATATTTAGTTACTACCATTCTCACTCCAAATACATGCCCTATACACTGCACCAGCATATTTCAGGTGAGATTTTAATCAACTACATTAAAATTATTTAGGATACTGGTTTTAAAATGCTGATTCCTGGGTGACTTTCAGATTCACTGAACTTGAATTCATGATTTTGCTTTATGCTGTTATGTTTTGATGGTGAGTATGAATTCAGGAACTTGTGTGAAATAAGCCCCGCTAGAACCAATGTCAGCATCACTGCTATTTTGTTTTTGTTTCTGTTTTTTGTTTGTTTGTTTGTTTGCTATGATGGTTTTTAACAATATGCCTCTTTTTTAGAAATTCAGGTTGCATGCTCAAACCTACTATTTGTATTTACCCACAGGGGCGTGTTTCACATGCTCACTTGCCTCTAAAGTTTCACTAATAACTTTCAGGAAGAAGAAGAAAAACAAGGAAGGTAGAGAAACAGTTGTTCTTTCATGAATTGAAGATCTCTTACCGCTCTCCACTCTTCTCATAGAAACAAAAGCAAAGGGAAATAAAAAAGTCTGTCTCTGCTGCTGCCAGGAGATTCTGCCATGAAGTTTCTGTTTCACTGGCTGTTAGTCACACACTGATACAGATTCTCCCTAGTATGAGCTCCAAATATGTACTCCCAAACATCCTTGAAGCTGTGAGGTACCTAAATCTTATTTCCTGGCTATGTGCATTAAGCAATAGTGCATCCACTGCATTTTGAGGTTGTTTCTAAAGATCCACGTAATAGAGAGGTGTCCACTGCTCCCTGCACTACCTGGGTGACTGATGGGGTGAAGTGGAAAGTGGTTAGAATCTAATATTTGCTTCCCTTCAATCATTCAGCAAATTGTCTTGAGTGTCTACAGTGTGCCTGGGAATATATTAAGGTCTAGAGATGAAAGAAAAATAAAATACTGCTGTCCTTAAGGATATGGCAAGTTTTATTGAGGAGACAAACAGGAAGACAAGTAAAATACAGTGTAGAAGTATGAGGAAGCAATTGGTGTTAAGGGAGTAAAAAGAGAGACAGGAAACGGCCTCCAGGAGCAACAGCCCAAGATTGGAATATAACTTGGTCTAGTGATCATCAGTAAGGAAGAGAGCTCTCAGGTCTGGACACATAGCAATCATGTGAACCTTATGCTAAGCAGTTTACACTTTATCTTGAGGTTAACAGGAGCAATGTGATCCTATTTGCATATTAGCTAAGGTGCTGAGGCTGAAGTTATGGAAACCAGGAGGGAGGATGTAGCAATAAGGATAAGAGAAGTGAATGGTTTCAAGAGCTGTTAGTGACGTACAATTAAAAGGACTAGTGATTAATAAGATTTGGTACTTATGAACAATAAAAGTTAAGAAATCCTCATTTTCTCTTGGGCATTTGAGCAGATGGTTGTGCTTTTCATGCAGTTAGGTCACCGCTGGAAGACAGATCACAAAGGTAACATTGGAGGAGTTGCAGTCCTGCAAAATGCCAGGTCCTTCAGTACTTGGACCTGGATTCCAGCAGGTCCCTGTATAATCAGGGTCATTTCTGCCAAAATGCCCAATGATAAAAGACAAGTGGGGAAGAATGTGTACCTTATAAAAAGTGGAAGCTGAGAAAGTTTTAAAAATGTCTAGGTACAACTTATATCATTAAATTATTGATTTTGCTTGTTTTTACTTTGTCCTCTAAAGCCAACAAATAACTTTCAAATAACTAATATGAAACATATTCTAAGACTTCTTCATGGAAAAGACTTCTTTTATTTACTGATACCTTTTTTTCTCTCTTTTGCTTCCATTACACAGAGATCAACTGCATTGCCCATCTCTCCTAAATAAGATTACGATCATAAGACTGAGTACTGGCCAATGATATATTAGCACAAATGATATACATGGATTCTAGGCTTGCTCCATAGAACTCTATTGTGTACTGTATCTTTTTCTCCTTTGAAATTCCATAATGATCTTGAACATCATGTGTTAAAGGTAATGGTCCCATAAGATAGAAGGGGCTAGAATGCCTAAATTACTGCAGGAATAGAGCCCCCTTACAAATCACAGTGGTTTGTCACATGATCCAGCTACTAGGTTAAGCCACTGAGATTTGGGGGTTGTTTCAAGCAGTCAGCATTCCCTGACTGATTTAGTTTCTTTTTTTTTTTTTTTTTTTTTAATTTTTTTTAATGTTTATTTATTTTTGAGACAGAGAGATACAGAGCATGAATGGGGGAGGGTCAGAGAGAGATGGAGACACAGAATCTGAAACAGGCTCCAGGCTCTGGGCCATCAGCCCAGAGCCCGACGCGGGGCTCGAACTCACGGACCGTGAGATCATGACCTGGCTGAAGTCGGAGGCTTAACCGACTGAGCCACCCAGGCGCCCCTGATTTAGTTTCGAAAATAGGAATAGTGTCCCACTGTTGCAAAAATCTTCACTATACAACATTGTTTTTGTGAAGAAACAGAATTTCAAAGCTGGAAAATTGGTATTCCATGTTACATTGTGGCAAAACTTTTAGTGACATCATCACCTGCAATAATAACCTGGAAGAAAGTTCATGCCAGGAGTTCTAGGGGAAGTGGTTGGAAAGAATTAAAACCTTATTGTGTGCTTACAATTATTAGCTATACTTGACAAGAAGGATTTAAGTTCAGAGACCGATACACCCAGTACAATAGGAAAGAGAAAGGAGTCCAGAGGAGAAAATAGTCTGGGGATTTGTGGCATTGAAGTCTAAGAAAAAATCTGTGTGCATTTAAGCAAAAGAAAAATGAAATACGTTTGAGAAAACAGCAAAGGCCTATTAAGATCCAGGATTTTTGTTTTTTTATTCAAAATAGATAGCCTCAAGGTAGCAGCCATTCAGTTAATAGAGATAAATGTCAGGCAAGGATGCAAAGAATATGCAGATTTAAGAAATATGGCTATATAAGTGTTTATATGTGGTTATTGGCACCAGGAACTAACTGGAAACAAATAGATCAGGAGCCCATTAAGTTCTGAGGAGAATTATATTGTCAAAGGAATTATAGTCCACTTTCTAACATTCTATTTAAAAAAATCCACAGCACCCAAGACCCATTCCAAATGCAGTTGAAGAAAATTCACTCTCCCCACCCCCCACCACACACACAGAAGTACAGAGCTAGGATTTGTAAAAACAAGGGAGAATATGTCTTTTCAAATAACTGAAGCAGAATTAATCAGAGAACATCCCCCACTGCCAGCACAGGGACCCAATGTTTACCCCTAAAGATCCCACCGATTTTGTGGAACTACTGAAAGCCTTCTCATCTTCTTCCAGTTGGAAATTTTGATGACAGTTTTTTTATTCCTGTATACCATAACATATGGCGGAGATTTGGGGGGATACTTTTGAGATCATGGGTTGATCAAACCAAGAGGAATCACATTCTGACTTTGTGGTAGAAAGTACCACATTGCTCTCCTAAAGATCTAGGACCATGACTGAATGCAGTTACTATATGCTCGCATTTTAGGTTTTCTCCATTGTTGAGGAGTCATTGTACTCCCTACACGGAATCGAAGATGAAGTGGATATTTGGTGGCCCCAGAGTAGACTGGCAGGGACTGCTGGTGCTAGATCAAGTCCACTTCTTTCTCTGATTCGTGGACTGAGCCAGCCTCCATTTGCCTGCTATTTTCTCTTCCACTTTACATTAGACACCATGTAAAAGCAGGTGGTGCCACAAGCTGGAAAGCATCTTGTCCTTGATTGCAAGGAGCTGAAACTCTTTGCAATCTACCTGGTAAACTGACTGAAGCCCAAACCGTATGTTATAGATGTTAACCTATCCTGATAAACGTATTCCTTTCAGGCAGCTTTCTGATCTCAACTAGATGTGTGGTTTAGAGACAAACTTTTATACAAATGTCAGTTATTGTATTTTTTCCCCATTACAGTGTTCACTGATATGTTTGGTTAATCAATATTTAGAGATTTTCCTAAAAGAAAAGACATTGAAGAATGAGGTTAATAATTTTCACATAATTATACATTAAATATCTAATATGCCATTAATTTCAAGAATGAGAATTAGCCAAATTAATATATTCCTTTAATTACATTAGGTAATTAAATCTCACAGTTTAAAATGATAATTAGTACATTATTCATGTAATAGCCTTTTGAAAATTGCTCCTTTTAGATCAGAACAAAAAGTATAGTATGGTTAAAAGGAAGAATTAAGGGTGGCCTTCATTCTTGTCTGTTACTTGCCAATTTTGCAACTATTAATAAGTAATTCTTCTCTCATACCTGGTGTTCACCTGTATTAAACATGGAATGAGAAATACCTATTTTTCAGTGGTTTTGTAAGGTTTAGATAATTTCATCAGTGAAAAACTCCTAGCCTTACAGATATTCAACAAAAAGTACCCCAGGAATGGTTACAATTATAAATCAAATTAATTTTTATTAAAACCATCCCCCCCCCAAAACAGATGCAGCAATGTTGACCGTGTGAAGTTAGAGATAACAGTGTATTTGTTTAAAATGTGAGCTTTTGGGATAGGATGAAAATGATCCATTCAGAATCAATTCTGCCTATGATATGATAGTCCACATTTTACCCCTAATACTTTGCACTAATTTGTATCCATTAAATAATTTATTTGTCTTACAGTATTATTGAACAGTTTTATGTGTGCTAGGGATTTTCGGCAGAGTTTAAATGTACATTTGGGAGTCATCTGACGAGAAGTGATGATCGTTAAAAAAGAGAAAGGATGGGATCACTGAAGCAAGAAATGTATAGGGAAGAAAACAAAATAAAAATAGGACATTTAGAGCCTAGTAATGAAAACAGGCTGTGAGGTGCCAAGGATGTAGGAAAAGTACAAAATGATACATTCTTACCAAGGCCAGATGAGCTTTAAGAAATAGGAATAAACAACAACAACAAAAATCAAATATGGCAGAGATTTTATGGAGCATAAGAAGAAAGATATCAAAAAGGCCAGTTGTATGAATGTTTCACAAATAAAATTACCTTTGTGAATAACAAGAAAAATACTCTAAAAAATGTATACGTGTTATGCTTTTCAGACTTCTACGCTATCCTGGAATTTTCCCCAACTGCTCCAGACCACATCAAGAGGGGCCATTTTGATAAGTGTCAGTACTGTATATTATACTGTAAGCATATACTCCCTTTTCAGGATATTACAGACTTGGACTTCTTCTTGGCTCTTCTATTTTCTCATCACTTGCACAGGTATTATTATTCTGTGTCTCCCTGTCTCTCTGCCCCTCACCCACTTCCACTCTCTGCTCTCAAAAATAAACATTAAAAATTAAAATTATATTCATGTGAACACTGAAACTTTTGAATTAATATTTGACTTTTATCAAATGTATATAAAAAGTAAAAGTAAAACAATAACCTGAATTTATGAGAAGAAGCATTTTCCAGTCCTTATTCTATCTTCCTCCAATTTCTGTTTAGTTACTTGTTATATTATATACCTCATATTTCTAAATGGCATGCTATGTTGCTATTTATTGGGGGGGTGTTATTGTTTTGTCTTTTTTGAAAAAATTTTGGTTGTTGTCTTAGTACTTCTTATTATAGTGGATTTGGCTCTCTTATAGTACCACTCTTAGCCCCAGGAAAGTGAGACTGTTGCCTTTGTCCTGTACTTCAGTGGGCCTCATGTTTTAGAGTGCCTTCCTCAAAATTGTCTAAATGACTTTCTTTGCCTTGGACTCACCTGAGCCAGCAGTGCCTTCCAGGTGAGGTACTTCAAGCCAGGCCCAGGTCTCAAGTGAACATAGGTCTCAGTTTCTCCTCTTCGTGTTTTTTACTAATCTACATTTGTGTCTAAGGTCTATCAAATGCCCCACAGTTTCAGGACTCATGTTTATAAAGTTATCTCAGGCCCCAAAGCTAGACCTTGTAGTATAAGGCTGTCCAGGAATATAGATCATGCTTACTAGCTGAAGTGGTATTTCTTTCTGGGTCGCGGGACTTTGAACTGCTAGATTAGTCTGATACCCTGATTTTCGATGACCTTCAGCGCTTTGGGCTACAAATACTCTAGAACCCTGAACCTCAGGATTGAAGGTCAACTTGGGCTTGAGCTGGAGGGTGTGATTGCATTTATCAGCTCTTGCCTACCTATGCTTGAACCCTAGTACTACCTCTGGTTTACAGCTTCTGATAGTGGTGGGTGGGACCCATGGGGAGGTTACCTTGTACCTCTTCATGCTCTGCATCAAGGGTCAGACAGTTTATTAGGAGTGGCCATCCCTATATCTTCTGAGAGTCTTCATAAATGTTGCTTGGCAGTTTCAGCAGGCCCTACTGATCAATTTCCTCTCTTGCCTCCAAATTATATGGTTTTGTTGTGCTTTCAAGGGTTGGTCATAGATTTGACAAAAAAAAAAAAAGACAATTATCACACCAATAACACCACCCACTTCTCTCACATTTCCTTGCCTATTGTCCCCACTGATTGTTATGTGGAAGGCAATGGTGTCATCAACATTGAAAGAGATCATATTCTAGGAATGAAGTGACTGGGGCTTAAAGAGTTCAAAAGGAGACTTTCAAGGACTGAAAACAATCTGACATTTTTTTCTACTTCAAGCTAATAAGTTAGTTTGCTACTATTTCAAGGATGACGAAAAACAAAACAAGACTTAGGTCAGAGATAAAAGTCTTTATTACTTATAGCAAGAAGTGTGAGTAAATGCATAGTTATGCCAATTCTCTGCCTAGTCATCTAATTCTGACAGGATGCATAAAGAAGACCAGATAGCACCTGCACACACATAGACTGCAGACTTTTTGTAATCAGCAGCAAGTATCCAGGCCCTTTGTTCCAAAGGCAGACAATGTTTCTATCTCCCAAGATAACTTAATACTGTGTTCTATACCTACGACATAAAATTCCAAACAGCAACTTTGATACAAACAGAGGAGAATTTTTTATTTATGTTTTCTTTTTTTTTTTTTTTTACATTTATTCACATTTGAGAGACAGAGAGACAGAGCACCAGTGGGGGAGGGGCAGAGAGAGAGGGAGACACAGAATCCGAAGCAGGCTCCAGGCTCTGAACTATGAGCACAGAGCCCAATGCGGGGCTCCAACTCACGAACCGCGAGATCATGACCTGAGCCGAAGTCAGAGGCTTAATTGACTGAGCCACCCAGGTGCCCCTATGTTTTCTTTTTGGGTGAGACTTGCATTTGTGGTCAGCATTAAACCAAGTCAGTAGTAATCGTTGGGAGAGTCATTACATATCAGTAATTATTGGCAGAGACATAGATGACATAGTATCATGAGTAAAAATGTAACCAGTATTAAATAATCGGTATTAAAGACATGTAGATGCAAGAAGGTTTACATTGTTGCAATAAAAACGGATCCAAGGAGTCATAGTATTGCAAGTAATAGTAGTGTTGCACCATTTTCTTGTGTTACAACTATGAAATTAACCAGGAGGAACACAACTGAAATTAGATAAGGGTAAGATATTTGATAGTAAGGAAAATAAAGAGATGGTTCCTGGACCTGAGCAAGTTCTTCAAGTGCACCAATTAGATGGTGAACAGTATGTAAGTACTCATTATGTAAATATTCATAGACTGTAACATACATGGGTCCATGAATTGTATATTGCCTTATTGTTTTATTCAGTCAAAATTAATTTAAGTGCATTCATATATTTATCATACTTACGATATTTTGTTCCCACATCGTGAGTCCTCCATTATAATGTGTTTTCTTCAGTCTGAAGAACATTTTTAAGTGTTTTCTTTATTGTGGATCTGTTGGTGATAAAGTCTTTTATTTTTTGTCTGAAGTTGTATTCATTTAACCTTCATCCTTGAAAAGCATATTTTTGTTCAATTTAGAATCTGAGGTTGGCAGCCATTTTCTTCAGCATTTTAAAGTTGTTACAGTATATTCTGACTTCCATTGTGTCTGTTGAGAATAAGCTATCGGTATAAATTATTTTTCCTTAAAGCTAATCTGTATTTTTGGTTGCCCATAGAATTTGGCAACCAAATTCCTCTGATTTCCAGGAATTTATCATGACATGCCTAGGTGTAGCTATATTTTAAGTTATTTTTCTAGGGGTTTTCACTGATTTTGGAATCTGTGGCTTGATGTCTTTCATTGGTTTTTTAACTTTCTCACGAAATACATCGTCAGACTTTACTTCTGCCCCCTTCCCTCTACTTGCACCTATTATGTATATGTGAGAGCTTCTCCTGAGTCTTTTCTGTCTGTTACTTTGATTTACTCCTTTATTTTTTCTTCTTCCTTTATTCTAGACATTTTGTACTGATCTAGTTTTGTTCACTCATTTTCTTTTATTGTACCTAGTGCAACTGAAATACATCCTTTGAGTTCTTAGATTCAATTATTTAATTTAAGTTACAAGATTTTTTTTTCTGTATGTATTCTTTTCTTTCTGAGTTCTTTTCCTGATGTAAATATTGTTCTTTATATCATTTGACAAAATGATCAGAGCTTTTTAAGTCCTGGCAATAATCCCAACATTGCATTTCCATGTGTTGTTCATCTCCTTTCATTACTTTTGCTGGTTTCTATTTATGTCTTTAACCTTAGTGTCTTATTGGTTATTATTAATTTGGGTGGGGTATTACATTCCATCATTGTAGGAATAATTGAGGCCAAGGATGATATTATCTCCCACCAGGAAGAATTTAAATTGGTCATTTTAGATGATTCTCATGGCTTTCTCCATGCTCTTCTGACTGCCCATTCTCTGTCCCACTTACTAATTTCCAGTATAAAACAAGAAAGGAAGGGGGAGATGTATATATGCACACATGTGCCCTTTTAATTAAAAATAAACCTACAAGGAAAATCTTCAAACAAAGAAATAAAACTAGTGCAAAAAAAGTTCTAAGCTTTCAAGTAAGGGAAAGATTTTCTAAAAAAATTTTAATGGTTTTATTCATTTTTGGGAGAGAGAGAGAGAGAGAGAGAGAGAGAGAGCGAGCACAAATGGGGGAGGGCCAGAGAGAGAGGGAGACACAGAGTCTGAAGCAGGCTCCAGGCTCTGAGCTGTCAGTGCAGAGCCTGATGTAGGGCTCGAACTCATGGACCATGAGATCATGACCTGAGCTGAAATCAGATGTTGAACTGACTGAGCCACCCAGGTGTCTCATCAAATAAGGAAAGATTTTTAAAAAGCTGGGAGAGGCAGTAAAATCATTTATTTATCTAAGAGAAACTTAGAAATTGAAAACACATACTCATGCAATTGCTGGATTGTAGTGTAGTTCTATTTTAACTTTTTGAGGAATCTCCATACTGTTTTCCAGAGTGGAGGCACCAGTTTGCATCAGCAGTGTGAGGGTCCCCCTTTCTCCACATCCTCACCAACATCTATTGTTTCCTGTGTTGTTAATTTTAGCTATTCTGACAGGTGTGAAATGATATGTCATTGTAGTTTTGATTTGTATTTCCCTGATTATGAGTGATGTGGAGCATCTTTTCATGTTCTTTTAGCCATCTCTATATCTTCTTTGGAAAAAATGTCTATTCATGTCTTCTGCCCATTTTGTAAGTAGATCATTTGTTTTTGGGGGGTTGAGTTTGATAAGTTCATTATAGATTTTGGGTACTAACCTTTTATCATATATGTCTTTGCAAATATCTTCTCTAATTTCAAAACCTGCCTTTTAGTCTTGTTGATTGTTTCCTTTGCTGTACAGAAGCTTTTTACCTTGATAAAATCCAATAGTTCATTTTTGCTTTTATTTCACTTGCCTCCAGAGACATGTCTAGACCTAGTAAGAAGTTGCTGTGGCCGAGGTCAAAGTGGTTGCTGCCTGTGTTATTCGCTAGGATTTTGATGGTTTCCTATCACATTAAGTCTTTCATCCATTTTGAATTTATTTTTGTGGATGGTGTAGGAAAGTGGTCCAGTTTCATTTATGTGCCTTTTGCTGTCCAGTTTCAACACCATTTGTTGAAGGGACTGTCTTTTTTCTTTTCTTTCTTTTTTTTTTTTTTAATTTTAGAGAGAGAGTGAGAGAGTCAAAGGGAGGGAGGGAGACAGAGAGAGAGAAGAGGCAGGGGGTGGGGGTGGGGGCAGAATCCTAAGCAGGCTCCACATTCAGAGCAGAGCCTGACACAGGGCTCGGTCCCGTGACCCTGGGATCATAACCTGAGCCAACAATCAAGAGTCAGATGCTCAACCCGCTGAGCCACCCAGGTGCTCCAAGACTGTCTTTTTTACATTGGATATTTTCTGCTTTGTTGAAGATTAGTTGACCGTATAGTTGTGAGTTCATTTCTGGGTTTTCTATTCTGTTCCATTGATCTATGTGTCTTTTCTTTTCTTTTTCTTTTTTTTTTTTTTAATGTTTATTTATTTTTGAGAGAGACAGAGACAGAGACAGAGCATGAGCATGAGCATGAGCATGAGCAGGGGAGGGGCAGAGAGAGAGAGAGAGAGAGAGAGAGAGAGACACTGAATCTGAAGTAAGCTCCAGGCCCTGAGCTGTTAGCACAGAGCCCGATGTGGGGCTTGAACCCACAAACCATGAGATCATGACCTGAGCTGAACTCAGATGCTTAACTGACTGAGCCACCCAGGTGCCCCTCTATGTGTCAGTTCTTGTTCCAGCACCATAACTATCTGATGATTACAGCTTTGTAACATAACTTGAAGTCCAGAATTGTGATGCCCCCAACATTGCTTTTCCTTTTCAATATTGCTTTGGCTATTTGAGTATTTTGTGGTTCCATACAAATTTTAGGATTGTTTATTCCAGAGGATACAAAAATAATGATTTGAAGGGATACATGCACACTGATGTTTACAGCAGCACTATCAACAATAGCCAAATTATGGAAATAGCCCAAATGTCCATCGATTGACGAATAGTTAAAGAAGTTGTGGTATATGTATACAATGGAATATTACTCAGCCATAAAAACAGAATGAAATCTTGCCATTTGCAATAACATGGATGGAGCGAGAGTGTATTATGCTAAGTGAAATAAGTCAATCAGAGAAAGACAAGTACCATGTGATTTCACTCATACATGGAATTTGAGAAACAACACAGATGAACAAGGCGGGGGAAAAAGATGAGAGGGACAAACAATAAAAAGACGCTTAAGTATAGAAAACAAACTGTGGTTTACTGGGGGGGGAGATGGGTGGGGTGATGTGATAAATGGTAATGGGCACTAAGGAAAGTACTTGTGATGAGTACTGGTTGTTGAATGTTAAGTGATGAATCACTAAATTCTACTCCTGAAACTAATATTACACTATATATTAAGTGACTGGAATTTGAAAAAAAACTTAAAGCAAACAA
The DNA here is from genome assembly GCF_014898765.1 of Herpailurus yagouaroundi. Lineage (NCBI taxonomy): Eukaryota > Metazoa > Chordata > Mammalia > Carnivora > Felidae > Herpailurus > Herpailurus yagouaroundi. The sequence continues at coordinate 2,819,364 of NW_024412406.1, forward strand.
ACAGGATAGTATCTAAATAAAAGTAAATAAAAAATAGCAAGAAAAAATGAAAACAATTTTTAAAAAGGGTATTTTTAAAACACAACAATTTATGATAGAAATAAGTGTATATGGGGGTTCCCGGGTGACTCAGAGTTAAGTGTTTGACTTCAGCTCAGGTCATGATCTCACAGTCCATGAGTTGGAACCCACACTGGGCTCTGTGCTGACAGCTCACAGCCTGGAGCGTGCTTCAGATTCTGTGTCTCCCTCTCTCTCTGCCCTCCCCTTGCTTGCTCTCTGTCTCTCTGTCTCTCTGTCTCCCTGTCTCTGTCTCTGTCTCTCTCTCAAAAATAAACATTAAAAAAAGTTAAAAAAAATAAGTGCATATGTTTTAGACATCAACAAATATGGCCTCTACATATACACACATATATAATGCAAAAAAGTCATAATTTCATTATAAATTGGGAAAATCCAAATAGTATGTCATATTTTGATACACATTTCAAAACATGATAGATGAATATAGCAAGGTTATGTGAGATTTCATCTAGTTAATTTAACACCCATATAATATCTATACCTATAAGTGCAAATTCATGTCATTGAAATAAATTATTGATTACAAATTTCATCTCTTTCAAGATATAAATATAATATAATCTATATTCTTTAACCACAATCGAATTAGAAATCTTGCAATCTATTTTATTTTTGCTGGTAAATATTCTCTGTCCTTTCCTTTAGAAAAGATTATACCTGCTGATTACTTAATTGCAAATTTTGCTATTTGCTTTGCTTTGGGGAATTATGTACAAACAGAATTGATTTGTGACATTACAAATTTTTGAGAGTTTCCCCTAGCTTTATTGGTATATAATTGACATATAACATCATATAAGTTTAAGGAGTGTACTGTAATGATTTGTGTATCAAATCACATGTATATTACAAAATGTGTATATTTGGTACACATGTATATTGCAAAATGATGACCACAATAAGGTTAGTTAACACATCAATCAACTGACAGAATTACTTTTTCAGTGTGTAATGGTTAGTCTCATACAAAAACAGCAGTCTACAACCTCTTAAATTGTCGGCTTTCTCTTTTCGGTATAAGTAGCCATGAGTTCTTATCCTCAGTAATCAAGGAATTTAAAAAAGTGACATTTATCTCAGAATCTACTAGTTATTTGAAAAACATAATACTTATTTCATATAAAAATCTAATATTTTTGAGATAAGATAAATTTCAAATAGCATAAACTCTTCTATATTTCGATAGACGATTGTGTTAACAATTTTTGTAGACAGCTTATCAAACTCAACACCAAAGCACATGCCATTTATTGACCTTAATACAGTACTAAAAATCAGACAAATATTTTGTTTCCAAACACTCATATTTATTTATATGTTTATATAAATTTCTGATTCTTATCTATAAAAGCAAAAAAAAAAAAAAAAAAAAAAAACCAACCAGAAAATCAACTATCTCTTGAAGAAACAGTTACTTTGGTTTTTTCCCTATTAATCTAAAGTTATGCTTATGAGGGTTTTAGGCAATTATTTAAAATATTGCCAACAGTTTCCTAGTTACAGTATGTTCTGTTTTGTAAACCATGAATATCTGCTACACTATATCGAATTGTAACCTGAAAACAAATAAAAATATACTTTCAAAGTAAGAGATACCAAAATGTTGGATAATTCCTCAACGCATAAACAGCATGATTTGAATTGCTTCATGAATGAAAGATAATTTACTGATAGGTATCAACATTTTAACTGGTTTTAAAAGTACCACATTTAGAGTTAAGAGAGGTACTCACAGACTAGTAAGTAAATACTTGTGAAAAAATTTAAAGAAGGTAAAAGGAGAGAAATATAGGCACATATGAAACCAATTCTTATCATTTTTCAATACAATAAATATACTTTAAATAATCAATTAACTAGTAATTAACAAAAGTACTGATCCAGTATAGCTGTTCTTGTAAGTCAATTTTAGGAATACTAACTACCTCAATGAACTTTTTTCAAATAATTAAAGGATTAACTAAGAACTAATCACATCCTTTCAATTTATTTCACTCAACAGGGTTGTTGGGTCACAGTTGTTTAAAAGGAGACTATTAGAGGCTCTTTTTGCCTCATTTATTTACAAACATAAACAGAAATTTTAAAATGGATTGTAAAGCTTAGAAAGAAATGCATGAAACAGTATGTTCATGGGTCCCTGGATAAGGAGAAACGTATTAAACAGTAATTAAAAAATGGAATTCTTATAATGTGTTGAGCTGTTTATTCTTAAATAAGTTTAAAGTCTTCAGAGGAAAAAAAAAACATTACCAAAGAGAGTGATAACCTTAAGGTTAAAGAACCTTAGGGTACAGATTCAAAATTATGGTGTATATGGTTAATACTATCAGAGGGAAAGAGCTTATGAGCATGAGATAAAATAACTCTTCTTATTAAAGAAGGACCCATTAATGAGATTAAGTAGTATTTTATCATATTCTTTAAAATATTCCCCCAGTTCCCATGTTGGGTTTTGGCTTCTCAAATAGCTTTTCTATTTGTATATGTTCCTATATACAAATTTGTATATATTGTCTACATTTTAATTAATGGAATGAAGTAAATATTTCATTAATTAAAGGGAAAGCATTATCATTATTTGTTTGACATTTCCTCTTTTATCAGTGTCTTTTCACTTATTTTTCTATATTTTATTTTATCATATGATGATTTGCCTCAGTTCAAGTCCAAGATTGACTACTGAAGTAATTATGTTAATAAACATATGAATATTTATTTTATTCTGTTATGGATTTGACTGTACTGAAAAGTTGATGATTTTGCTTCACTATAGCTAGAGAATTTAAATCTATCAAGTATCTAAATATTGGTAACTCTTCTGGGATAATAGGGACTACATAGAAAATAGTAAATGTAACAAATAAATGTCCAGGTAAAATATGACAAGTATTAAGATATTTTATACCCCCAGGGTGCTTAGGTGGCTCAGTCAGTTAAGCCTCTGACTTTGGCTTAGGTCATGATCTTGCACTCCATAGTTCGAGCCCCACATCGGGCTCTGTGCTGACAGCTCAGAGCCTGGAGCCTGCTTTGGAGTCTGTGTCTCTTCCTCTCTCTGCCCCTTGGCTCTCATGCTCTCTCTCTCTCTCTCTCTCTCTCTCTCTCTGTCTCTCCCTGTCTCTCTCCATCTCTCTCCATCTCTCTCTTTCTCTCTCAAAAATAAATAAAAATTAACAAAAAAATTTAAAAAAGGATATTTTATATCACCCAAACCTGTCACCTTGCAAATAACTAATTAGAATATATTCAGTGTCAACATGGATATGAGGAAGTAGGGAGTTTTGAAATTAGACATTTTATTTTACAATGGAATGGTAAGGTGGTAGGAAGTGAAATAAAAGGAGTGTATATACAAATATGTAAAAGAAAAAAGAAATGACAAAAATGCAAAATGCATTACAAATGCATATATTCTCCAAATAGAATAATATGAAAAGAAATTGTAGGAATTTACGAAAATCAAAAGATGGAGTAAATAATGCAAGATGTCAAATGTTGAATTATAAATATTTTACAGAAATGCAGCATGAATTTTAATAGTAAACTGTTTAATTTGTTGTAAATTAAATATTTCACTAGACCCAAAAGATTGGTGTTCAGAAATAAACATGCTATTTTTCCTATTAAATAATCTATAAGAAAATTTGATATTTGTTTTAATATATGTGCAAATTGTGTTATGTAAAATCATGTTCATAAGGAAATAAAAATATGTAATAGACACATGAAACAGAAAAAATAGAATTCAAGTTGTTTATAATATTCAAGAAATTATTAACAATCATGGCAACTATATTATTCCTGGAAGAGTTTGATATTGAGAGCGATTGATAATTGTTTTTCTCTATAATCTGTCTGAAGCATTTGAGTTTAAAATTAAGGTATAAATGGACTACATGATAGATGTTAGATTAGATAGGTGTATAGGTAGGTGATAAAGATGAAAATTAGATATTACTGTTTCTTTTTTTTTAATGTTTATTTTTGAGACAGAGAGAGACAGAACATGAATGGGGGAGGGGCAGAGAGAGAGGGAGACACAGAATCGGAAGCAGGCTCCAGGCTCCGAGCCATCAGCCCAGAGCCCGACGTGCGGCTGGAACTCACAGACTGCGAGATCGTGACCTAAGTTGAAGTCAGACGCTTAACCGACTGAGCCACCCAGCCGCCCCAAGATGATGATTAGATAAATAAATGGATGGGTAGATAGATCAGGTGACAAAGCATTCTCAAATAATTTTATACTTGAAAAACCCATAATTTTAAATAGAAAATTTGATCAGTAATGATGTGGTGCTGTTCATCACTTCAGGTTAATACATTTAATCACTTGTTTGTCAAAAATGATAAACAGGTCAATAACTTATAGTTTATATTCACAGGAATTTGAGTACAATATCATTTGAACAAATTATAATTATCTTAATTATAATTATATAATATAATTTTATAATTATCTTAATTATAATTATAATATAATTATATAATATAATTATATAATAAGATAATTATAATTATCTTAATTATAATTCCTTTTTAAACTCATATCATTTTTCTAACTTGAAATCAAATAAATTATGATAGCATAAGTACACAGATGTTTAGAATAAGATATAAATTTAAATATTTTCTAGTTATATGTAAGGTTATTAAAAAGATGAGGGACACATTAAAGCTCTGAATAGTCCAATGAAATGCCAGTTGTCATAAAGCATATCTGTTAAGACTGATCGTCATAATCTTGCCACTGGTAAAATAGGAAACAAACAGTATCACAACCACAGCCTTCAATATTCACGTACATTGGAGACAATTGTGAATATATACCTTAAATCACAATTCAGTCCTCTATTTTAAGTTCCTTACTTTATCATGAACAAAATCCAGGGAATGAATTGATTCATTGATTAAACAGTGATTCATTGACTTCATACTATGTGCCTGATACTAGGACAGATGGTGTAGTTAATCTTATGAGATGAAAGGAGCTTTTCATGGAAGACAATGTTTTGGAAAACAAATAAATAGATAAATAAGACTAGAATTTTATCAGGCAGGTGTAATGGTGATGACATATGCTTTGCAAAAGGAAGGGCAGGAGAGGAAGTGTGTGGGGGTTTGTGGGAAAACTTAGGGATAGGACATCTGTGGAGATCCTCAGGGAGATCATGTAGTCTGCTGTGATTTTCATAGGGGGTTTCAGAAAAAAAAAAAAAAAACTAGGAAATGAGTCTTAAATATTAAAACTTTTCAACCTAGTCTGTTGAAATATTGAAACAATTGAAATAGTTTACTAGACAGTAAAAAAATGTTACTATAGTAAACTCATATATTCTGAAAGTTTTCCCAATAAATTTTATAAAAGAGTCAAATTTTTAATTTTCTAAATTAATTTAAAAAACTCTCAAAGGAAAAATAAGTTATAATTTGAACTCATCTGCTTTTAGGACTTTCTTTATCCATATAACATTCTAGTTTTTGCAGTGTGCACGCACACAAGTCTGTGTGTGTGTATGTGTGCACATTTGCTCTGACTGGCTATCCTGCTCTTTATGGAGAGGTCTTCATTTCTTTTTATGTTAGGTATCCAAGCTCTTCAGTCATAGGTAAAATATCGCATAGCATGTATATAGCATTGGACTCTGGCCAGTTCTCTTTCTATAAGTCAGTTTAAGAATCAGAATTATCTCTTCATTGTGTCCTTATTTTATTCTGGCTCCCATTATCTATCAATACTTTAAGTAATGAGTTCTTGGAAATTGAAGGGCACAGGGATATTAAGCAGTGTATTTGAATTTAAAGTACTTAAATGTAAAACATGTTCCAAGCTTTTATATGAGATTACCATCCAAATATATGTGGTAAAGACTTTACAGAAGCCAAACTGAAACTGATACAAAGCCATATTAATAAAATGTTGATCCTAAACACACTATGGGTAGATTAAGGTTTTCAATAAATCTGTGTTGCTTTTTGTGCGATTCACAACAAAGGGCTGCTTCTATTGAAGCTTATATACAATATTGATATCAACATAATTTTGAGGACCAAAGCTTTCTGTCTACACTAACTCAGTTAATGCGTAATAACAAGGTGTATATAGCCTCTCCATCTTTGTTGGTTTGATACTTTTGATAACATTACACAAGATATTTTAAAGGGAAAGCGAGAGGATGGACAAAGGACTTTGCTCAATAAGGTGAATCCATACCACTGACAGGTTTTTATGTAGTATTCCTGACAGCTAATCAAAGTCCTAGATTATACTGGTGTTGTTTTATGAGGAATCAATTTTATATGACTGTGAAATCAAAACTTAAGTAATTTTAAATGCTATGTAATGGGGAAATATCGTAAATTCTCATTATTTTAAGATTTTATTCCAAAAAATTGGTCTTTTTTAAAAATTTATTTTAGAGAGAGAGAGAGTACAAGTTGAGGAGGGGGGAAAAGGGAGGGAGGGAGGGAGGGAGGGAGGGAGAGAGAGAGAGAGAGAGGGAGAATCTTAAACAGGCTCTATGCTCAACACAGAGCCTGATGCAGGGCTCGATCCCATGACCCTGGGATCATGACCTGAGCCAAAAATCAAGAGTTGGATGCTCAACAGACTGAACTACCCAGGTGCCCCCAAAGAAATTTTGATTATGGTAAAGACTTTAGGTTATTTGTTCATTTTCTTCCATCATCAGAATCATACAATTGCTTTGATGGAAAAATTGGAAGTACCTGCTTATCATAAAGTAAATCACAAAGAGTAGAAGAATGAGACTTGGAGCACCTGGGTGGCTCAGTTGGTTAAGTGACTACTTTTGATCTCAGCTCAGGTCTTGATCTCAGGGTGATGAGTTCAAGTCCTGTGTTGGGCTCCCTGCTGGGCATCAAGCCTACTTAAAAAAAATAATAAGAGACTTGAGAAAGAACTTATTAATCTCTCTCAGAGAAGGGATTATGAAAAAGATATATAAAAACTACATACTTTGTTCTGGTCTCACAATTATTAGTGGCCCAAAACTTCAAGCTAGGTGTCTAATGTTAGGATTTAAAGATTCTTTTGATGGTAGGACACAGCACCATGACATTTGAATAGATGAAAGACAGAGCTCTTTGAGAGAAGGCTGAATCCAGACCACACAGGGAGTTGCATCTGGAGGCAGGACTACAGCAAGCTAGAGACGTGGGAGGCAGCTTATGGTTGGCAAATCATGTGAGGTTCATGGGCTTCCTATGGATTGGTTTATTTGAATAATTTTGCAGCCTCTGCAACATAGGCTCTGTTCATTGTTGTTAGATTCTAGACTCTGGGGGCAATTAGGGTGGGTGCAAAATAGTCTGGTGTATGATAGCATTATAAGGGAAGTCACTGGGTGTGGGCTTAATCCGTTGTTCAAATAGGTGAACTGACTAAGCCAGTCCTCCCACCTGAGTCAGGACAGTTTTTTGGTTTTTTGTTTTTTTTTTTTTAATTTTTTTTTCAACGTTTATTTATTTTTTGGGGGGGGACAGAGAGAGACAGAGCATGAACGGAGGAGGGGCAGAGAGAGAGGGAGACACAGAATCGGAAACAGGCTCCAGGCTCTGAGCCATCAGCCCAGAGCCTGACGTGGGGCTCGAACTCACAGACCGCGAGATCGTGACCTGGCTGAAGTCGGACGCTTAACCGACTGCGCCACCCAGGCGCCCCAGGACAGCTTTTTTTTAAACACTCTAAAAAATCACCTCATACCTGTCAGAATGGCAGAAACACAAGAAAACACAAGAAACAAGTGTTGGCAAGGATGCAGAGAAAAAGGAACCCTCGTGCATTGTTGTAAACTGGGGCAGCCATTGTGCAAAACAGTATGGAGGTTTCTCAAAAAAATGTAAAAGTACAACTACTATAATATCCAGATATTTCACTACTGAGCATTCACCCAGAGACTATGAAGGCACTAATTAGAAAAGATATATGCACCCCTATGTTTATTGCAGTATTATTTACAATAGCCAAATTATGGAAGCAGCCCAAGTGTCCATCAATAGATGAGTTCATAAAGAAGGTGTAGTATATACATGCAATGGAATATCACTCAGCCATACCAAAGAATGAAATCGTGCCATTTGCAGCAACATGATGGATCTAGAGAATATAATGCCAGTGTCAGAGAAAGACAAATACCATATAACTTCACTAATATGTGGAATTTAAGAAACAAAACAAACAAAGGAAAAAAGAGACAAACCAAAAAACAGACTTAACTATAAAGAACAAACTAATGTCTACCAGATGGGAGGTAGGTGGGGGACAGGGGCGTGAAAGAGGGGAAGGGGATTAAGAGTACACTTCTCACAATGAACAATGAGTAACATACAGAATTTTTGAATCATATGGAACAGCTAAAATTAATATAACACTATAAGTTAACTATATGGAATTTAAATTAAAAAAAGAAAAAGGACAATTCCCTCCCAAAAACAAATTTAAAAAACTCCTTTATTTACATCTAGGACCAATTCTCTCATCCACTATGTTGGTGGGATAGACATGATGCCAATAAAAGGTGAAGATCAAAAATCTCAAGAATTTATAATGCGCGCATTAAACAGATTTGAATTAATGATTAAAGGCGTGCTTTCAAATTTTAACATAACTGATGTCATAAATATTAAAATCTTTATGTACCTGGAAAAGGGAAACATAGGAAATAATTTCCTTTATTTTCTTAAATGAGCACTCTTAAGATCATAAGCCACATTTTTATTAACAATTTAGCATTTTTTAAAGTTTATTTTTGAGAGAGAGCATGAGTGAGTGAGAGGCAGAGAGAGAGAGGGAGAGATAGAGACTCCCATGAAGGGCAGAAAGAAAGGGAGAGAGAGAAGAGAGAGAGAATCCCACATAGGCTCCACACTGTCAGCGCGGAGCCCTAAGGGGGGTTCGAGCTCACCCGATGTGGGGCTCAAACTTGAAAAGTGTGAGTTCATGACCTGAGCCAAAGTCTGATACTTAACCACCTGAGTCACCCAGCGCTCCAGCCACATTTTTAATTTTTTTAAGTGTTTTGTGTTTGTGTTTAAAGATAATAATAATGAAGGACTCCTAATAATCATTGTTGCCATGTCCTTATAATTTTCATAGCTACCTATGGTAAAAATCATTTGTAAGCTATAAATTATTAACATATTTTACATATATATACACATATATATGTATAAATATATATGTATGTGTGTGTGTGTATATATATATATGAAAATAGGAAATTTTTCTCAGGAAGTATATACATATATATACACACACACACACACACACACACACACACACTATTGACTTCCTGAGAAAAATTTCCTATTTTCATATCTGTAATGTTATTTAGTGCCAGATATGGGAAAATAGGTATATCTTTACTCATGACAGGTCCATAACAGGAATTGATGCAATATAGCTTTTTCTTTTTTTCTTTTCTTTTTTTTATTTTCTTTTTTTTTCTTTTCTTTTCTTTTCTTTTCTTTTCTTTTCTTTTCTTTTCTTTTCTTTTCTTTCCTTTCCTTTCCTTTCCTTTCCTTTTCTTTCTTTTCTTATCTTTTCTTTTCTTTCTCTTTCTTTCTCTCTTTCTCTTTCTTTCTTTCTTTCTTTCTTTCTTTCTTTCTTTCTTTCTTTCTTTCCTTTCTTTCCTTTTTTTATTAAGAGGCCAATATTGTCTGACCTAGGCAGAATAAGTGAGAACAATTGGAAAAAAAATTTTCTTTTTAAGATTCAGATTTCTAGGGTCACCTAGGTGGCTCAGTTGGTTGGGCGTCCGACATCGGTTCAGGTAACAATCTTGTAGTTCGTGAATTTGAGTTCCTGTGTCTGGCTCTGTGCTGACAGCTCAGAGCCTGGAGTCTGCTTGGGATCCTGTGTCTCCTCTCTCTGCCCCACCCCTGTTTGTGCTCTGTTTCTATGTCTATCAAAATTAAATAAACATTAACAAAAGGATCAGATTTCTATAATTTAATTACTTTTTTATTTGAATCAATTGTTATAAGCTGCTTCAAAATTATGAAAATTAACTTCTCACAAAGAATAATTTTAATGGATAGTATCAGATTTGTGCTTTGTCTAATGTTTTAGGAGTAGAGGAAAATTTATAATGCTTTCCTCACTCATATACCCAATAACAGACTCGTAATCAGAACATTCCCAGTCTAATGAATGAGGATGACTTAATGGTTAAAGCAAATTCACCCATTATAGTTAATAGACAGAACTATAATATATAAACATTGGGATATATAGGTGTATAGGACTATCAACATTTGATCAAAGTTTGCCTCCATAAACAATGAGCATAGTTTAAGAAGCATCTATATCCAATCCTGAGTCACACTTATTTAGTTAACATTTTCCTCTACTATTAAGATTATAATAGAAAGCAAAACTCGGGGTTAAAGAAAATTCAGTTATTTTTAGTATTGTTACTGATTTTTACATATAGTTGGTTAATATATTTACTTAATCTAATAGGAAATAAAGATTACAACTTAAAATAATTAATTAGAGGGGCAACTGGGTGGGTCAGTCATTTAAGCATCTGACTCAATATCGGCTCAAGTCATGATCTCACATTTTGTGGGAAAGAGCCCCATGATGAGATCTTCACTGGCAGCATGGAGCCTGCTTGGGATTCTCGCACCCTCTCTCTCTGCCCCTGTCCTGCTCACATGCACTTGCACACACACACTATCTGTCTTTCAAAGTAAATAAATACTTTAAATTTTAAAAAATAAGATAAAATAGTTAGAAACAATTATTCATGATAATGTAATGGTGGGTACATATCATCATGTGTTTGCTGAAGATCAAAGAATCATGAGAAACAAAGAGCAAAATTTAATGTAAACTACTGACATTAGTTAATAATAATGTGTCAGTGTCAGCAAATTTTTTCTAACAATTGTACTACAGTTCTGCAATAAATTACTAGTCAGGGAAGCTGTTTATATGTTAGGCTGATAGGTATATAAAAATTCTATGTACTATCTGCTCAATTTTTCTGTAAATCCAATACTATTTTTAAAAATAAAATATGTTAGGGGCGCCTGGGTGGCGCAGTCGGTTAAGCGTCCGACTTCAGCCAGGTCACGATCTCGGGGTCTATGAGTTCGAGCCCCGCGTCAGGCTCTGGGCTGATGGCTCAGAGCCTGGAGCCTGTTTCCGATTCTGTGTCTCCCTCTCTCTCTGCCCCTCCCCCGTTCATGCTCTGTCTCTCTCTGTCCCCAAAATAAATAAACGTTGAAAAAAAATTTAAAAATAAAATATGTTAAAAAAAAAAACAGAGGAAATGTGTTGAAGAACCATTGTATGTAAGCTGGAAGGGAATGTTAAGTGTTGAGTGTTCTAAAGGACCAGTCACTTTGGAAGAAAAAGATGATCAACTAACTCCAAACAGAAAAAGTTGAAATAGGAAATGCCAATTCCTAATAATTTCCTAGATTTTTAAACATTATGTACCAAAAACCCTGTCTTACGACTTTTTCACTTCTTTAACTCTATGCACTATTCACATGATTTAATCCAATTGTATTACTTTACATTCCATCTCTCTGTACTTACAATTCCCAAATTTATATCTCTGGCCAAATAGCTGGAGAGGAATCTTGGAACAGTCTTTGAATTTTCTCTCTATATAATGTCCCACAGTCAATCTATTTGCATTTCTTATTAGCTCTACTTTTGAATCTAAAAATTTCTCACTCCCTTTATCACTACTACCTTCAGCCAAGCCACCATCATCTGCCTCCTACTTCTTCCTGTTTTGGCACTCGCGGTACAGCACAGCAGCTAAAGTAGCTCTTTCCAAATCCAATATAGATCTTTTCACCCTGTTCTGAAATGTCTCCCAATTACTTCCCCCATCTCCTCAGTAAAATCCAAATCTCCATATAATCTGAAAGTTCCAGAGTGACCTCACCTTTCTCCTCAAATTCTCTGACATCATTTCCTGTAATTCTCCCGATTTCTCCCACTCCTCTGATCCACTATTATCCTTGCTTTCCTTAGAATATACCAAATTCAGTCATGACTTGATATTTTGTTTCTTCTGTCAAGAATGATTACTTTCCAAGAAACCACATGGTACCCTCTTTTTCCTGCTGCAGGGTCTGTTCAATGAGGTCATTACAAAATTATTTAAATAGCACCCTCCCTTTTACTGCCAACATCTCTTCCTTGCCTTATTTTTCTCTGTGGAATACACACACACACACACACACATATATATAACATACATATATATATATATATATATATATATATATATATATACACACACACACATATGTATATATGATATATATATATATAAAACATACTTATTTATCTCCTTTATCCCCCTACTATAATGAACACTTCATGAGAGAATATTATCATATTTTCTTAAATTGCTATATGTCCAGTTCTTAGAACAGTACTTGTTACATAGAAGGTACTTAGCTATTTGTTGCATGAGTGAATTATTGAATAAGTGAATAATAAAGGGGGTAGTGTATTGTGACTCCAAATTAATTCTCTAAAGAGATCTGCAAAAATTCAAGTATTTTCAAAACAATCCAGTGAATTTTGGGTATCTACGTGGCTGTCTCAAAAAAAAATAAAAGAAGTTTATTAATATTTGAAAGACAATTCATGATGTGCCTGGGTTTGAAGTTCAGAATAACACAAACAACATAAAATTTATGGAGTATCCTATAAAAGAAATGTGGGGGTTGTACATTATTGAGGCAGATGACTCATTACTTTTTGGTTGACTCATTACTTTTTTAACATCACATGGTAAGAAGACTAAAGTCCATGTAATTTTACTTTGAACTAAAATATTTTTCATAAAATTGACAAGTGGTTAAAAATGTCTTTGATAAAATCTTCAAATAAATATAGTACTGAAAGCTAGCACTGAATGTACAAATTAAAACAAATAAACTGCAAGATAGAACACCTCTCAATTTTCTATAAAATAAATTTGGTTAATAGTGCAGAATTTAAAAAATAACATATATATATGCACTATATATATATACAGTATATATATGTGTGTGTGTGTATGTGTGTGTGTGTGTGTGTATCCTTAATATATATACTATGCCACTGAGAAAAAGAGAATATAAAATTTGATAAATGTAGGTTTGAATCTCAGCTCTATTTCATATGAGTTGTGTGATCATAGATATTTATTCTCCACTCTAATTTAAGTGGATGATTTTGATAATCTGATGGCATATGCCCAGAAAATCGGTACTGGAAGTGTTGACCCTAATCCAACGAGTAAATCATAGTTCTCTTTTTCCCATTGACTTCCCTTCCATCTTGATTTTGCAACATTGAGTGCTGTGATTTTTACTAACATACATTGGGTTGCTGATAAAAATCCATATATTCTTAGATGAATCAATGATATGAAATATGACATCTATTATATTCTTTTTAATGGATAAAAACCTACATATAGTAATTACTTACACAGCAGAATTTGTTAATAAAAATACATGAATTATTTGCAGTATAGTCAGCACTATTTTAAATGCACCATATCTTTTTTTTTCTGATAGATTTGTATTATGAAAAAGAAAGACTGATGAATTATTATAAACTTTACATAAAAGAAAAGAAGTGGGGGAATGCATCCTAAAGTAGGCTTGCCATTATTTTTTCATTGCTGTTTATGATTTTTTAGTTATATTATTTTATCCTACCTTACCCATTCACTTGGATAATGTACTCTTGGTGGCCTTAGAAATTATTTAATAAGTATTTCTCTAAGTTTGTAAATACAATTGCATCAGATTTTGGAAGAGTGTAATTGATAAAAATAACTATCTAAAATAAAATATCAGATAATATACTTCTAACAAGAAAAATAATGTGCCTATTTTTTTCATTCATCATTAACATCCAGATAGAAATACTGTTAATTAGAATTATGTTCAAAGAAACCAACTCTAGGACAATTCAAGAAAATCCTTGCTAGTGAACACTGGCTTTGACTTATTTGTTGCTCAGAATTTTTCAAAAAATATGCAATTTTTAGAGATTTAGGACCAAGTCATTATATTTTCTTGAATTACTTATGCCCTTGGACTATCTCCCTTGCAATCCATGGAGTTTGAAATTTAATTTAAAGGAAAATTATATTTTGTCTTAACTCAAAAGGTTTTCCCCCAGGAGGTAAATGATGAGATGTTCTGACACAAATTTTAACTAATCCAAATGCCCATTTGGGAGAATATTACTAGTTAGGTTCTACTGGTTTCTACCACAAAGCTTTCACGCCTCCTCACTAAACAAGCAAAGATAGCACATATTGGCTGGTTACTAGTGTTACTATTATGTTAAAAATAGAGCTGGGGGCATGTGGGTGGCCTAGTCAGATAAGCAACTGACTCTTGATTTCCGCTGGGGTCATGATCTCCTGGTTTGTGAGTTTGAGACCTGCACTGGGCTCTTCACTGACAGTCTGGAGCCTGCTTGAGATTCTCTCTCCCTCTCTCTCTGTACCGCACCCCCCCGCCATTGTGTGCTAACTTGCTCTCTCTCTCTTTCTCTCTCTCTCTCTCTCAAAATAAATAAAAACTTTAAAAAAATAGAGCCAAATTTAAATTCACTAGTTCTTAGTGAGTCTCTACATGGTCATTAAAAGAATAACCACCTTGGGGCACCTGGGTGGCTCAGTCAGTTAAGCACCAGACTCTTGATTGCGAATCAGGCCATGATCCCATGGTTCCTGAGAGAGAGTCCTCCATGGGGGTCTGAGCTGACAGAGCGGAGCCTGCTTTGGATTCTCTCTGTCCTGCTTTCTCTGCCCCTCTCCCGCTTGCACATGCTCTCTCTCAAAATACATACATAAACATCAGGAAAAAAAAATCCACCTTACTCCCACTTCGCTCCTCTCTGACCCACTCCTGCACTTGAGTCTTCTATTTATTCATCAAATACTTCTTGAACAGGACCAGAGTAGATATTGGTTTAAGAACAGATGTTAATATTTGAACCTCTAACTTGAATTACAGTAGTCTGTATTAGCTCTCTGTTCTATTGAAAAGAAATCCCTGATCATCTTTCTGTCTTTTTATGTCCCTTTAAAAAGCAATGAAATTTGCTCCCAGTTAGTTTTAAGTATGGTAAGATAAGTTTTTTAACACATTGGCCTTGAAGCATGTTAAACACTTGACATTTCCTAGTGTTATGTCTACTGGAAAAATATTGACATTCACTCTCAAAAACAACGTTTGCTACTGATAATATGGATAGTAATTTCAATATCTATCTTAAGAATGTATCAATTTCAGTTATATCCTAGTTTTGAGCAAATAGACATTATCAATAGAGAAAATGTCTTGCAGGTTAGTAAACTTACCTATTCTATAAATCTGTTGGTAAAAAGTTAGTTTTCAATCTTTACTCACCTAGCTTAAATATGAAGAACCATAATGCACTGGTGGGAAAATAATGAAATTCTATACATATTGACTTTTTTAATATGTCAGGAGATTTATAAACATCCAGAGGAATACTTAATGTTAAACGGTAAAATGTAATATATACAATGGCAATTTTATTTATGTAAACAAATCACATATTTTATGAGCAAACATAAACTGTGCACACATTTACCATTTTGCTTTTTCTTTCCTAAAAACAATAAAACCATCTTGAAGTTCTATTTCCAACATTATATGATTTTTTTTGTTTTGTTTTAAGAGCTTTATTGATAGTATAACCGACATAATAAGCTGTATATATTAAAAACATGCAATTTGATATGTTTGACATACATATATACACCCATAAAATCATCACCATAATGAAGACAGTAAATACATTCATCACAAATTTCATCTTTCTCTTTTTTAATATACTTTTCAAGTTTTAATTTAAATTCCAGTTAGTTAACATACAGTGTAATATTATTTTCAGGTGTACAATTTAGTGATAATATCACTTTTCTTATTCCTAGTATTGGTAGTTTAATTTTTTCCTAAGAAATCTAACTAGAGTTTATCAATTTTATTGATCATAAGTGAAGTATTTTTCATTGATTTTTCTCTATATTTCTGTTTTCTAGTTTATTGATTTCTGTTCTGATTTTATTGTTGCTTTTTCTCTACTTGGTTTGGATTTAAGTTGCTCTTCTGTTTCTCATTCCTAAGTTAAAAGCTGAGGTCATTGATTTGAGACGTTTCTTCTTTTGAAATATGATCTTTTTTTAACTTAAAGTGACATATATATGATTTTCATATTGCCTAGATAATCATAAAACCCATAATCCTCCTCACTATTTATGAAATATTTTCATATGATCTTTAATGTGAACTATTTGCTTATTCCAAAAGAAATGGTCAAAATATGTCCTTGAAATTACTATAAATTGTAATTTCTATATGTATAGTGGAGTATAAAGAGATTCTGACTCCTTTTATGTGAATTCCAGTATAATAAACAGCTATTTTTATAAATACAAAAATATTAGTGATTGCTGGGATATTTGTATTTTTCTTCCCTTAATTTTGTATATTATTTTTTTATGTAACAAGTTTTAATTTTTACAAAGACATATATATATATTCATAATTAAATCTTTCTGTGTATTTACAATAAAAAATTTGAAAAACTATCCTCGCAATAGCTGAAGAATCTTTGCAATATTTTATCTTGTTGGTTTTATATTTTGTGTTTAATTATTTAATTACTTAAATCTAGTTGTTTTAGGAAAACTACATACACTCAACTTTCTTATTTTGCCTAATACCTTATTTTAAAAACACCATTCCATATAATGAACATCTTACCCACTCTTATGTCTTTATCATGTATTAACTTTTGACTTAACCTATTTCATTTTTTAATGTCACAGGACATTAATTAAGATACTGTATCATGTTACAAACGCCAAGTAATACTGATTTTTAAAATAGGGAAATTTACTGCTCACTTGCATAATAGTTCTTACATAAGCAGCTCAGAGCTGATATGACATCTCTATAATATTGGAAATCCAATCTCATTATTTTATTGCTCTGCTATCCCAAGCAAACAGCTTCATACTGAAAGTCTAAGACAACTATTTCAAAGAAGAGCTGTCAAGCTTCCTGCCTGTTAAGCGTACAACCCACAACCTTACGATTCACTTCTGCTTAAAATTCATCAACCAGAATCTAGTGACAGATATAGGTCTAGCCATACAGAAAAACTGAACAACCATGTACCTAAGTAAAATTCTTGGTGTAAAGAAGAATCAGAGAATAATTTTTGGAAGGAAAAATAGTAATCTCTACCAGACAGACCGAATTAACTATTGTGGCTTTGTGTTTTGAAATCTGGTAAAGAAAATCTTTGCTTAATTCTTTTCAATACCATATTTATTTTCACTATCCCTCCTTCCTTGTCCTCTGCCAGGGAAATTTTAATATCATTTAAAATAATACAAGTGGATATTTTATTAGATTTTCATAAATACACAAATTATTTTGGAAATAATTTATATCTTTAGAATAAGATGTATTCTAAGTAGATATGACTTAATATTTATTGAAGACCTATATGCAGCTCTTGGCAGTTTTTCCTCTTTTCTTTCCTTTTTAATTTTAGTTTCTTCATCAAAGTTTCTTACAATTTTTCTAAAATCATTCCCATATATATTTTTTGTTACTTGAGGAGTGAAAGCAGTTATTGTCAAAATTTAGGACAGCTATTGATATTTCTGTATTTAACATATATACTGCTATTGAATATTCATTTACCTTAAAATACCTCAGTTTTATTTCTTCATTATGTTATCCACAAATAATATTTTTTCTCTATTTGGATCTAATTTTTGTCTGGTTTATATCTCTTCACTTACTTAACTGGCCACAATAAGTAATATTACGCTAAGTATTAAATGAGAAAGGTGGTATTTATTCCTCATTTTTCATATTATGAAAATGACTGTAGTTTTTAATTTTAATTATGTAAAAAACATTGAGATAAATGTATTATCTAAGAAAAGAAAACTGCTACTTATAATCTTAATACATTTATCGAAAAATACATATTGAATTTTATGTATTTCTCATGACTAATTATATAGTCAATTTTTAGTTTTTCCATTGACTTCGTAATTGTAGTAGATTTTCTTGTATGTAGCCATTTTCATGGAAAACATTTGATAGATCTTTTGTTATATGGCCCAGTTGTACTTGTTAGAATTTTATTTCAAACATTTGAAACAACAGCTTTTGCTATTTCTGATCCATTGTCTTAAATTCGATTTTTGTTTGATTTCTGTCTTGCCACTAGGCCATAATGCACATGTATGGATAATGTTATTTGGAGTCAAAACAAATCACATACTTACTTATTGGCCTAGCCAACAACCTACATCCTGAGACTTAAAGCAGAAAACCAAAAGATTAATAAGGAATTAAAAGGGTAATCTATGTATAGCATGCAGACCAGATGTGCATGAGGAGACAGAGAAGCTAGAGAAATTTGAAAAACCCTGAGAATATGTCTGATATAGAGACAAATGCCTCTAATGCATTGCTGCCCAATAGAAATATACTGAGAGTCACTTGTGCAATTTTAATTTGCCTAATAACAGCATTTAAAAGGTAAAATAATAAACAGGTAAAATTTATTTTAGCAGTGTGTTTTGTTAGCCAAAATATTATTTTAATATATAATCAATATACAAGTTATTAATGAAGTATTCTTTCTCTGCCCCTCCCTCCCTCCCTCTTTCCCTTCCTTCCTTCCTTCTTTCCTTCCCTGCTTCATTTCTTAGTATGCCTACAAAATTAGGTGTGTGTTTTAAATTTGTTAGACATGGTAATGTGGACTACTACCTGCATTTCAAGTGCTCAATAACCACTTGTGGCTAGTGCCAACTGTATCATTTTAGGGTTTGACTCACAGGTATACTTATCAATGTAATAGTTTACTTCTGAACCCATTCACATTGCTGTATATATTCAATCTCATTTATACCTCTGGGCATATGCTTTCAGAGGTTCAGAGTCTGGAAATAGCCTCCATATGAACTCCCAGATCTATGACTGGGATTATTACTTAATCTATAGATCACCTGGAGTCTGGCAATCATTGTTGGTTTTGATGGATATCTGTGAATTATTTTCACATTCCACTAAATATTTCAGAAATAATTCAGCCCTTGGGAAAGTGGATGTGAATTTCAATAACATTTCCACTTAGAAGCAGTTAGTTTCACCGAAGTGGTTTATTTACTACCTATTTATCACAAAAATATCAGAAGGAATCATCTAATAGGATCTTTCCTGGGACCTGCACCACTGTAATGGGACATATCAGAAAACACTTACTGTGGCAAGATACAAATCCAATGTTAGCATTATTCATCTGAACACACACACAATTTACCTGTATGACTGTGCCCAAGGGACTCATAGTCCAGACATGTCCTCCATGTGAACTCACCACTAAGTACCCTCTAAGAGTTTTTCACCATTTTCTGTGCACCTAAATAATTAGCATAGCATGGGGATAATTCATTCTATGAAATGGTTTGGCAGAATTCTCCAGGAAATTTCTGGGTATGATACTTGGTCAGATTTCATTTTTTATCTCTCCCATTTTGAGAGACCTATGGAGTTCACTGTCTCTTCTTGTTTTAATTATGACATTTTCATGAATATTTTATAATAGAGGAGATTTTATGATACAAAATAAATATGACAACTTATGAAAAACTGCATTTTCAAAACTATTTTATTCAGATTTTCAAATCTAGTATAATAGACTTGGTATTCAATAATTTTTTTGTTTTTTAAGTAATCATTCTAATTTTACTTTTTAAAACATTTTGTCTCAATTATCAATTCTATTATTGTATATTTTTAAAATTATTGTTGACCATATTTTTAAATTCTCCTTTTTTCCTTATGCAATTTTTCTAATATTTTATTAGAATATATTTTTCTTTCATCAGAAAATTTTATTTTAAATTACTACAAATTGAAGTTAATTTGTCATGCTACATTTGTTAGTGTTTAGCAAAGTACTTTTGTTTATTTGTTTTTAATCCACCTATTACTTTTATGGAATAAATGCCTTTTTTTGTGGACTACCTGGGGGCAACATGTTGCAATACACTGTGACTACCAGAGATCGTATTGGTTTATGAGAGTAAAACTTTCATATTTATCAATAATTTTGCATTTGGTTTCACTGAATATTGGTTTTGCAATTATTTATACCCTCTTTTACATGTTTATTTAAACCTTGATAGGGGCCCCTGGGTGGCTCAGTTGGTTAAGCGTCCAACTTCAGCTCAGGTCATGATCTCCCTGTCCGTGAGTTCAAGCCCCACGTTGGGCTCTGTGCTGACAGCTCAGAGCCTGGAGCCTGTTTCAGATTCTGTGTCTCCCTCTCTCTCTGACCCTCCCCCATTCATGTTCTGTCTCTCTCTGTCTCAAAAATAAATAACTGTTAAAAAAAATTAAACCTTGATAGATAATACTTATATATTGAGATAATATAACCAAATTATAAGTTTTAAAAATTGTTCTTTGTGGGGTGCCTGAGTGCCTCAGTTAGTTGCTTGTGTTACTCTTGATTTTGGCTCATGTTATGATCCCAGGGTCAAAGGATTGAGCCCCGAGTCAGGCTCTGTGCTGAGTATGGAGCCTGCTTGGGATTTGCTCGCTCTCGCGCGCTCTCTCTCTCTCTCTCTCTCTCTCTCAATCTCTATCTCTTTCTCCCCCCATCCCCCTCCTCTGCCTCTCTCCCCTGCTTGCCCTCACTCTCTCTCTCTCTCTCTCTTAAAAAAATTACTCTTGGGGAGCCTGGGTGGCGCAGTCGGTTAAGCGTCTGACTTCAGCCAGGTCACGATCTCGCGGTCCGGGAGTTCGAGCCCTGCGTCAGGCTCTGGGCTGATGGCTCAGAGCCTGGAGCCTGTTTCCGATTCTGTGTCTCCCTCTCTCTCTGCCCCTCCCCCGTTCATGCTCTGTCTCTCTCTGTCCCAAAAATAAATAAAAACGTTAAAAAAAATAAAAAAAAAATTACTCTTTGTGATTCTAAAAAGGTTTTTAAGTTATACTTGGAAGTAAAAAAGTTTTTTTTCTTTTTTGTGGCTTTTACATTTTATAAGTTTTAAAATACTCTTTGATTTTAATTAAATTTTTCTTCTCTTATTTATACTTTCAAATATTTGCCTGGAAAATTATTTCCAATCCATTTGGGGAGCTCTTTTTTTTTTAAATACTTTCTTTTTAGAAAATTTTTCTTCAGTTAGTCTGAGATTTGTCTTTTATTAGAGACTTTATCCATTTACAGTATTTAAAATTAATATATTTAGAACTTAATTTATACATCTACTGTATTCCTTTCTTACCTGTTTACTAACATTTGTTATGCATTATTTGCTATTGTGCAGGGATTTTGGAGATTTGTGAATATTTTTCATTCTGCTCTCTGACACTACTCGGTGTTAAAGAACAGAATATGTCATCAATTGCAGGAATGAAATAATGACTGTCCTCTCAGTTTAATTTTAGAAAGCAGAAAATTAAACATTTTTTCCAATTCTGTACTAAGAAGCTCTTTCTAATTATTTGTGCCTCCTTTTCACATATTCAGGATAATAGTCATTTAAATTTTTTTCACAATTTATTCATAGTGCCTTACATTTTGTTTCTTGTTTAATCATTTTTAAAGGCTTATAGACCTTTCAGATCCAATATTTGCTATTTATAAAGAATTTGAATTCTATCCATCTTTTTTTTTTTTAATATACATCTAGGTACTGCTAACATTCTTTACTCAGCTTTCCATCACTGGGTTTGAGGATATCCTTTAGGGCAGGTGAATAGGAGAATTTTAACTGCTTAAAATGATTTATCTAGTAAAGAATCTGCTAGGGCAATCTCTTTTTCTCTGTATGTAAGATACTCAATTTCTTGACAGTTTAAAGCAGTCTGTAAGCAATTTTCTTTTCTCTCCCTTTTCTCAGCTTTATTGAGATAAAATTGACATTTAACACTGTGTAAGTTCAAGGTGTTACACTGTAAAGATTTGATACATGTATATATTGCAAAATGTTTATCACAGTAAGCTTTAGTTTGCATGTCCCTTCCCTCACATAATTACCATTTTGTTGTTGTTCTTTTCTCATAGTAACTATCAAATATGCAATACAGTATTGTTACCTATAGTTACCATGCTGTACGTTAAATCTTTGAAATTTATTCATCTTAAAACTGGAAGTTTGTACCCTATGACCAACATTTGCCTGTTTCCCACCCCCCCACCGCCCCAACCACTGGAAAGCCCTATCCACCAGAATATCTAAACTATACCCTCTGTTTCTATGTATTCAATTTTTTCTTTAAAGATTCCACATACAAGTAATACCATGCAGTATTTGTCTCTCTTTGTCTTGCTTACTTCACTTAGCATAATATCTTCCAGGTCATTCGTGTTATAGAAAATGGCAGAATCTTCTTTTTTATGGCCAAATTATATCACATTATATATGTTCATGATACATATGTGCATACAACATTTCCATTATCTATTCAACTATTTGGATATTTCCATGTCTTGGCTATTGTGAATATTGCTACAATGAACATAGGAGTATAAATATCTCTTTGAGATAGTGAATTTATCATTTTTGGATATATACCCAGAAGTGGGATTACTGGATCAAATGATAGTTCTATTTTTAATTTAACAAGACACCTCCATACTGTTTTCCATCATTTCCATTATTCCCATCAATAGTGTACAAAGATTGCCTGCTCTCCACATCCTTGCAAACATTTGTCACTTGTCTTTTTGGTAATAGCCATTCTAACATGTGTGAAGTGATAGCCCAGTGTTGTTTTGGTTTGCATTTTCTGGTGAGTAGTGATGTTGAACAATTTTCATGTACTTTTTGGATATTTGTAAGTCCTTTTTGGAAAAAAAAAATGTCTATTCAAGTCTTTTGCATTTTTTTAATCAAAGTTTTTGTTTTTGCTTTTGTTTTTCCTTGATAGGGAGAAACGTGAGCCATATATATATAATCTTTTATCAGATATGTGGTTTGCAAACATTTTCTCCCATTCAGTAGGTTGACTTTTCATTTTATTTATTATTTCTTTTTTTCTGTGCAGAAGATTCTTTGTGTGATACAGCCTGACTTATTTATTTTTTATTTTTGTTTGTGATTTTGATGTCATCAAAAAATCATTGCCAAAATAGATGTCAAGCAGTTTTTCCCCTAAGTTTTCCTCTAGGAGCTTTATGGTGTCAGGTGTTATGTTTAAGTCTTTTTTTTTTTTTTTAAGGAATTGTTATGCTCTCTTTTTTGTAATGTTCATATATTTATTTTGAGAAAGAGAGAATGGGGAGAGGGGCAGAGAGAGAGCAGAGGGAGAATCCCAAGCAAGCTCTGCACTGTTAGCACAGAGCCTGATGCAGGGCTCATCTCATGAGCTGTGAGATCATGACCTGAGCTGAAATCAAGAGTTGGACACTTAACTGAGTGAGTCACCCAGACACCCCTTATGTTTAAGTCTTCAATCCATTTCCATTTAATTTTGGTGGATGGTATAAGATAGGGGTCTAGTTTCTTTCTTTTTTACTTTTCTTTTTTGTTTTTTACATGTAAATATCTAGTTTTCACTATATCATTCACTAATTGAAGAGACTATCCTTTTCCCAGTGAGTAGTCTTGGCTCCTTTGTCAATATTAGTGAACCATATAAGCATGGGTTTATTTCTATACTCTCAGTCCTGTTCCATTGGTCTTATGAGGGTTTTTGTTGTTGTTGTTGTTGTTGTTTTTTTTTTCCCAGTACCATGCAGTTTTGATTACTGTGGTGTTGTAATACAGTTTGAAATCAGGAAACATGATATCTCCAGCTTTGTTTTTCTCAAGATTGATTGGGCTATTTTGGGTCTTTTAAGATTCTGTATGACTTTTAGTATGTTCCTTTCTATTTAAGTAAAAATGGCATTGGAATTTTGGAAAGCATTGCAGTGAATTTATAGATGGTAATGGGTAGTATAGACATAAAATAATATTAACTCTTCTAATCCATGAACACTATGAACACTGAATATCTGTTTATTTATTTGTCCCTTCTTTAATTTTTTTTCATCAGTGTCTCATAGTTTTTATTGTGTTGATGTTTAACTTCTTTTGTTAAATTAATTCCTAAGTAGTTTACTGGTTTCAAAACAAGTTTTTTTAAGTTTATTTATTTATTTTGAGAGAGGAGAGATGGGGAGAGAGAGTGAACATGAGCAGGGGAGGGGCAGAAAGAGGGAGAGAGAGAGAATCCAAAGCCCACACTGTCAGCACAGAGCCTGATGCAGGGCTTGAATCATGAACTGTGAGATCATGACCTGAGCTGAAACCAAGACTCAGGCACTTAACTGATTAAGCCATCCAGGCATCCCAGTTTTGAAACTATCATAAATGGGATAATTTTTATTTCTTTTTCAGATAGTTCATTGTTAATATATAAAAATGTAACTGTTTTTTTACGTTGATTTGTATCCTGAACTTTGCTGGTACTTTTTATTAATTCTAAGACTTTTTGATAGTATATAGAATTTTCTAGATTGAAGATTTGATCATCAGCAAACAGAGGCAATTTTACTTCTTCCTTTAATTTGGATGACTCCTATTTCTCTTACTTGCCCATTGTTTTGGCCAGGACTATAAGTGTATGTTGAATAGGAATATTGAGAGTTGCCACTCTTGACTTGTTCCCGATTGTATAGAGAAAACTTTCAATTTTTCACCAATGAATAGGATGTTAGCCGTGAGTTTGTCATATAAATCCTTTATTATGCTGAAGTATGTTTCTTCTACTCCAAATTTGTTGAAATTTTTCATTCCCAAAATGATGTAGTATATTGTCAAATAATTTCCTATATCTATTGAGACCATCGTGTGATTCTTGTCTCTCATTCTATTTATGTGATGTATCATATTTTTATTGATTTTTGTATGTTGAACCATTCTTGCATTCCAAGTATATATCCCACTAGATCATAGTGTATAATATTTTCAATGTGCTGTTGAATTCAATTTGCTAGGCTTTTTGTTTGTTACCTTGTTTGGGTGTATGTGAATTTTTTCATTTATATTTATCAGGGATATTGGCCTGTAGTTTCATAATCTTTTTGTTGTTATCTAACTTTAGTGGCAGTGTAATATTGGTCTCATAAAATGAGTTTGAGAATATTCCCTCATCTTCAGTTTTTTGGAAAAATTTGGGAAGTATTGTTGTTAAATCTTCTTTAAATATTTGGTAGAATTTGTCCATAAGGCCATCTGGTCCTGAGCTTTTCTTTGTTGGGACATTTTTTTATTATTAATTCAATCTCTTTATTCATTGTTGGTTGGTTGAAATATTCTATTTCCATATGATTCACACTTGGTAGTTTGTTCCTGTTACCCATTTCTTCTAGATTGTCCCATTTGTTGGCCTGTAATTGTTCACAATCATTTATGATCTTTTGTGTTTCTGTGGTATAAATTGTAAAGTCTCCTCTTCATGTATAGTTTTATTATTTGAGAACTTTATTTTCTTGGTAAGTCTAGTATAGATTTCTCACCTTTGTTTCTCTTATCACAAAGCTTCATTGATCTTTCTATTGCTTTGTGGACACTGTTTCATTTATTTCTGCTCTGAACTGTGTTATTTCCTTTCTTCTGCTAAATTGGGCTTTATATATATATATATATTTTCTTGTTCCTTGAGAAGTAAAATTAGGTTGTTCATATGAGATCTTTCTCTTTTTGTAATGTAGACTTTTATCATTATAAATTTTTCTCTTACAACTACATTGGCTGCATACCATAAGTTTTGGTAGGCCATAGTACCAATTTAATTTAGTTTCTTTTTGATTGATCTTTTTATTTCTTTTTGGCCTATTGGTTTTTTAATAGTGTGTTTAATTTCAATATATTTAGATTTTCCAGGTTCCTCTTATTAATGATTTCTAGTTTCATATCGCTACAGTCAGAATAGATATTCAATATGATTTCAATTATTTTAAATTTGGTAAAACTTGTTTTGTTATTTAGTATATAATTTTATTGCTATATCTTTTTATATACATTTATTGTCTACCTCTTTGTATCTTTACATTATAAATGTGAGTCGTGAGGCACCTGGGTGACTCCATTAGTTAAATGGCCGGGTCTTGATTTCAGCTCAGGTCAATGATCTCATGGTTCATGAGATCAAGTCCCACATTGGGCTGTATGCTGACCATGCAGAGCCTGCTTGAGATTCTCTCTCTCCCTCTCTATCTCTCTGCCCTTACTCTCCCCACTCATGCTGTCTCTCTCTCAGAATAAAAAAAAATGAAAAAAATGTGCATTTTTGGCAGAATTTTTGGCTCTTGTTTTTTTTTTAATCCATTCTTACTTTTAATTGCCTTATTTAAACATTTTTATCATTGTCATTTAATGTAAATATTAATAAGATTAGATTTGAACTCTTCTTAATATTTGTTATTAGTTTTTTGCCTGTGTATTTTGCTTATTGGTTAGTTTCTCAATTTTTCCCATCCATGTCCTTTTGGATTATTGACCTTTTTAATGATAGTTTTGTTTTTTGTTCAAAGTTTACTTATTTTGAGAGACAGTGAGTGAGGGGAGGGGCAAAGAGAAAGGGAGAGAGAGAGAATCCCAAGCAGGCTCCACAGTGTCAGTGCAGAACCTGACAAGGGGTTTGAACCCAGGAAGTGTGAGATCATGACCTGAGCCAAACTCAAGAGACAGATACTTAACCAACTGAACCACCCAGGTGCCCCCAAAATACTTTGTTTTTTTAAACTTGTGCACCTTTAGCTCTAACCTTTTGTATTCAGTGGTTGCTCTAGAGATTGCACTGTACATTGATGACATTTGATTCTACTTATAGTTAACATTGTAATATTTCATATAAAAAAAGGAAAATTTGAAACGTTATAGTCCTTTTTATTTCTGTTTTCCACCATCCTTTTTTACACAGTTGGCATATGGATTTTATTTATATACATTTTTTATCCTCACCAGTCATAGATATGAGTTTGCCTTTAAACAGCCATATGCATTTTAAAAAGATAAGAGAAAAATTGGCTTTTCAATTTCTCAGATACTTACTATTATTATTATTCCTTTCTAAATACCTGAGTCTCACTCTGCTATTATTTGTCTTCCTCTGAATAATTTGTTTCACCACGTCTATTATTGTGGGTCTGGTAGTGAACCTTGTTCACAAATTTTCCTTATGTGAATTTTAATTTATTATTTTAAGAACTTTTTTTTTCTGGATATCAAATTGTGCTTTACAGGTACTTTTTTCTTTTTTTCTTTCTTTCAGCATTTGAAATATATTATTCCACTGTCTTCTAGTTTCCATTGCTTCTCATGAAAAATATGTGATGATTTTGTTTCCCTGTAAATGTAGAATAGTTCTAGACCTCTTATTGAGGTATTTTGTTCATTTTTTTAGCAGTTTGACTCCTTTTTTTATACTTGAAATATATTTCATAATTATCCTGTTTTAGGTTTCTTGAACTTTTTGAATCTCAAATTTAATGTCTGTTACCACATTTGGGAAGTTTAGAACCATTATTTCTTCCCATATGTTTTGGTCACATTCTCTATCCCCTCTTTCTAGGGCTTAAATAAACTATGTGTTTGATCTTTGATTGATCTCACAGATCCTGAGAGTTGGTTTATATGTCCTCTTATAAATTTTTCTTAAAATTGGATAATTTTATTAATATGTCTTCAAGAGATGTCTTTACTGACATCTCTAGTCCTTTGGTGAGTTCATATGATTACTTTAAAATTTCATATATTTTTATTTGTAATATTTCATTTTTGTGTGTGTGTGTGCATGTATATACAGATCCAAATATATACATATATGTGATATATGTATATGTAATAATATAATATATTCTATTTTTCTGCTGAGATTTTCTATCTTTTCATTCATTACTAATTTATCTTTCTTTAATGAAATAAGCATAGTTATAATGGGTGTTATAATGTCCAGGTCTGATAATCCATTATTCTATCATTTGAATTATTTTGATATTGAACTCTGTTGTCTTTTCCCTTCAGAAGTGTTCATCTTTTCCTGGTTCTTCATCCAAATTATTTATTTATTTTATTTTATATTTATTTATGTATTTATTTTTGTCAGCTGCTTTTAGTTTGCACTGGATATGTAAATATGTCATTGAGTTGGGATTCTGATATATAATATTCTAAATTATATTAATTTTTTGCTGATGCTTAACTTTATTATACTCAAACATCATAATGTATAATACCTGTAGTGACCTTTGGTTTTAATTTTCTTCACATATATGTGGTTCAGGGTTACTAGAAATTGAGCAGAATTTGTGCTCAGAATTTAGCATTTCCCTTCTTTGACACTGTTCCTTCCAAAATACCTTCGATATCAAGTAGCTCTGGTTGTTTCAGACTCTGCCTGATTTTTCTGAGAAGAAAGATGTTAGGTTTTTTATTGGAGATTTAACCGTTGTCTTCTATAGTTGCTATGGCTGTGTCTTTTACAAGGAAAGGCAAAAAAAAAAAGTGAAATTATATCATGATGGTAGCTTTCTTCAAGTTTTGAGTCCAGACTGCTTTTGTTCACTCTAAAATTATTTGGTAGTATCAATTTTTGTACTCAGTCTAGAGTGTACAGTTGTCTATTAAAATGACTGTTAGTAGCCTATGCTTTGGATCAACTACAGAACATCCTGATTTATAGAATTTTGATGGATTATTATGGCTGTGAGGTGGGTGTCTGGACTAGGCAAAAGAATAGCAAACAAAGGCATGGGGTTTTAATTTAGGAGAACGGCAAGTATAATGTTTGTAAAATAAGATACAATTGAGCCCTGAACAATGCAGAAATTAGCGGTCTGACCCCCCATACAGGTAAAAATCCATGTATGACCTTTAACTCCTCCAAACCCTAACTACTAATAACATACTGATGACTGGAAGTGTTACTAATAGCATAGACATTTAACCCATATTGTATATATGCATTATGTAGTGTATTCTTACAATAAAGTAAGTTAGAGAAAACAAAATGCTATTAAGAAAATCTTAAGGAAGAGAAAATATATTTATAATACTATGCAAAACTTCACATGTAAATGAACCCATGCAGTTCAAACTTATGTTGTTCTAGTGTCAATTGTATTATATTATTATTATTATTATTATTATTTTATCATGAGCTATTATTTGCATGTATAGAATCCTATATTATAGAATTTCTGCAGTATAGGTTCCCTACACAGGTCAATATTCCTGTAGGATTATTATTCTTATTATCTTAAGATATTATTAGATTATATTAAATTATATTTATTGGAAAACAGCTATAAGACAGATTATAGATTATTTTGTTGGTGGGCAAAAAATGCAAGTTATTGAAATTTTTCCTAAAGACTATGGCATGATCAGAACTATATTCAAGAAAGATTTTGCCAGTAATAATGTGTAGGACTCATTGATTTTATAATAGCCAGAGATCAATAAGTATAGGCAGAGCTAACTCAATAGTCCTAGGGAGAAAGAAGGATATGTACTAGAATATAAGGAAATAGAAATAAAGTCAGGAATGATCGAGTATCATATGGTAGATATGGGAGTAGTATATTTGTTCAGTGGCACTATTATAGTTTATGCTGCTAATACAAATGTTAATCAACAATTACACATAAAGTATTTATATAATGAAACCAAAATTAGGAAAATACAAGGAAGTATTCATAATAATTTTCATATTATAGGCTGAGTGAAAACAAATGGTGATGACGTTAACTTAAAAATAGGAAGCAGGGGCGCCTGGGTGGCACAGTCGGTTGAGCGTCCGACTTCAGCCAGGTCACGATCTCGCGGTCCGTGGGTTCGAGCCCCGCGTCGGGCTCTGGGCTGATGGCTCAGAGCCTGGAGCCTGTTTCCGATTCTGTGTCTCCCTCTCTCTCTGCCCCTCCCCCGTTCATGCTCTCTCTCTGTCCCAAAAATAAATAAACGTTGAAAAAAAATTAAAAAAAAAAAATAGGAAGCAGACTATAGAACTAACTTACATTAAACCTTTAAAATTTTGCCCTCTGGTAAGAGCCCACACTGTTTAAGGTAGCCATTCCAAATGATTTGAAGTTATTTAAGAATGTCATGCTCATTTATGCCTTCATCCTTTTGAGGCAGAATTATTTATAATGTTGGTATGATAATAGACTACTCTCTTTCATTTTTGAAGAACAATGTAAATACAATTATTACAGAACACTTAATTAGAATATCAATCAAAACTAGCTGTCTTCCATTATTTGCATAGGTCTTTGACAATAATTATATAACCTCTCATTACTCTCATTGATAAAAATATAATCAGATAATTTTTTAAAACCTTAATCTTAATAGTCTTACAATATTTCCAAAGGGAAAATAACAGAACAAGATATTGAAAAATAAATGGATTGTAGGATAGTTTTATTTTTAACTTTTTGAGGAACCTCCATACTGTTTACCAGAGTGGCAAAATAAGTCAGACAGAGAAAGGCAGAAAACATATGGTTTAACTCATATGTGGAATTTAAGAACCGTAATAGATGCACGTAGTGGGGAGAAAAGAGAGAGAGAGGCAAACCATAAAATAGATTCCTAACTAGAGAGAACAAGGTTGCTTGAGGGGAGGGAAGGATGGGGGATGGATTAAATGGGTGATGGGTATTAAGAAGGGCACATGTTGTGATGAGCACTGGGTGTTATATATAAGCACTGAATCACTAAATTCTACTCCTGAAACTAATATTACACCATATGTTAACTAACTAGAATATAAATAAACACTTGAAACTCCTCCAAAAAAAAAAAAAAGAAAAAGAAAGGAAAGTCCTCCCACCCACTATCATTGCCCAGTGCAAATACCATATGGATT
This sequence comes from Herpailurus yagouaroundi, assembly GCF_014898765.1. Lineage (NCBI taxonomy): Eukaryota > Metazoa > Chordata > Mammalia > Carnivora > Felidae > Herpailurus > Herpailurus yagouaroundi. The sequence continues at coordinate 2,850,390 of NW_024412406.1, forward strand.
TACATAACTTTCAACCAAAATAGGTAGGAAATATATATTCTAAACTTATATATTTTCATTCCAGTATCATAAGTAAAATTTGATCATTGAAAATGAATATGCCAAATGCAAGAGTTCCAAGTCACTATTGCTTTTGCTACTATAGCATTCAAAACATAAGGACTGAGATATTTATAAAAAGTTTTTTATCTCTGAATTCAAAAAATCTATTCTTTCTTCCATGTGAGCAGCAAAGAACACTTTCTCCTTCAGATTCAGTTATGTTGTTTCTCCAGGATTGGCTGTGATATTGAGATACCATAGTTACTACTCATGTAGAATATTCTTTTAAATATAACTCTATGTAAAAATATGGCAAAATTGTATATTTCAATATAAAATGTTTTCTTATGTTCTGTCTTCTATTATCAGAGATTAAACATGAGCATCAAAGCCTGCATGCACTCTTGATGACAAAATTACTTTTATAAATAGGATACAAACACAGTTACACAGTTATTTATTCTGTAATTCTTGAAGCTCCATCACTGAAACAGGCTTTGCAATCTTCCTTTTAAAAAATCTTTCAACTAAGAACATCTATAACAGGCTTAAGATATTTTCCCAGTATTGCATGCGACTTTAATTTTAATGTGGGTTTGAGGTTGTGCGTTAATATTATTGAAAATATATAAAGTATATTGATGTCTTGAGTAGGGTCAATCTGAATTTAAATTTTGGCAACATTTAGAGCACTGAGATAATTTTAAATTAAACTGTCAATATACTAGTCAATATGTTATTCTATAAATGAACGGACTATAGAGAACCTGTCTTGAAACTGCCTCTGCCTAAGATATAAGACTTAATCTTGTCCTTTGTCATCAAGTTTATGTTTTCGAAAACTCCTCAGAAACATTAGCATAACTCTGCTCTAAGACATGCTACTTTGAACAGAGTTGTAAATCATTCTCCAAAATTAACATTGGGGCCAAAATATACTTCTACATTTATTATTTTTTTTCCACTGGGCTTCATATTTCCTTCAGTTATCAAAAGTATTAGGCCTATCCCATGGTCAGAACAGTATTTATTTTTTCTATACTTTTATTTTAATTCCTTATACCTTCTTTATTAAATACAAATAGCTTTAAGTTTTAGAATCTACTTAATTATTAACTGCTCTACAGTTCATACCTATAAATGTATACATTAGGGAAAGACATATCTCAAATAAACAACCTAATATAATCAATGAACTAAGAAAATAGAGGAAACTAAGCATGATGTTAACAGAAAGAAGGAAACAATAAAGATTAGAGGAGAAATAAATGAGATAGAGAATAGAAAAACAATAGAAAACATCAACAAAATTAAAAGCCAGCCCTTGAAACAAAATTGAAAAAACTTTAATAGAATAACCAAGAAAAAAAGAAAAGGACTCAAATAAATAAAATTATGATCAAAAGTGGAGACATTACAACTGATACCATAGGAAAACAACAGATCATAAGAGACTATAATAAATAATTAGATACTACAAAATTGGGCAACCTAAAAGAAATGGATAAATTTCTAGAAACATACAACATACCAAGATTGAACCATGGAGAAATAGAATGTCTGGACAGAGCAATAGGAGTAAGCAGATCAAATTAGTAATGAGAAACCTCCCAACAAAGAAAAGCCCAGGAGCAGAGAGCCTTGTGGATGAATTATACCAAAAATTTAAAAAAGAATAATGCCAATTCTTTTCAAAGTCTTCCACAATTGAGAGGACAAGACACTCCAAAAGTCATCTTACAAAGCCAGCATTACCCAGATACCAAAACCAGGCAAGGTCACCATAAGAAACGAAAACCCTAGACCGTAACACTGATGAATATGGAAACAAAAGTCCTCAATAAAACATAGCAAACTGAATTAAACGGCACATTAAAAAGAAAATCATACACCAGGGTCAAGTGGCATTCACCCTGGGATGCAAAGATGGCTCAACACCTATAGATCAATAAATGTGATACACCACATTAATAGAAAACGAATGTACTTCCGCATAAAAAAGACCTTATGTGATATGTCCAGACATCATTCAGTGAAAACTAAAAAGCTTTCCCTTTAAAATCCAGAACAAGACAAGAATGCCCCTCGTTACCACTCCTATTCAACATAGAAATAGAAGCAATTAGCCAAGAAAAAGAAGTAAAAGGCATTTAAATTGTAAAGGAAAATGTAAAACTGTCTCTGTCTACATTTGACATGACCTCATATATAGAAATCCTACAGACTCCACCAAAAAACTGTTAGAACTAATAAATGAATTCAGTGACATTGCAGCATATAAAATTAATATACAAAGATCAGTGGGATTTCTATACATTAACAATGAACTATATGAAAAGAAGCTTTTAAAAATCTCATTTAAAACAAGATCAAAAATAATAAAATATTCAGGAATAAGTTTAACTGAAGAAGTGCAATATTTACACACTGAAAACTTCTATTGAAGAAAGAAATTGAGACAGATACAAATAAATGGAAAGTTAGCCTGTGTCCATGGGTCAAAAGAATTAATATTCTAAATGCTCACACTACCCACAGCCATCTACAATCAATGCAATGTCTATATGTTGACATTTTACCTTTCATTTTACAATTTCATTTGCAATAATTAGATTATATCTATGTGCACTGGGGATATCTTGACCAATAACATTTGGTGTGCTCATGTCTATAAACATACTAACTCTTTGCCTGTATATAGCTATGTGACTTACATCTTAATACCTGAAACATATTTTCCTACATGTATATTCATAATTTTAAACCTATTTCAATCTTGTTACTTGAGGAATAGAAAACCAAGGTGTTAATTTACCAACTTCAGTAATAAATGCAAACTTCCCACTTAAAATAAAAATAGTGCATTTCAAACAAATAAATCCACTTCTTTATTAGTCATTCAGGTTTGGATTTGGACAAGACTGCAAAAATAATATGTTTCACAAATGAAACCTTTTAATCCCTTAGTGCCTCAGTAGTTTTTTCACGGTCCTCCTTGGCCAAAAGAAATGTCTAAGTATTTCCTTTTTAAAGTACTTATGTCCAAAGGACATAATAATATTAATTTGTATGGTATGCAAAAGATGTGTTTTATTCCCATAAAATTTAAGTATAACATGGTGTCACTGTAAGTTTTCTGAGGTGCCATAGAGCTCCTCAGGACACTGTTTAGGAAACATAAATCCAGCCTCCCGTGTGTTTTTTGGTATAGATTGAGCACCAAATATATACAAGTCTCTTTTGTAGGCAAATAAAAAGCCAAATTTAGTAGAAATCAAGTGATTACTCAATTTGGTTGTATAGGTATGCTTAGAATATAGTTTTCATAACATACAAGCCTGTGGATTTTTAAAAAAATTTTTTTAACATTTATTTACTTTTGAGAGACAGAGTGAGACAGAGCATGAGTGGGGGGAGGGACAGAGAAAGAAGGAGACACAGAATCCTAAGCAGGTTCCAGGCTCTGAGCAAGCAGTCAGCACAGAGCCTGGTGTGGGGCTCGAACCCATGAACCATGAGATCATGACCTGAGCCAGAGTCTGACATTCAACTGACTGAGCCACCCAGGTGCCCCAAGCCAGTGAAATTTTTATTATATCAATCCATACGATCATTCTGACTAGTTCATGTATGGCTCTTAAAAAACACTGTGTCGTTATAAAGTATGTTTTACATATTTTTTAAATATTTATATTGTATTCAAATTAAGCTTTGCCTCAATATTTTACAGTAACATGCTCATATAGTATTAGTGTGTGCATTGGGTTGCATTCATTATTTATGGCAGTCCAAGTTCTTTAATTTGCAAAGGACACATTTCTGTTTGCTGACACATTCTCAGTAATCCATTTATAAATGTTGTTGTGGTTTTTCAAATTACAGTTGTTGTGCTTTGAACTGACCTTACTTAACTCTTCTTTAAACAACTAGAATTGGTTCTTTAAAACTATTTGCCTTAGAGAAGTAGTTCTTCTAGAATGCTTATTGTTTTTCACATATATGCATCCTGTGTTTGTTTTGTTTTCTCTGTAGTAAGACCGAAAATGACCAAAGTATCTCATCAGTAGCCTCCTGCCCATTTTTTAACTTAGATTTACTGCTTGACGCACTCCCATCTGCTTTTGAGCAACCTTCCTGGGTGAAACTCTTTGACTGCTTTCAACAACTTTTTTTTTAATGTATATTTATTCTTGAGAGAGAGAGAGAGAGAGAGAGAGAGAGAGAGAGAGCATGAGCAGGGGAGGGGCAGAGAGAGAGAGGGAGACACAGGACCCAAAGCAGGCTCCAGGCTCTGAGCTGTCAGCACAGATCCCCATGAGGGGCTCAAACCCACGAGCCCTAAGATCATGACCTGAGCTGAAGTTGACACTTAACTGACTCAGCCACTCACAACTTTTCATTTCACCAGTCTTTTCAACAATGTTTTATTTAACCAGTCTGTCTCCTGCAGCAATAAAATTTAGCTTCGAACAAGAAATACACAGAAGCACAGAGTGAATGAGACAGCATAATATACTAAAGATATAAATGGAATAGGAATCCACATGCCTTATTAGTTTTTCTATATTTTTCAAAAGTATTTATATTAATCTGAGCCTAAATCTCTCTACATTACTGTCCTAACTGTAGCCTGAATTGATTGGATATTTGACCTATAAGGTCTTTATTAGCTCTAACAATGTCTGATTGGATGGTAAATTGTTATATTCTTATAATTTTTCTGTAAGATATTATATATGAAACTTTCCTGTGGAATGGTTAAATAAAGACCCTATAATTATTTACTACCAAAAAAGATACTTAGAGACGTGTAATAGACTTTCACTTGAGTTATTTACTTAGCCTATTATTTCTAAGCCATTTGTCTCACTTGCTTATTTCTAAAGAATGGGCTTTGTTGCACTCTTTTGCCCATGTGGTTACCACCAGCAAATATGCTGTTTTTAAAAATGTATGCCATGAAGATATTGCAAGCTCTTAACTTTGGAGACTCCAACTATTTACTCCTTTTCCTTCTTTTAAAAAGATTTTTTTTAATCTTTATTTACTTTTGAGAGAGAGAGAGCAGGGGAGGAACAGAGAGAAAGACACAGAATCCAAAGCAGGCTCCAGGCTCCGAGCTGTCAGCACAGAGCTCAACGTGGGGCTCAAATCCACAAACCATGAGATCATGAACCGAGCCGAAGTCAGACGCTCAACCTACTGAGCCACCCAGGCGCCCTTCCAACTATTTATTCCTAAACAAACTGACTTGGATAGGGGTGGAATCCTGTGTCTTGTATACGTGTGCCATTGCTTCTATACCCATTTCTACCACAGAAATGTTAAGTGTATATTAAACCTAGTCTAATATAAATGTAAAACTCTTTATAAAAATTTTGCTCACCAAAAGGTCAAAGTGTAATAGCATTACTTATTTGACTAATTTGCACATATATTAAAATAATACTTCTTTGATTGAAAGTACTGCATTGCATATGAACCCTGAGAGTCAATAGTAATGAATAAAAAATTGATTTAGCATCCATATTTGTCATGGTAAAGTTGTAAATTATGGAACATTACTTTTCCAGTTTTTCCCTGCTCTCCTTAAGGCTAGATATGGTCAATACATATACGTTTATAACTCTGATATTTGTATATTTCATCTTTTGTTAACATTTCTTTCCTTTTTCAAAGTTACTGCTGTATTTAAGCAATAATTTTCCAACTTTAGGACAAAAATCATAATACCGTTCAATTCTGAAATGTTCAGCTTCAAGTCTTTACAGTGTACTTAGTGCATGAAACACACAATTAGCTTGTTACTTTCTCTCAATTCTCTGAGAGTCCTGACTTCAGAATGTCAAAGAATCCTTGTCCCAAATTTCACATTGACATATGTCTTTTATTAAAACTACTCCTTTTGTCATTTTATTTACTAAAGCATTGAGTACGTCCATGTGTGTTCTGTGTGTGTGTCCATGTGTCCGTGAATCCAGAATATATAAGTATGCACGAAGTATGTGAGTTATTTTCATCCAATGATGGAAAGACTAAAATATGCTAAAAATTCATAAAAATTTTAGCTATAACATATTTAAAATATAATTTCTCTGTTTCATTCTTTCTCTTTGTCTCTTTTTCTCTGACTGTACTGTGTTATGTAATTTGTTGTACCACTATTTATAGTTAAAAGAGAAGAAGGATAATCTCTGAGGCCAGCCTACCTGATACATAGGATCTTATCTCCACACTAAAGCCTGAGGGGTGTGGCCTGGAACACAGAAGGAAAGGAATTGATAGATACATGTGATACCTGCCAAAGTGGAAGCAAAGGAAATATCAGGAGCTTTTAATAATATTTTATTGTTATTTTTATTTTTAACTCCCTTATGACTAAAGGATTCACTGCTTTGTATCCTGTATTGAATACAAGGATGGTAAAGAAGCATGTGTGTTTGTAGAAAAAGAAAGTGAAGTCAGAGAGCATGTGCAACTTGTCCAAGCAAGTAATTAGTAGAGACAAAATTCAGACTCGGCTTCTATTATATGACAACTCTATCTGTAATTAATAATTGATAATAGAAATAACAATAATACTTTAGAAATATTTATTGAATACTCACTATGTAGCCATTAAATTATGAATTTTCCAATTAAACAAACAAAAAAATTGATATTTTTAATTCCAAGACATTCCTTTTCTTCAACTAACCTGGTTTAATTTATTTTAACTTTTGAAGGCATTCATCAAAGTATATACTTCTGCAGATTTGCATAAGAAAAATGACAAGTGGGGCACCTGGGTGGCTCAGTCTGTTAGGGTCAAGTGTCTGACTTCCATTTAGGTCATGATCTTGTGGCTTGGCTCCTGGGTTCAAGCCTTTCTTAGGCTCTGTGCTGACAGCTCAGAACCTGGAGCCTGATTCAGATTCTGTGTCTCCCTCTTGCTCTGCCCCTCCCCTGATAGCTCTCTGTCTTTCTCTTAAAAATAAATAAACATAAAAAAATAAATAAATAAAATAAATAAATAATAAACAAACAAACAAACAAATAATTAAAATAAAACACAAAAAAGAAAAATGACTAAAATAATAAATTTGTGTGAAATTTAAACATCAATTTTCATTTTCACTTGTTTTTTTCATTCTGTTTAAATGTAGGGAAATTCTATTGTTTGAAAATTATTTTTGCCCACACTTCTTGTTTTTTTTTTTCCTCTTAATGCCTGCATTCTGGTCTTTTTTGTTTGTTTGTTTGTTTGTTTGTTTATTAGCACTCATCTAGAAAGGGAACTAAGGGCATGAAAGAAACTTAAAAGTCCAAATCAGCCAAGTAAGTGTTTGTACTCAGGGCTGGCATGCAGTTTGGCACACACACTACCAGTGTGACTTTTGGCAATGCACAGCCATAGCACTCCACTTGGATAAAGCTTTAATTTTGAACTTCCTGACCACAAGTTAACATAGGATATTTCCTTCAGGTTATTCCATGTACCCACAGAATGGGCATTTTGATTTCCTCAAAGCAGTAACTTTAAAAAAATTTATTCAAAATCTCTGGAATAAAATTTTGAACTGTGACTAAGTAATTGATGTAAATGTAATTGGAAATCAAATCACTTTTAAAAACCATTACATGTATCAATTTACACGAGAAAGGAAGAATGCATAGCATAAGAGATCATCCAAGTTAGCATAATCATTAGCGCTATGGAGGCATTTATTGAAGTGGAAATAGGAGGGCTCCTTTAGTTGCCAAAGAAAAATCGCACTGTAAACGGTTAAACAGGCAAGGAATTCTTTATTCAATACTATTGCAATAGGGAAGAGAGATTTAACTCAACTGCCCTGAAACAAAAAGCTGGATGGATGACCCTGGAGTGAGCTAATGAAAGAATACTGCAGACATTAGGGAAGATGCTAGCAGTGCTATTAAGCCATCAGTGTTTGTTTGCTAATTGCCCCTTATAAGCTGTTACCCTCCCACAGAGACTGGGATATAGGGTCACTATTTCCTTAGATGATTCCACTTCTGAAGGATGGCTCCCAGGTCTTTGAAAAAGACATTCCTGGGTTATAAATGTGGCCAGAGAAGGGAAGAAGATTTATATCTCAAAAGGCAAGAGAAAGAATGTTCTAAGAAAAGGGAGGTCAGGGGTTGATAGCCAGGAAGAAGCCTGACCAGGGTTTATTCAAGCTTTGTCAATATTCCCCTAAGAGTATTGAGATACTCTTGGTCACAGTGTATATAAAAACACTGAAAAAAGTTCCTGAAAAGATAGAGATCATTAATTTTAATCCACAATTCAATAAAGTCTGGTCACTTTAACCTGATTCCACGGCATCAACTTGAATTCACAGGTATATTATCTAATTTGACCTAAGCTGCATGTTAGTAGAACTTGATGCAGCCATATATAGGTATTTTTACTTAATTAGTCTAACGGGCAAAGTTTTGCTCAGCAGTCCATCCCTTGATTTTGCAAAATATACTTGTGTTTCTTTTTCATATTCATTCCACTGTCACCTGAGCAAAGACAAATACGTTCTTTTTAAAGATTTGTGGTGCACAGTTAAAATTACAATATGCAATACTACAGAATCGTCCAATAATTCAACAGCTGAAAATAACTTCAGAAATGTTATCCTTTGACTATTTATGTCTTTGGCAAAGAAAGTTCATTTAATACAATTACCTATTCTTTACATGCAATACATCAGTCTCCAAACTATTGTCCCTTGGCAGTAAATTGTAAATTCCAGGAAGCAGATTTTTTAAAAAGTTTCCAAAGAAGATTTTGCGACTAACAGTAGGCCGTGGGCCATCAGCTATACCTAGGTGTCAACTCTTCTTTCTAGTGATAGTGAAGTAAATGAAGTCAGTAAGGTTGTCAATGGACTACTGCAACTTTAAATCCACTCCACAGTTAGAGTGGAAGAATTTCTTATCAATCCATAAACTTTTAAGTTATAGAAAAGAATGTTATATTTTAACTATAGAGATCACAAAATTGTTTTTAAAATATTTTTAAGTGAAAATAGCATTGATATATATATATAAATATATCGATATAGATATATAGATATAATTATGTAATTAACTTATCTAGTTAGTAAGAATTTTTCACACCAAATTCACAAATACATGAAGAAGACTGCATTTTTTTTATTGTGTAGGGTGGAAACCTAGTCAACTAAGCTTCAAGGAAAAAAAAAAAAAAGGAGGAAACCTAGCTAAAAGTAATTTAACCCAAAGACTGAAAGAATGATATTATCAAAATATTAGCAAAACAAAGATTCACTAAACATGCAGACACTCTAGAGATCAGACCTCTCCTTCCCAATCCCCCATGGTATAGAGCTCTCCCTCTGCACCTGGGTATGTAATCATTGACATAGCATAGCATTTCTCCCTGAGTTGTTTCCCCCCATCGTATGGACATTCTAGGTTGTTTGCTATGACATATACTACTTATTTATTTATTTATTTTTTTTTTTGAAAAATAAAGGTATAATAAGTGACTTGTCTCCAAAACATTAGTATTTCCCCACCCGGCCAGTTTGATTCTTTACACTGGAAATATGTAGTTTGCAGATCTTCCTCATGCATTGAGTTTCAGAATGACTGTAGTTTCTATCATCCCTTGCTTTCAGGGCTCCTTTTTATCTATTCTCTCTCTGTTGCACCTTTGCCAAAGAATACTTGGTTCCATTGCCACTACAGTGACATACTAGGTATGTCATCTCCAAATTGTTACTGCAGAAAAGAAAGAATTTAATGAAGCTAAAAGTAAGGACAGGGTGGATCTTGGGGCTAGGGCACACTGAAAGAGCAAAGGGGTCGCAGGCAATTCTGGTTGGATCAGAAAGTAGTTTCTGTGCATTTTGGTAGAGTGGGTGGCTCTTTATTGTTGTCATTTGTTTTCACTGTTTGGGATTTAAAGGCAGACTATGGAATCAGTCTTACTACTTGGATTAGGTTCACCTACTTGGTTTTGTTTCAGAGGATACTGACCTCTTAGACCAGGACTCTTTCTTTCAGATCAACATTGTCAATATACTATAATGAAACTTCATTCTTCCCTAGATGGTAATGATCAGCTCTGCATTTTAAAATTTTTATCAAGTATTTATTTCAAATCATCACACCTGGGGAAAAATATTTAGACAATAAATTCCAATTTTCACTGAGCAGCTTGCATGCCTTAAAATTCCTTATTTCTATATTATGATTTATGAGGTATAATTTATAAGTTAGAATGTCTCTATTCTCTTGCCAGATTTAGAGTCATGGACCAAAACTTGGATTCTCTTGAGAAATCTTCTTCCAATCATCAATGAAAACATAAAATGGCAATATTTTAACTGTAATTTTGTGTTTTTTCAAGAAACCATATATTAATCCAGTTTGGTCTAATAATATTAAAGAATTTGTTTAATATCTACCTTGTCCTTAGTATTTTCTAATGCTATGGAAAATATAAAACGTGTTATGAATATCTTGTACCAGGAAAGACCTCAGGAGACAAAAACATGAAGTAATGTATGTTTCATGCAAGGGAATTTATAATTGAAGGCAAATTTAAGAGAAGTGATGGAAGTGGGGGATAAATCCAGAGAATAAAGAAGTTAATAATGCCAGGGTTAAACATTTATGTACCGGGACTATGAAAAGATTAATAGAACATAGGCATTACTCTTGAAGAACACATCACATAGTGTGCAATAAAGAAGCTGTATTATAATTGCAAAAGCACATGATAAATACAAAGGAACATAAAAAAAAAACAATATGGTACAAGTTTCCTCTAAGGGATGTTACATAGAAGTATACAATGCAGTTAGTTTTGGAGGATGAATAGAATTTTTTTAGATAGAAAAGGCTTTCACTAAGGAGATTTCCTGCAGGAAAAACAACTTATGTAAAGGTCTAGATATATAAAGAAACTTACTTATCGCACTTTGGAAAAATTAACTAGCATGAGAAGTGTAGTGAAACCTAAACATCCGGATCCCATTCCTGTTGTGAAGGGAATTGTACACTGTTGTGAGGAATGTGGTCTTTTTAAGTAAGCAACGGAAAGTCATTGAAAGTATTGAGCAAGGAAATAATATGAACACATTTGAATTTTGTATAGCTATAGGATAAATTCTGGCTTCAAGAAGAATGGTACAACAGATAGAAAATCAGATTAATCCAACAGATGAGAGATGGTCAAAAACTGTATTCAGAAAGGTAGGTCAGAGTATTGTGGAGCTACAGAATAGCCCTATAGCATTCATGCTTACTTTCCAGATGGTGTAAAATAATGGAGGTGAGCTAAATAGTGATACCCCAAAATATCCAAATCCTTATCTGTGGAGTCTGTGAATCTGTTAATTTACATGGTAAAGGAGATTTTGTAAACCAGATTAAGTTAAGTGTTTTAAAATGGTAAAAATCCTGGATTATCCATTTGGGCCCAGTGTAATCACAAGGTTTTATAAAAGGGAGGCAAAAGGATCAGTTAGAAAAAGGAGATGTGTTAACATAAGCAGAGGTTAGTGATGCAAGGTAAACCAAGGAATCAAAGCAGCCCATAGAAGGTGGAAAACTTAAGGTAATAATTCTGTCTTGAAGCGTCCATACGGTTCACCTTGATTTTGGATTCTTAGCTTCCAGAACTGTGAGAGAGTAAATATGCATTGTCTGAAACCACTACTTTTGTAGTTATTTGTTAAAACAACATTAAGAATAAATAAAGTAACCTACCCAGTAAGTGATACATTTAGGATTTGAAATAAGAATCTTCTATCAATACCATTGCTCCTTTCTGGCAACCTGAGACTTAATTTCCTTATACTTAAAGCGAGTTGCTAATACTACATGATTTCTGAAGTCCATTCCAACTCAAAATATGTATGCTTATATAGGACTAGATTATTGTAAATGAGCAAGTAAGATTTTGTGTACTCTTTTATATAAAATAAGTAACCTTAGCTTATAACTATGAGTACTGACTTTTTAAAATGGTTAAAATATATTATCTGCAGCAAATTTCCGCTAGATCCCCTGAGACTCCAGATATGCTTACTGATTAACATATCTTCTTAAAATATGTAATTATACAAGCAGAAAAACACTGAAAGCCAGAAACCTGCTGTGACAAAAAGGAATTGTGGGTTCAATCAGTTTACATTTAGAATAGCAGATTGTGAAACCACGGGTGGAAAAAAAGTCTCCTGAGCTAATTTTATCTCTGATCTATAATCCATAAAAAGGGAACAAATTATATGCAATCTATCACCTTTTAATTGAACTGTGAATTTAACTGTTTTAGAAACAATTAAATGAAATCCATTTGCACAATTATCTAAATGTATAGTTTCCCTTATGTGACAAAAATTATTGTTTTGTGGGGTGATGAACATGAACAATTAATTGTGCTGTTAAATATCAAAACCAAGTCTTAATATCCTACAAAATAATTTATAACCATATAATTATAAAATTATTGTGCTATGCTTGGAATTATTAATGCGGAGGGTGCTTCTCTGAGAACGATTAGAGCACAGTAAATAGTTATACCTTTGCAGCTTTAAATTCATAAGTTGTACAAGGACAATTCAACAGGCACAAGGGACACCGTTTTTATCTTTTGAACTTAGATATTCTTAATATGCTAAATCCTCATACTGATCTCCATCAAGCCGCCTTTGAACGTGAAACGATATTGGGGACAATTAGCTGTTGCCAAATTAATATAACTAATTATGTTCTCATTTATCTATGTGCATAATTTATGTTCTGGTAATAATTCTGGGCTTAATGTTGAAAGGACTGGAACCCTAGAATGTGTTCATTTAAATTCAATCAATTTTTTAAAAGTATAATGAGGATAGAATTTGTTAGGAAGACAAATAAATATAAGGCACAAAATACAGTCCACCTGAATAATTAACTCCTCTATGATCTTCATAGAATAGAGTTCTTGATTTCACATACTAAGGTCATGAAGAACAATGTAAAATACAAGGTAGTTAAATTAAAACCTAAGAGAAAAACCAGATTTTTCAAAGTATAATTTTCAAATATAGCACTCTCTACTAGCATCAAACATTATGCATGCTCTTAACAGTGGATGACATATTCATATCATTTACTTTATTGTCATATCATTGCTAGAGGTAATCAGTACGGGAGAATTTCTTTCTAGTGTCAATTTCTGTTCATAGAATTGGTTATTTGAGATATGCAGTATTATCATGATTATAATTTCACAAGTAATAAACAAGACCTGATACAATAAAAAAGATCTATAAACAGAGGAAGCTACACAAAGGGCAAACAGTTTCTATAAAAGAAAGATTTTGTAGCTTATTATCATTTTAATCAAATCCATTGGTTGGCAAGCATTTAAGATGAGAATCTTCTTGAGAACTCATCTTTTATCTCAGGAACATCCAAGAACATATGAAAGTCTTTTACCTGTGGAACATAGAGAAACATTTATACCCAGTGTACAATGAAACATAATGCATGTTTCCACGTTTTCTGATACCCTCCCCAGCATTCTCTAAAATATGTTTGAATATATTGGGGCACTTGGGTGGCTCAGTTGGTTAAGCGTCCGACTTCAGCTCAGGTCATGATCTCGTGGTTGAGTTCAAGACCACGTCCTGCTCTGTGCTGACAGCTCTGAGCCTGGAGCCTGCTTCAGAGTCTGTGTCTCTCTCTCTTTCTGCCCCTCCCCCGTTCATGCACTCTCTGTTCTCTGTCTCTCTCAAAAATCAATACACGTTAAAAAAATTTAAATACATTTGAATATAAAGGGAAGCAGCTAATGATGCAAAAGCAAATGTGGAAAGTTTATATCACCTCTGAAGACAATCTTACTTTATAATCAATGACTAATGAAATGTATTGAAAGTATATGCCTTACAAAAATGACCAGCAAAGAACACATACAACCCTGGAATATCCACACCAAAAAAGAAAGTTATAATAATATATGACTTCACACATTCATAATTAAAGGTACATTCCACTCCCTATAGCCTCTGCCTTTTTGTAGTGATAAGACATTGCCCAAGACTATCCTTGTCACATGATGATAAGCAATAAAACTATATTGAATGATTAAATATCAAATTAATATTTCTTTCTTTCTTATTTTCAATGTGGAACATGCTGTTTTATTTGAGTGTTACCTTTAATTATACTATAAGGAAATTGGAAGACTCTAAGTTGTGACAGAGACTTGCTGTCTTGGAATCTGTCATGCAATAAGTGTTCTTTTGTGTCTAGCTTCTTTTGCTCAACAAAAGGTGTTTTTTGTTTGCTTGTTTTTATAATTCATCCATGTTGTTGCAGATATCAGTATATGGACCTTGTATTGCTGTGTAGGGTTCTACTGCATGAATATATGAATTTATCACAAGTTGACATTTGGGCATTTCCGATCTTTGCTTATTATAAATAAAGCTATTTTTATGAAGACTATTTATGAAAATATAATTTAATGTCTAATATGTAAGTATATGGGAATGGGTTTGCAGATAATATGGTAGATGATTTTTTTTAATTTTTAAAATGTTTTTATTTATTTTGGAGACAGAGAGAGACAGAGCATGAGCAGGGGAGGAGCAGAAAGAGAGAGTAGGGAGACACAGAATCTGAAGCAGAGAGAGAGGGAGACACAGAATCTGAAACAGGCTCCAGGCTCTGAGCGGTCAGCACAGAGCCTGATGCGGAGCTCGAACTCACGGACTGTGAGATCATGACCTGAGCTGAAGTCGGAGGCCCAACCAACTGAGCTACCCAGGCGCCTCGGTAGATGATATTTTTAACTTTATGCAAAAATGTTTAACAACTTCCTGACATATTTAGACTACTTTACACCCCATGAAAAATGTATGAGTTTCGGAGCTCCTGGGTGGCTCAGTCACTTAAGCAACTCTTGATTTCTGCTCAGGTCATGATCTCAGTTTGTGGGTTCCAGCTGTGTGCGGTCAGTGTGGAGCCTGCTTGAGATTCTTTCCCTATCTCTCTCTCTCTGCCCCTCCCTCGCTCATGCTCGCAAGTCCCTCTCTCTCTCTCTCTCACTAATAAATAAACATTTAAAAAAAACTTACAAGAAATGTATGAGTTTTAATTACTCTACAAAGTTGTCATATTTAGTATTGTTAATGTTCTTCTTTTTCCTATTCTAGGAATGAGTGTTACAATATATTGCAATTTAAATTTTTGTTATGCAATTATTATTGAGCACATTGTCATATGTGTATTGGCCATTACTATATCTTCTTTGGTGAATTGCCTTTTTTAGATCTTTTGGGCAAGTTATAGTTTTGTGTGTGTTTGTATCATTGACTTATAGGCATTTTTACATGTTATGTATATATCTCATTTGTGAAATATAAGTCCTGAGGATATTTTGTCTTTCAGTAAACTTACCTGTTCTATTTTTAATATCTTCTGGGAATTAGGGAATATCTTGCTCAAGTACAATGTATCATTTTTTCTTTTATGTTATTGCTTTTTGCTATTGTTCAAAAAATATCTTTGCTTGTTCCGAGATCATAATGTCATGCTCCTGTGTTTTCTTTAGCATATTAATGGCTCTGGTTTGGTTCAGATCCATGATCCACCCTGAATTGATTTAAAATTTTTAGTATCGAGACAGGACTCAAGGTTTATTTCCATATGTGTATACCTGGTTGGTCCAACACCATTTGTTGAATTGATTTTCCCTTCCCCGTCAAATTGCCTTAGTGCATATCTTGGAAATCAACTGATGATACATATAAGCAGGTCTACTTCTGATTTTTTTATTCTGTTCCATTGAGCAATCTGTCTATATTATGCTAATAAAATACTGTCTCAATTGCTCTATCTTTACAGTAACATGTAAACTAAATGTAAATCTGCCAACATTGCTCTTGCTTCTTAAGCTTATTTTGGCCCTTATAGATTCTCTGCATTTCTATATAAAATTTAGAATCAGCTTGTTAACTTTGACCAGAAAAAAAAGTCTACTGGAATTTTTTTTTTTATAGATTCTGTTAAAGCTACAAATCATTTTGTGGAGGATAGATACCTTAACAACATTTGCACTTGCAATTCATAAACGCCGTATGCTTCTGTATTTATTACTGTAGTTTAAAATATTTTTCGGGGCGCCTGGGTGGCGCAGTCGGTTAAGCGTCCGACTTCAGCCAGGTCACGATCTCGCGGTCCGGGAGTTCGAGCCCCGCGTCAGGCTCTGGGCTGATGGCTCAGAGCCTGGAGCCTGTTTCCGATTCTGTGTCTCCCTCTCTCTCTGCCCCTCCCCGTTCATGCTCTGTCTCTCTCTGTCCCAAAAATAAATAAACGTTGAAAAAAAAAATTTAAAAAAAAAAATAAAATAAAATAAAAAAATATTTTTCATTCATGGTTTTTGTCAGTTCAGTGTAGAAGTCTTGTATTTCTTTTATTAGATTTTCCCCCAAATTTTAATAATTTTTGATGGTTTTGTAAATAATATTTAAAAATTTAATGTCCACGAGTTTATTTGCTTTTTGACTATAGTAATAAAATTAATTTGTAGATAATAACATTGTATCCCTAGGCTTTGCTGAGCCCACTTATTAGTTTAAGATATTTTGTAAATATATGGGGTTTTAAACAGATACACAAACATATACAACATACATATATATGAACATATACATAAACATGCAATGAAATTGCATTTTAAGTTTTCCTACTCCTTTCTCATCTTTATACTTTTCATTTAGTTGTCTTTTGATGCACTAGATAATACTTTCAATGAAGTACTAAATGGATATGATGAGAGTATTCAAATATTGTTGTCTCTAATCAGAAGGGTAAAACATTCAATATGTTCCAATTAAGTATGATGATAGCTGTAAATATTTGTGGAAGCTTTTTGTGATAGAGAGGATACCTGAAAAAAATCATATGTGTATATATACATATGATATATCTTCGTATATATGTATGTGTGTGTGTAAGATATATTTTCCTTTGTGTATATTATCTTATATATGATTATGACCTGTAGCCTTATATATGCATGTATTCTTACATATGTGTGCTGAGGATATGAATGCATATGTGTGTATGTATGTATTTATTCTTAGCAAATTTCTCCAACATATATTCGTATATATAAATATCTGAAGTTCAATCCTGTGAAAACTGCTGGCCATTTTCTCTTCAAATATTTCTTCAGATCCATTACTATTTAATCTCTTCTCATTTTCTGTGACTTTAATTACATATACTTTAAACATGTGGTGTTGTCCCCTAGATCTCAGACCTACCCTATTTTTATGTGTATGTGTTTCAGTTTGGTTAATTTTTAGTGACACATTTTTAATGTTTAATTTTGAGACAGAGAGAGAGAGAGAGAGCGTGAGAATGAGAAGGGCAGAGAGAGAGACAGCAGACACAGAATCTGAAGCAGGCTCCAGACTCCAGGCTGTTCAGCACAGAGCCAGACACAGAACTCAAACCCACAATCTGTAAGATCATGACCTGAGCCAAAGTCAGACGCTTAACCGACTGAGCCACCCAGGTACCTGTCAAGTTCATTGCCTTTTTTATTCCTGTTGTACCCAGTCTCCTATTAGCCCATCAAATGAATTCATCCTTAAATATTTTATTCCTTTTTATAATTTGATTTTCTACTGTAGATGTCCCATATTTTTACACATGTTGCATAAATTGTGTACTAGGTTATTTAACGTATTTATATTAGTTTCCTAAAAGTTCTTTTCTGTCTATTCCAATTTCTGCATGCTGGCTTCTATTATTATTTAATCTCTTGGTCATGGTCTCATTTTTCTATTTCTCCACATATTCCGTGCTTATAAAAAAACATAGAGACTGAAGTAGAAAATATTTACAGTTTCACTTCTTTCTCTGTCGGGCTGTGTGGAAGAATAAGTCAATTTAACTCAGAGTTGAGTTAGTGTTTCTTTGCTTTCTGTATTTATTTTGATTCTGTTAATCACTGGTTTCAAATTCTTTGAGAGGGAATCAAAACTTTCTTTTCAGGCAAAGATTGGAATCTGAGTACTGGCAATACTCCAGTGATCTCTCTTTTCTTTACGACCCAGTCACCACCCTTTGGAGCTGCTCAGGTATTTTCTTTATGTACTTCGGGAAGGCTCTCTTAATCTCCTTGCCTTTCCACAGCCTTTATTGGGTACTGTATTCAGTTGCTGAAGACTTCGTGTGCTTACCGGGATTTGTCTCAGCTAGCATGGTCTTTATACTCCCTTCTTCTCTCCTTTGCTCTGAGCTCAGCAAAGTCCCTCTGTTCCTTTGGAGGATCTCTCTCAGCTGTGTTTTTCTAGCCAGTCACTTTCACACAGCTGCCATGCACTTAGAAGGGCCATTGCATTTTAGGTAATTTATTTCCATCTTCCTCAGCCTTTGGTGAGCAATTGATGTGCATTCATTAAGGACTCTTGTGTACCTTGTCAAGTTTCCGTGAGCTCTTCTGACCTGCCTTCAGTTCTCAATAGGCTGTTGCCTTCTTGCAAGATGCAACCAGATATTTCTGTCAGCATTCCCACTGTGCCCAAAGTCTTTGACCTCCTGCTGACCTTCAGTTTGCAAAGACTTATCTTCCCAGGTTTGTTTGTTTGTTTGTTTTCCCCCTGAGTCCTACTTCCTTACATCTGCTTTTGATGTTCTCCTGTTCTGCACTCAGTGAAGGTCCCTCAGGACAGCAGTCGCAAGTGAGTTCCTGTGATTGGGATTCTTAAAATTTCTGATCGGTCAGGGCAGCCCTGACGTGGCCATCAAAAATTTGTTAAAAGTTACACTGGTGACTCTTTACCCTGATCTATACAGTTGACTCCCCAAACACTTAACTACTGATAGCCCACTGTTGACTGGAAACCTTACCCATAACATGAACAGTTGATTTTCGTCTATTTTGTATGTTATATGTATTATATATTCTTTTCTTACAATAAAATAAGCTACAGAAAAGAAAATGTCAAAAAATGGTAAGAAAAATACATTTACAGTACTTTACTGAATTGAAAAATATCCACACATAAATGGATATGCACAATGCAAACTTGTGTTGCTTGAGGGTCCGCTGTATACTGTCGGTTTCTCTTTGCACCATGCTCACAACTGTTAAAAGCCATAGACTTCTTTCCTGGAATTTATTTCATACTTTTTATGCATGCTCAGGTCTGATTTTTTTTTCTTCAATGGATAGCTTGTCTTCATTGTTAGTGTGGCAATGATGGTCTCTTGCAAATTTCTATTTTCAAATCAGAATGGAAAGCCAAATGGTATGAGTTTTACCCTCTGCAATTTTTGCTTTATGGACTAAGTGCTTGAAAGAGGCGAGTATTATTATTTTATAGGTTCATCTACTATTAAGCTGAATTTTTAAAAAAAATTATTCCCACATTTATGATACCTAATGAAATTATATATGCTGATCCTGGCATATAGCAAATGAGAACAATCTTGAATAAATTTTTGATTAGAGAAATATAAAATTAACAATTTAATTTATTTGAGCTGCAATTAGTAATCTGTTGCTGGCTCTTTTCCCATTTTACATTCAGTGGCTCTTAACTTAATAAAATGAAATAAAACTTGGGCTTTTTATCTGTCATTGGGGCTTTTCTGTTACAGTCTATCAATGAAACACTACTACTGTTCTGCCTATATGTAATGACTTTCTCTACTCTTACTTTTAAAATACCAATTGATAATAATGTCCTACCATAGCGTATCATTAAAACTAATTATTAGAGGAAAAGAATCTCCCAAATATATATTACTAGAGACAGGGCTATTTGTTTTTTAATTTGCTGAAGAAGTAATGTATTTTCACATCAGTCAACTGGTAAAATTGTGCCCCCTTTCCAATTCCAGGCCTTACATTTTTTACAAGGCAAAGTGAAAGCTTTATTACCAATATACACCTAAAATCCATTAAAAGTCATTAGACTTTGCCCTCACACTGGTTTTTCTGATATAATTATGATCTTACCCTTATACTTTTACTCTATTAGATAGGAAAAATATTGTTTTAATATTTTCCAGTTACATTAATGTAATAAATATTCTTGCCATGATTAATGGGTGCCATTGATTTTACAATCACACTCAAAATGATTTTCTTATTTAAATGATGAGTGCCACTTTCCAAGAATGCCTTTGCTTATTGAAGGATAACATCTGAAATTTGAATTTAACCAAAGCAGACTGTACTATGAGAAAATAAGGCAAATAATAGAAATTTATTTTCTCAAAACAGTGTTTTTCATGTAAGAAGTGTAGAAACTTGATGATGCTTTAGGAACTGTCCAAATCAGTTCTCAAACTTTTGGTCTTGGATCCCTTCACACTCTTAAAAGTTTATTACTTTTACTTTTACTCAATGGTTACCATATTGAAAATTAAAAGGATTTTAAGTAAACAATTTTTATTTATAGTATAGATTTTATTTATAATATATATTTCATCCAAAAATAACAAGTTAGGCACATTGCATGTTAACATAAGTATATAAAATATTTTCCAAAATATTTGATCTATTCTTTTAAAGTTTGACTTAATACACATTAACTAAAATTTCATATCTCCTTTTTCATTCTATATATTGCAAGATCACACGTAGTATAACATCAGGAAAAGTCTGCAGTGTACTCTTTTTTAATGTTTATTTTATTTTTGCGAGAGAAAGAGAGAGAAACATGAGCAGGGAAGGGGCAGAGAGAGAGAGAGAGAGGGAGACACAGAATCTGAAGCAGGCTCCAGGCTCTGAGCTATCAGCACAGAGCCCAATGCAGGGCTCGAACCCACAAACCAGGAGATCATGACCTGAGTCAAAGTCAGATGCTTAACTGACTGAGCCACCCAGGGGCCCCTACAGTGTACTTTTGAATGAGTGAGAGTAAAAAGGCAAATTATGTCTTCATTGAGCCATTGAGTAAAACACTAAAATATATTTGGGTAAGTACCTAACAGTTTGAAGATAATCTTCCAATAAATCTAAATGATTGATACCTCTGTTTATGTCTTACGGATTTAAAATTTCCCCCAAAGGACTGGCACCATAAAAGTTCTACAGCCTGTTTGGCAAAGGTATTTATTTGCATCATATAATATGATGTCTGTAAACCAATCTTGTTGTCTACCTTTTTTCTATTAGTTTAATATTTATATGGCTAGGACCAAAATGATACATTGTAGCATTTTTTACACTAAATAAATGTAGAGATTACATTTGGGTTAAGAATAAAATTATGTGTAATTTTTGCTTCATCCCATCCTGGTGCATGACAGATATCGAGTCAATGTTTGAGTCAGTTTAAACATCTATCAATTAAGACTTACTTGGTGTGGTAGGCAGCTTCTGACATAACTCCCAATGACATGCCCCTCCCAATGTTTATGTCTTTTTCTTCTTCCTTTAAGTGTGGGCTGGACCTAGTAACTTGCTTCTAACCATTAGAATACAACATAAGTGATGAGATATCACCTCTGTGATTAGGCCACAAAAGACTGTGATTTTCTTGCTAGCCCTCTCTCTCTCTCTTTTGCTGTCACTGTCTTGGGCCTCTTGCCTTGTCAGATTAAGCAAGTTGCCATGTTGTCAGATGCTCTATTGAGAGGCCCACATTGCTAGGAACACAAGGACAGACAACAGCTTGTAAGCATCTGAGGTCTCATTCCAACGACACACAAGAAATTGAATCCAGACAACAAACACAAGAGTCTAGACTTCCCAGTCAAATCTAGAGTTGACTTGCCTCTGTAAGAGACCCAGAGTCAGGAGATTCAGCTAAGACGTAGTCTGGTTTCTGACCCTTAAGCACCTGTGGAAATAATGCCTGCTGTTAATTTAAGACATTTAGTTTTTGGATAATTCATTATGTTAAGCAATAATAAATAATTAAAACAGTAAGTACTGTGATGGGGATAAAAACGAACGGGCAGGAACATTGCCCTAACATGCTCATAGACATTTAGAGAAGATAATTCACAATAAAGTTATTTGTAGTTTCATAAAGAACCAACTCAATTCTAAAAGCCAAATTGATAAAAACTCCTATTAATCAAGTTCTTTGAAAATTAAATATTTTACATCATTTTGTTTTTATCTTAAACTTTTAATCTTATGACATTTTTTTACAAACAAGTGTATTTTAATATAATATGCTGTTATACTTTAAAGCTTTTGTCATCATTTTAGTATAATCTTCAACAATATCTGTTTATCCCCCACCCCTATCCTTATATCTCTATCATTTATCTACATAAATTTAAATTTAAAATATTTTTTATTTCCTTTGATCAAAATTGTTTCAGCATTTTAAAAGCATTTTCTGGAATTGGGCAGCATTAAAATTGTGATTAGTATGCAACAGACATATTACATTTTGGTGAATAATTATTGAATATAAATAATTATGAAACTGCATATTATTGAAAGAAACAGAGCTCATTTTCATATTATTTCACATATATAGTTGTTATTTATTATTACTTGTGAGAATAAGACAAGATTCAGCATTATTAGCTGTTTTTATTTTCTATAGTGTACTTGTTAAGAAATCTGGCTGAAAAGAAAAAGTAGAAAGAACTGAAAAGGTTATGACCGTATCACTCAATTATTTGATCTCTTCCTATGTTATATGCCCCAAATTTCATATATCCTACTTGAATACTTTAGAATTCAAATAATTAGATACCACACAACTATCCAGTATTATTATTCATTTTCTCAACCCCAACACTGGTATTTCAGATTATACTTTTAGTCACTAAAATATAAGATACATGAGACAAGAGGATTTTTTTTTCTATTTTGGTCACTTATGTATCTCTATAGTAATGGCACCATAGTAAGATTAATGACATATGAGAGGTTTGGATGCCTGGGTAGTGGCTCAGGTCATGATCTCGCAGTCCATGAGTTTGAGCCCTGAGTCAGGCTCTGCTGACAGCTTGGAGCCTGGAGCTGCTTCAGATTCTGTGTCTCCTTCTCCCTCTGCTCCTCCCATGCTCATATTCTCTCTCTCTCTCTCTCTCTCTCTCTCTCTCTCAGAATAACCATTAAAAAAAATTTAAGAACAGAAAAGAAGTTGCCTCCTTCCTTCCTTCATCTCTTTCTCTTTCTTTCTTTCTTTCTTTCTTTCTTTCTTTCTTTCTTTCTTGCTTTCTTTCTTGCTTTCTTTCTTTCCTTCTTTCTTTCTGTAAAAATAGGAGAAATTAAGTATGGAAGGAAAGACTTTGCATTTTATCTAATGATTGGCCTTTTCTTGGGTGACCTCTTTTATGAATGAGTACAGTGAAAAGATTTGAAGATTGGCAAAATTAAAATGGTTGTGCATCCTTTGCCCTGCAGTGCATGGATAGTCTTGCATGAAGGCTAAGATTTCATTATGACTTTTTCTTTCTTCCCATGCCAAAAACAATTCACTGTTGAGATAATTCTGGGACCTATAAAAGCCT
The DNA here is from genome assembly GCF_014898765.1 of Herpailurus yagouaroundi. Taxonomy (NCBI): domain Eukaryota; kingdom Metazoa; phylum Chordata; class Mammalia; order Carnivora; family Felidae; genus Herpailurus; species Herpailurus yagouaroundi. The sequence continues at coordinate 2,873,901 of NW_024412406.1, forward strand.
CTGTACTTTGTCAAACCCTGAGAAATTCTACCTAAGACCCTGAGATCTTTTAGATCGTTGATTTACACCCCAAAATTCAAACAGAATTTCAATCCTCATTTATGTGTATCTCTTCTGGTACTTCCAGTCTTAAAATAATAACTGTATGCTATCAACTTAATTATACAAGCTGGAAATCTTGAAGTCATTTTAAAACTACAACTCTATAGAGTCCACTATAATAAATCATCATGCTAGATCGGTTTTACTACCTATTAAATTGGTAGACACTTCAGGCTTTCTTTCTGTATAGATCCACCAACAATGCTATATATTTCAGTCGGCAATATCTTTCCCTGGCCTTCTGTAATTGTTTTCTAATTGTTTTTCCTTCCTTTAACCTTTCTGCCATACTAATCTACCCTCCAAAATGTTGCTCATGTGGTTGATATAACAATCATTTTTGATCACATCATTTTTTTTCTCAAAATTCCTCAATGGCCACTCATTATTTAAATGAGAAAAGCAACATTAATTAGCCTAACTTTGTAAGACTCTTCATGGTATGACCTTCCTGTTCTGACAGATAGTGATTTTGCATTGACATGGGTTTCCAATAATAAAACAATACTCTCATCTCATATACTCATCTCTCCATTTACTCTGCCAGCAATACACAGCCAACAGTTTTTCCACAATGCTAAATTTCCTATGCATCTTCCTTGCTTCCCTCCGAACCCTTTCTAGCATTTTCAGTCACTGCTCCCCATTCACTCCACACACTTCTTAGATAACAATTTTGAAGTGTCTGCACTGTGACCATTGCAATGTTAAACTAAGTCACTGTCTTGCCTTGAAGAAGTGTATAGTTTAATGACAATGGGTAATGTTTTTCTCCCGATTTTATTTATTTTTATTATTTTAATTTTTATTCATTTCATTTATACTTATATTTTAAGTCTCAACTTAAAAGGGTTCATCTTTTAGGTTAACTTGACCTTTTCAGGCAAAAGCAACTGTTCTTTTAATTATGATCAACATAGGTCTTTTAAATGCATCTAGTACATATATCATTTGAAATACTGCATATTAAATGTTTGTATATTTAATATCCTATTAGGCTATAAACATCTTCAAGTTGGTAATTTCTTTTTCTTTGATTTTCAATCCCATCTACTCTGAAGATTTCAGCATGTAGTATATGTTTAATAATATCCGCCAAATTAGCAAGTGCTTGAGTGCCAATCCACTGAAAACTATCGGTATATTTGGAAGCTGTTTTCTTTATTTTTAGATGATGTAAAAGTTGTTGGACTATGCTAACATGTAGCAGAATTTGATAAAAACAATGCTTTATTCATGAAAATCAGTTGCAACACATATCCACACCCTACTCAGTGTGAAAGGCTGTATAATTTGAATGGAACCAAAAGCCATCTAGTTGAACCGAAAGATTACACCAAAAGAAGTCTTACAAAATAGAATGGGAGGGGTTCCTGGGTGGCTCATTCAGTTAAGCACTGGACTCTTTTTTTTTTTTTCAACGTTTATTTATTTTTGGGACAGAGAGAGACAGAGCATGAACGGGGGAGGGGCAGAGAGAGGGAGACACAGGATTGGAAACAGGCTCCAGGCTCTGAGCCATCAGCCCAGAGCCTGACGCGGGGCTCGAACTCACGGACCGCGAGATCGTGACCTGGCTGAAGTCGGACGCTTAACTGACTGCGCCACCCAGGCGCCCCGTAAGCACTGGACTCTTGATTTCAGCTCAGATCATGGTCTCATGGTTCGAGGGATCAAGCCCTGCTTTAAGCTCTGCTCTGGCAGCATGGAGCCTGCTTGGGATTCTCTCTCTCTTTCTCTGTCCCTTCCCCACTTGCATGCTGTGTCTCTCAAAACAAATACATAAACTTAAAAATAATAAAAATAGAATGGGAAAGTGAGATTTATGACCAGTATCTCCTGACTTCCAGGTCAATCAATGCTTTCCTTACTGAAGAATACTATTTTTCTTTTTGGTTCATAAGTCTCTATCTTCAGCTAAAGAACACCTTCCCCCCCACCCCCATCCTGGCTCAGTCACTTTACCAACTGTGGGAAAAAAAAAATGAAATGGACATAGATTTGGCTATCTAGGGCATATTTACCAGTTCACAATGTGCTCTGTCTTCAGAAAACAGTTTAAAGTGATCACCATTGCTGCATAAATAGTAAGCGCCCCCTATGTAAATCGGCATTTGCTTTTCTGCCCATCATTGATTTAAGATTATTTTAATTCCAAAAAATAGAAAACTCAATTCAAACTTATTTAAACAATAAAGAGAATGTATTGACTCTTATAATTAAAATTGCTAGGCACAGTTTGCTCAAGGCTCTGGCACGGTTTGTTTAAAATTCTCTGAAATTGTGATACCCCTGTACCAACTTCCTCTTCGAATTGGCTTCTCCCACTTTAGCAATTACAAGTCTCCAATTAACAGACCATCTTGTGCACAGCAAGATTTTCAGTGAATGAATCATGGATGGACTTAAACCCTCTAGCCAGGGATACCATGCACTAATCATTTTAAGTTTCGTTTAATTGGAACAATCACTATGATAAGGGGAATGGGATTTTATTAACTGATTTATGACTCACACAGTGTAACTACCCCATAGGGAAATGGTGGAGTGAATGTGTAAATATAATTACAATAAACAGTATAAACTATCAGAGAGAAAAATTCTTCTCACTTATATGGTTAGAAGAATTGACAAAAGTAGTTATTTAATATGTTGGCTACCATATACTGTATCCAGCTATGTATCTCATCAATTATTCTCCCTCTACTGGTTGAATCTTTCCATCAGCATGCAAAAGTGCTGCCATTTATCCCATATTTAAAACAAACAAACAAACAAACAAACAAACAAACAGAGCTTTACTTTTTCCTCCAAATACTGCCTTATTTCTGTCTTTCATTTGATATCAAAACTCCTCAAGAGAATTTTCTCTGTATGTAATTCTAATTTCTCTTCCTTCATAGTTTTCTAAACCCATTCCAATAAAAGTTTTGTCCCTATTCGTTTTTTTTAAATTTTTTAATGTTTATTCAGTTTTGAGAGAGAGAGCATGAAAGGATGAGTGGCAGACAGAGAGGGAGACACAGAATCTGAAGCAGGCTCTAGGTGCTGTGCTGACAACTCAGAGCTCGAACTCAAGCTCTGTGAGATCACGACCTGAGCCAAAGTCTGACGCTTAACCGACTGCGCCACCCCGGTGCCTCATGTCCCCATTCTAATTAAGGCTACTAGCAACCTGTATGTTTCAAAATCCAATGGGCAATTTGTATTGCACATCTTACTTGACCTATGAGGAACATTTGATCAGGTTGAACTCTTCCTCTTTCATGAAATGTTTACTTTACTTGGCTTCCAGGACACTATAATCTGATTTTTCCCTACAAATGCACTAATTACTTTTTATTTTCCTTTGTTAGTATTCTCATGTCTAAGAATTGTTAGTACAAAAAGACCTTGAATCTTTTTTCTATCCATGCTAGCATTTTTTTCCATCTATGCCAGCATCTTGGTGATTTCATACAATTTCACAGTTCTGAACACCATCCTCATGATGGAAGCTTCCAAATAAATACATCAATAATTTGGTTTTCTCCTATTAGCCATAGATTAATAATAATGATCTATTAGAAATAATCATTTAACTAAGTGGAATCTCAAACTTAGTATCCTTAACTTACTCCAAATTCAACTCTGAATGCCCCATACAGAAAGAGGCCTGATATTCCCTATCAAAATATGGGAAAATTACATCTTTCTAATTATTCATGGCAAAAACTATGGGACACATTTTTTTATTTCTCTACTTATGACAAGACCAGATGTAGATCCTCCAAATTCCTATTTTTAAATGTATTTATTTAAATTCAAGTTAGGTAACATACAATGTAGTATTAGATTCAGAAGTGGAACCCTGTGATTCATCACTTACGTATAACACCTGTGCTCATCCCAACAAGTGCCCCCCTTATGCCCATCCCCCCACGTGCATCCCCTCCAGCAATACTCAGTTTGTTCTGAGTATTCCAAGTCTTTTATGGTGTGCCTCCCTCTGTATTTTTATCTTATTTTTCCTTCCCTTCCCCTATGTTCATTTGTTTTGTTGCTTAAATTCCACATGTGATTGAAAACATCTGATATTTGTCTTTCTATGCCTGAGTTATTTCACTTAGCACAATACATTCTAGTTCCATCCACGTTGTTGAAAATGGCAAAATTTCATTTTTTGATCACTTAGTAATATTCCATTGTGTGTATATGTGTGTGTGTGTGTGTGTGTGTGTGTGTGTGTGTGTGTGTGTGTGTATACACGAAATCTTCTTTATCCATTCATCAGTTGATGCACATTTGGGCTCTTTTGATAATTTGGGTATTGTTGATAGCACTGCTATAAACATTGGGATGCATGTTTGTATGGAACAAGAAAAGACCCTGAGTAACTAAAGTAATGTCGAAAAAGAAAACGAGAGCTTGAGGTATCACGATTCCAGACTTTAGCTGCAGTACATCATCAAGAGACTATGGTACTAGCACAAAAACAGACACAGAGATCAATGGAACAGAATACAGAACCCAGAAATTGACTCACAAAGCAGGAAAGAATATCCAATAGAAAAACAACAGTCTTTTCAGCAAATGGTGCTGGGAAAACTGGACAGCAACATGCAGAAGAATGAAACTGTACCACTTTCTTATACCATACTCAAAAATAAATTCAAGGGCATGTGGGTGGCTCAGTCCGTTAAGCGCCTGACTTTGGTTCAGGTCACGATCTCACAGTTTGTGAGTTCAAGACCTGCATCAGGCTCTGTGCTGACAGCTCAGAGCCTGGAGCCTGCGTCGGATTCTGTGTCTCCCTCTCTCTCTGCCCCTCCCCTGCTCATGTTCTGCCTCTCTCTGTCTCTCAAAAATAAATAAATGTTAAAAAAAATTTTTAAATAATAAAAAAATAAATTCAAAATGAATGAAAGACCTAAATGTAAGACAGGAAACCATCAAAATCCTAGAGGGGAACACAGGCAACAACTGCTTTGAGCTCAGCCTCGCCAACTTCTTACTAGACATGTCCCCCAGAGGCAATAGAAAGAAAAGTGAAAATGAACTATTGGGACCTCATCAAGAATGGGAGAAGATATTTGCAAATGACATATCTGATAAAGCGTTAGTGTCCAAAATCTATAAAGAACTTAACAAACTCAACACCCAAAAACCAAATAATCCAGTGAAGAAATGGGCAGAAGACCTGAATAGACACTTTTCCAAAGAAGACATCCAGATGGCTAAGAGACACATGAAAAGATGCTCAACATCACTCATTACTAGGGAAATACATATCAAAACCACAGTGAGATACTGCCTCACACCTGTCAGAATGGCTAAATTAACAGCTCATGAAACAACAGATGTGGGTAAGGATGCGGAGAAAAGCAAACACATTTGCGTTGTTGGTGGGAATGCAAACTGGTGCAGCCACTCTGGAGAACACTATGGAGGTTCCTCAAAAATTAAAAATAGAACTACCCTACTACAATCCACCAACCACAGTACTAGGTATTTATCTAAAGGATACAAAAATGGTGATTCAGATTCCCATTTTTGGGGGGGCATCTGGGTGGCTCAGTCAGTTAAGTGTCCCATGTAGGCTCAGGTCATGATCTCACAGTTCATGGGTTTGGGCCCCGCAATGGACTCTGTGCTGACAGCTTAGAGCCTGGACCCTGCTTCTGGTTCTGTGTTTCCTTCTCTCTCTGCCCCTCCCCTGCTCACGCTCTGTCTCTGTCTCTCTGTCTCAAAAATAAATAGAACTTAAATTTTTTTTAATTCCCATTTTTTAAATTCAGAATTTGCTGAACTTTTTTGTGTCCACTGATCAATTAAAAAAAAATAATACTTTTAACTAAATTTTGGTTAACATTATCTCCTTTCCCCAGACCCTGAACATGCTTTTTGTTATCTAATAAGAGTGGGAATTAGAGACAAATAAATGATCAGTGAGGACTTTGATTTTAAAATGAGGTTGTCTATTTACAATGTAAACTGCATCTTCAAGAGAAGTTAATCAGGGGCTCCCAGGTGGTTCAGTAGGTTAAGTGGCAGAATTCAGTTCAGGTCATGATCTCATGGTTTGTGGGTATCTGAGCTGACAGCTCAGAATTCTGTGTCTCCCTCTCTCTCTGCCCCTCCCAGCTGTGCTTGCTCTGTCTCTCTCTCTCTCTCAAAAATAAATAAATAAACTTAAAAATAGAAAGGTTAATCAAAATATGCTTTAGAATTCAGTTACACAAAAGTTGTAAATTAGTTGTAGTTTGGGTTTTCAAAATCTTATTCATGAAATCATTAAAACAAACTGCTCCAGTGGTTTTTATCATTAATTAAAAATGTCAATGAACTATTTTTTAATGCTTGGTTCCATTCCCCAAATCATGCAATCAGCTTGTTCGTTCCCTAGTACACTTACATAATTGTTTTAGTTAAAAGCCTACAGTTTATACTTTAGACAATTAAATGACACAAAGATGGATTGCTCTAAGCAGCCATTCATGGTAATTGAAACAGTGTCATTTGCAGCATGTACGAACTATTGCAGAAGTTTGAGCTCTGGGTGCACAACCTACTCTTCACCCTTTGTAGAAAAATTACCTGGTTCCTAAGAATATATTGTGTTCTCTATTCTATCTTGTGATTTTCATTTTCCATGAAAGCATGATGAATGCATTATATATAAATTCCCAGTCCTTCTAGTAAACGCAGGGCACAGCCATTAATTAAAATGTGACCATTGCAGTCTATAAAGCATAGCTTCAACCAAACTGGCAGATGTTACCTGCTTCGTTTCTCTTTGATCCAGAAGGTAACAAGAAAAATAATTAACCTTTTCCTCACTGCATCTGTACAATTTTATATCTCCTTTATAAAACACTTACGCACATACACACACACACACACACACACACACACACACACACAGTAAGCCAAACAATTACATGAGCAAATCAATACACTAGCGTGATATAAATGTAATCTTCATGTGAAAAACATATTATTAAACTTTACCAGTATAAATATCTGATATTCCAATAAGTATAGTTTAAATATATGTAATATATTACCATTAAAACACATAGAAGATTTTGCTACTTATGAGAGCTCATAAAAATGAGTCAATTACAAAAAAAAAAAAAAGAATCTGTCTTTAAAAAAAAGGGGGGGGGAGTGCCTGGGTGGCTCAGTCAGTTAGGTGTCTGACTTCGGCTCAGGTCATGATCTCACGGTTCGTGGGTTCGAGCCCCGCATTGGCCTCTATGCTGACAGCTCAGAGCCTGGACCCTGCTTTGAATTCTGTGTCTCCCCCTTTCTCTGCTCCTTCCCCACTCATGCTCTGTCTGTCTCTCTCAAAAATAAATAAACATTAAAAAAAAGAATCTGTCTCTAAAAATGAGTCAATTACACATTTACATATATTTTAAAAATGTTTCCAGTAACTTAGGTAAACAGTTCAAATAAGCAAAAATTGCAAGTGTTACAATTTTTTCTGGTTCAGAAGCAGATAATTGCCAAATTTTTGCCTATAGCTGTTTTCACCTACACTTTAGTCAGATTCTACTAATAAAAAAATTGTATCACATTCTATTATTGTATAGAATTCTAACAAACTGAAGAAATATTATATCAGAATAATTTCATATAATGTTAGCCATGCTATTGATATTGAAATTAACAGCTGTCCTTTAATCACTGAAAACCAAATATTAGTTAACACTAAGAAATAAAATAGTGGATTTTAGCTCTTCACCACTTATTTCAACTTTAATCCTATTGCAATTCTAATGAAAATGAAGTGTATTAAGTTTTGGCCCAGAAATTATGACATTTTATAACTTTATAGAAGTTTCTTTTTTTTCTTTTGCATGTGAGGTTCTATCATTTTAATGATGCATGAGAGAGTGAGATAGAGTGAGAATGTCTATGGCATTAGAATTTTTAAATCAATTGCAGGTTTGTATTATTTTCCCCAAAATAGTTAGAATGTGAATCTGAAATTGTTGGTTGTTCCCAAATTTAACAATGGATTTTTAAATCTTGAAAATCTTGTTGGATGAGTTCTTCACATCCCAGAAGGAAAGAATGAATATTAAGTACCTTCTATAAATCAAATGTATAACTTACCTAACAATTAAATGTAAAATAATTATTTATTCTATTGTATCTCACTTCTTGAGATAAACTTAAAGCAGGCGAGGAACTAAATCCAGTTTTGTGAACTCTTATTCTAAGTAGATCTAATATCAAGAATGGTCAGTTCTGTCCAATGTCAGTCCTAGATAATAAGTATATCAATAATTAATGGCACTAAGTCTATCTGACTGACAGTTTTTCAGTTTTTATGATTATATTTAATAAATAATAATCTGGTTCAATTTTTTTGCATCTATTCTTTTAGAATAATTGATGTCTCTCTTAACCTTCTATAGTTTTATTTTTATAATGTAGTTTTACTTACTCATCTTCTGTCAGTTTTAAGAATATGGCAACTCTAGGGGCGCCTGGGTGGCGCAGTCGGTTAAGCGTCCGACTTCAGCCAGGTCACGATCTCGCGGTCCGTGAGTTCGAGCCCCGCGTCAGGCTCTGGGCTGATGGCTCAGAGCCTGGAGCCTGTTTCCGATTCTGTGTCTCCCTCTCTCTCTGCTCCTCCCCCGTTCATGCTCTGTCTCTCTCTATCCCAAAAATAAATAAACGTTGAAAAAAAAAATTAAAAAAAAATATGGCAACTCTGAATTTTGACATAGACATTAGGTAGTTATTATACCCATGTGTTAATCAGTTCAGGCTGCTGTTATAGTACCGTGGATGGGGTGACTTATACACAACAGAAATTTATTTCTTGTGGTCCTGGAGTCTGGAAGTTTGAGAGCAGGGTGTCAACCTTATTAGGTTCTGTGCAAATCCCTTCTGGGTTGCGGGGTTCTTGCTGTGTCTTTACATGGTGGAAGGGATGAGAAAGCTCTCCAGGGTCTCTTTTATAAGGGCACTAATAGTATTCGTGAGGGCTCTACTTTCATGGCCTAATCATATCCCAAAAGCCTCACTTCCCAATACCAGCACACTGAGGGGTAGAATTTCATCATATGAATATGGAGACACACAAACATTCAGTCGAGAACAAGCCATAATTAGTTGTATCTTTGTAAGTATTGATTAATAGAAGTATGATACTCACTTCCTTAACTACATGTTAGAGATAAATAAGCCCCCATTCTCAGATTGAAATCTTGGGAGAAATTGCACTATCTCCAATATGCATGTTTCTTTTTTTATATATATTTTTTAACGTTTATTTATTTTTCAGACAGAGAGAGACAGAGCATGAACGGGGGAGGGGCAGAGAGAGAGGGAGACACAGAATCGGAAACAGGCTCCAGGCTCTGAGCTGTCAACACAGAGCCCGACACGGCCTCAAACTCACAGAGCGCGAGATCATGACCTGAGCCGAAGTCGGCCGCTTAACCAACTGAGCCACCCAGGCACCCCAATATGCATGTTTCTAATTGATAAATGTGAAGGATGCCATGGCATAAGAGGGCTGAGCCAATCATAAATTGCTTGCCTAATACTTTAAGGTATAACTTAGATTTTCTCTGACTTTGTTGAAAAACAATGTCCAAAAGAGAAGCTTGAGACTGATCAAATCAAAGTCTAGGAAGGGCCACCAACGTAACATATCTTTCTTACCACCTCCCTCCCAGAGGATTTTGTTGCTGTGGCAATTTAGGCTTTGGATCAAATAAAGTTAAAGGGATGTGCAATTATACCATTTCTCTTTCTCACTTTTGCCTATAGCCACCCCTTTTTAAAGTGGATTTTACAAATTACCATTATTGAATACAAGAGAGTGGGCTCTGAAAAAATGAAACAACCCCATCTCAATGTGAAAAGCATCTTCTCATGCTTCATGATCCAGTTCTTCAAAATTTGAAACTTCATGGACAATCTCAAGCTGTTATCACCCTTTGTTTTCTCCCTAATAACGTATAGACACTTACCACATTGCATTAGTTTTATTGATTTATATGTATGTCTCTTACACTAGATTATAAACTATCATAAGGAACTTCTGTTTACAATTCCAAAAAAAAAAAAAAACAAACTGATTCGCAGATGAAGGACACCCAGTAAATTTTGATGAAAAACCAGTGAATGAATGAATGAATGGTGAGATAATTTTTCTAACTTATTTTACAAATTAATTTTAGTGCTTTCTTATGAAGCATTTAACATCCCCATGCACAGTGTGTCATTTTAATATTTCAGAATCTGCTTCCACTAATATGAAATAAGCCTTTCACTGAGTAAATACTGGTTGAATAACTCGAACAACCTTTGAAGCAGTTCATTACAAACTATTAGGTACTATTAAGTGGAATCTTACTTCAGCCATATTTATCATGTTACTTTGAGTTAGAGAAAAGTCAGTGGACTGTAGTGGACAAAACAAATGAAGAATTTTCACATTTGGGATCCCACTGGATAATAGAATGATCATTTGTTTCCTACGTGGTTTTGCTGTGTCACTTACACATAATAAATACCATTCTCTCAATTGCTTAAATAAATTGTTAATTTGATGAAGACAGTTGCTTTAGGTGTACATTGTTACTGCAAATAAAGAAAATTCTGACATACAGTGATGAAAACCACTTTATGGAAATGTGAATGGCTTCTTGAAATAATTTTACTTATACAGGGTCCATTTCATGCAGAAAAAGATACTATTACACAGTAACTGTGTCAAACAGTTTGAAAAATTGCTTGAAAGCTGCTTTTGTTAAGTAATTCAAAGTTTTGTTTCACTATTAATTTTTTTTTTAATTTTTTTTCAACGTTTATTTATTTTTGGGACAGAGAGAGACAGAGCATGAACGGGCGAGGGGTAGAGAGAGAGGGAGACACAGAATCGGAAACAGGCTCCAGGCTCTGAGCCATCAGCCCAGAGCCCGACGCGGGGCTCGAACTCACGGACCGCGAGATCGTGATCTGGCTGAAGTCGGACGCTTAACCGACTGCGCCACCCAGGCGCCCCTGTTTCACTATTAATTTTATAGTTAGAGGTTAAATTTTGGACTCCAAATAATGATAGATAATTTTAATAACATGTCCAACCCTCAATATTCCTGATCAAAAACTTCCAGAGGTAAAAGTGAAAATGCTATGGTTCTCATATGGTATGAAAATTATGTAAAAGAAACCAAGAAAGTATGAATACACTTTCAGTTTTGATAGTAGGGAAAATTAGTTTTTTCAACAATAAACACAGTTGCTGTTCAATATAGTAGTTGAATGTGATTGTATCGTTGTTTTGAAATATGTTTCTGTCTTTGTGTATATTTCTTTTGTTTTCATTGCCAAAGACTAAATATTGTTTGAATGGCCTTGAAGCAATGGTCATTTATATCTTGTGGGCACAGGCCTTTAGAGAATACAAGTGTATCAAACTGCAATGAAGAAGGAAACAATTTTCTAATCTCATATACAGTTCTGTATTTCCAAGGGCAATCAGATAAAACATTTGTGACCTTCTATCTTTATTTTTAAAAATGAACCATGATTGAAACATTTATATATAATACATTCTTTAGAAGAGACCTTGCTGATAACAGGGTTCTAAAAGATTGATGCTCAGAATAAAAACAATTTTGACCTTCAATTCCTAACTACACAATGCCTTTGAAAAGAAATCTTTGAAATTTCAATAAAAACTTTAAAAACCATATTTAACATATACAATATGTTGACTGGGAATATTGTTTTATTGCAAAGACAATATTGGGTAGAACCTATGCATGTTTGATATTTGCAGTTACTATTTAGTTCAGTAAAAAGTGTGGTCACAGACAGCATAGGCTGACAGCCAAACTTTAAGGACGCAATGAAACATAACTTCAGCATTGTGCTGGGGCAGAGCTACAGCCTACTGAGAAATGATAGAGGAAGAAGAAAGTCCAGCAGAGAGAGATAGCAATCAGAAAGAGTCCAGACTTTTATGGCAGAAAGCTTTGGGCAAATTCCAGGTCCATAACAGTCAAAGAGGAACCAGAATATGAAATAAAGTAAAAAGCTTATGTGTTTTTAGAAAGAAAGAAACTGGAATCACAATTTCTTCAAAAATCCAACCTTTGAAAGAGCCTTATATTATGAATGAAAAAAGAAGAAAACATTTATATGATATAATAATCCTTGTTACGAAGCCAATTTTTTTTAAAAGTGGAAAAATTTAACTTTGCAAAATAGCTAGTATTTCTCAAGCTCAAGAATCAGAGATCTACTTAATCATATTACATATCAACTATGACCAACCATATACTGAAGGACAAGATAACTAGTCAGTATGAAAGGTGGTACAGGTTGTAAATTCCTAGATTTATCTGTCAAGCAAAGCCAAGGTCAATCTTTACTGTTTTCTTGATAGTTCACTTGACTATACCTTTTAGAAGCAGGTCAGTTTTGGTGACTGCCATGATGGTAACCCTCATGTAAGGAAATTGCCAAACTCACAGCCTTGATTAAGGGAATGTCTCAGAGGTTCTCTGGGGATAGGTAGTTATGTTTTTAATCACATGAAAAAGCCACCTTGGTAACCACTGACTGAATCTGGAATGGTCCATCAACCCAAGGCAGAGAATCTATGGGCTTGGCAATGGCCTGTAAGCACTGCTTGGCAAGAAAGCTTTACAAAAAGGGATCACAGTTTTAACTGAGCCAATCTCATTCTCCTCAAAATGTAAATTGGAGATGTGAGGAGAGAGAGAGAAGAGAGCTAACAGTGGAGATGCCTGGGTAGAAACAGAGAAATAGATTCTGAGAATGTAGCTGCAATACAGCAGTGACTAAGCAAACATGCTACTGAGGAGTTCAGAATACAATCTAGACTTTGGATCTTTTTTAAGTTGTTCAGTCTTTTAGCTGCAAATCTATCTTCCTGTCTTCACAAGTTCCTTGCAATTCCTATTGCCAACAAAAGTCTGACAATTGGGTTATTAGAGTGCATATCTCTTTTTTATAACATTGTTCTTACTTTCCTTAAATCCCATTACCGTTTTAGGACCCGTTTTAGCACTTAAGAACCTGCAATTTTATTCTGTACTGTTTCATAACCTTACCCAAACCCTATCTTCTATAGTGCATAATGAGTATTGGCCACTCCAAAATTCTCAGTAAGGAACCTATCACACAATTAAAAGATATTATGAAAATTCAATGATTTTCCAGCTTATAAGAATTTCATTTTTACACATAGTATTTACTTTGTTCTGCACAACATCTCTGTGTTGAAAGTAGAGTCTGATGATTCTTCAACATGCTAAGGCCAGAGATATTAAGGGTATACAAAGAAAATAAACTATCTCAAGGATGTAAGCACGAGTTTGCAACTCCAAACTCAAATCAAATATCCCTTCCCATATACCACCATTCATAAAATATGTATTCAATACATTTTTAAATGTATATATTTAGAATTTAACAAGGAAAGGTTTTCAATTAGTAAGCTGCTTCCACATTCTTTCTTCCCATGAGTTTTATTTTCTTACCAGTCTTATACTGAACAAAAATTAAACCACACTGAAGCTAGTTTGATGATTTCTAAGAAACTCGCTGTGTGTTTATGGTATAAAAATGGTTTATATCTACTAACTTTTAGATATCTGAAGACACAGAAAAAACTGAAGGATTTACTTGAGCACAAAGCTAGTAGTGTAATCAGAATTAGAAAATGATCAACTCTTGAATTGTAACATGAATACATATCTTACCCACACGATTAGATTGAAGGAAATGTGATAGTAGGTTGGGAACAAATTTCTTCAAAGTTATAGAAAAATCTTATAATTGCAGTAATAATGAAAGTTTTTGATTTGCTTATCATTTGTGATGGAATGAATGTTTGTGCCTTCACCCTCCAAATTCATATATTGCAACCCTAACCTCCAATATGATGGTATTAGGAGGTAGGGACTTTGAGTGGTAATTAGGTCATGTGGGTAGAGCACTCATGAATTGGATTATAGTGTCCTTATAAGAGACAGACCAGCTTCTGATGCTATCTCTTTTGTTCTTCCTTTCTCCCTCCTACTCTTTCTCTGTCTCTTCCGCTTTCCCTTCCCATTTCCCTCTCCCACTCCCTCTCCTCTCTCTCTGCCATATGAGAATACAAGGAGAAAATGGCCATCTGTAACCCAGGAGAGAACCCTCACCAGACACCAGATCTGGTACTGCCTTCATCTTAGGTTCCCCAGGCTTTGGGAAATAAATGTTTGTTTTTTAAGCCACCTGGTCTATGGTAACTTATTACAGATGCCCAAGATGACTGAGACATCCATCATCTCAACTGTTCACATACACAGTCCTTGTTCTTTAGAAAGAGAGAAATGTTACGACATATGGATTATAAAAGAAGCCATATAGAACCATGGCTTCCCAAGAAATTTCATAAGGGCTTTTCATTTCCCCCCCCCTTATATGTCTTAAAAAATTCCCATCTGCCCCTTCCATGATGCCCAGGTATTATGCCTGTTATGATAATGCAAAATAAACATAAACCCCTTATCATTCCATTCCACCTCTTTCCACATGTATTTTCTTGTGGGCAGTTGATCAGAAGATCCTCCTACATATAAATTCTGGAGAAAAAAACTGCAGTGCAATATTCGAAAAGAACTTTCCAGAATTGATAAGATGTCCTCCAAGAATTTTAGGTATTTTAGGGTGAGATGATCATGCTGAAGAGAAGGTGATTGATATAAATGTTGATGCTGCTAAAGTTTTAATCTGGAGCTTTTCCTTCTGAGAAAATCTAATCTTGCAATCCACAATCTATCTTCTGATGAAACCTTGATGAATCTATTCTGTGAATATTGATTCTTGTTTATTTTAGTGATGTTTGGTTTCTAAAACTGCAATTATAGGATTGTAGGATAATTGTATTTTACGTATACCTTTCTCTTTTAAAATCTAAAAAAATTGAGGGGCGCCTGGGTGGCGCAGTCGGTTAAGCGTCTGACTTCAGCCAGGTCACGATCTCGCGGTCCGTGAGTTCGAGCCCCGCGTCAGGCTCTGGGCTGATGGCTCGGAGCCTGGAGCCTGTTTCCGATTCTGTGTCTCCCTCTCTCTCTGCCCCTCCCCCGTTCATGCTCTGTCTCTCTCTGTCCCAAAAATAAATAAACGTTGAAAAAAATTTTAAATCTAAAAAATTGAAATTCTGATATTCTTACTGAATTGAATCTTCTTGGAGGACTTGCCATGTGGGTGAAAGAAACTAGATCCACACAACTTTGTGATTCCTTGAACGTGAATCTATATTATTATCCTATGAGACTCACTGAGATTTCGGGACCTGCATTTTATTTATTTACTTATTATTTTTTAGTAAGTTACATTTTAAACGTCTTAACTTTTTTTGGTAAACTTTGGAGACAACAGAAAGACAATGATAGTTAAATTTGTCTTATGTATTTCAGCTGAATAGTTTCCTCATTGTTTTTGACTGCATTATGATCAGTATTGCTAGATATGCATGGGAGAATTAAATGTATGTCACTTGCTTTTACATGATAACAAAATATTACTTTCTACTGAAGGATAATTTAACAGCACCGAAGAATGTCTCTGTATGGAAGAAAGCTGGGTTTCACAGTTTCCTGTCACGATATTTGGTATTTTCAGATTAGTTTGCTAGCTCTGTGTATATGAGATCTCTGCAGTAGCTTTCAGAGAAGAAATAGCAGTGTTAGCGAATTGTAAAACCACTAAAGAAAACAAACCAGATTTCACCCTGTGTTGTATTATAAAATTCCTCCCCAATGTTATATAAAATGCAAATCTGACTCCATTCACTTCACCAAATGTCTTTATTTAAAATGATTTTATTTTCTTTATAAGAATAGATTTATAGAATAAGTGAGAAAACAATAGAATAAGAAAATAAAAATCAAAGGAGAAGACTGAATAGGCAATGAATCTGTTCCATTAATATATCTCTCTGCCTTGTTCTTGGTTTAATTGTTCTCTTCTGAAGCAACATTAAGACTACTCTTATTGATCCCATCTTGGAAGATTACTCAAAATGTCTCTGTCTAGGTAGTTAGGTATTTTATGGTTGTTCACAATCTCTGTCTGAAAGCTACTCATGTTTCATTTTAGCCTTTTCATTGTGCAATTTATTGACCTTCATTTAGTTTTCATTAAGTTTATTCACCTTTGTACTCTCTATGATATCACTTGGTTATTTTTCTTTGTTAACTTCCGTTCCTCTTCCCCCTTTCTGGCAAATACTTTTCCTCTAGCTCATTTCTTCTTATTTTCTTCACTGTGTAGACTTTTTTGTTTGTTTGTTTGTCTATGTACTGTTGCTGGGAGTGAGAATGACTGAAAGTTCTAGCATCATCACCAGGAACACAGTATTATACCCTTTGTATGTCAGGAAAAACAAACAAAATCTTTATTTTATGCTCATGACTGTATCTCTATGGTAGTAACATTTCTGGATTGAAATGACCTAAGCATTAAAAAATGTGTTGTCCAAGTTAGAAGTAGCCCTAAATTAGATATAGCTCTTCTGCTTTGGAGTAAGAGAAATATAATCAACAATCTTCTGCCTCAAATTCTTCCTATATATTCATCAGATGAAAGTTTGAGCTGGACTCAAAGATTATACATAACTAGAATCTGAGTTGTTTTACCCTGTTTTCCTCTCAACCTGACGGAAGAGTTAATGAGATCCAATAACATGTACTTGTGTATATGCTTCATTATTATTATATTATGCATACAAAATCAACATATTTATCATCTCAAATCCTTAAAGAGTGAGAAAAATAAAGAGGATACTTTGAGATTAATTATTTTAAGTGATCTAAGTTATTACCTAGTTGATACTCTTATGCAAAAGCATACACATCTGGGGAATAACAATGTCAACATGGAAAAAACAGTTTACTATGTAACTTTGTCTATTGCATTTATTTGTTTTATACTGTATTTCACAGAGAAAATATTCAAATTATCTGTTGAATATAGATACAAATTTCAATGAAAAATTGTTTGATAAAACTCTGTCATTTAAACGTTCAGAGAAGATTAGATACAAGTTTGAGTGGTTGTGGTAGTGCAATTTATTGTACGGAAGCTAGTGACTATCAGTGTCTCAGAGACCTCAACATCAGACACAGATGATTGACAGTCTATATGTGGAGCTACATAATCCAATAATGTTTTCAGTTCAATACTGTATCATGCTATTGCAAAGAAAGAAGACAGGGGAAGTGTAAAAGCGTTGGAGATTCTTTAAAATTAGGAGATAAAGCATGCAACTGTTAAGATCCTGACAGAAAAGAGTTGGCACACTTCAGTGTGCTTGGGTGGATCAGTCATTAAAGCGTCTGACTCTTGATTCAGCTCAGGTCGTGATCCCAGGGTCATAGGATTGAGCCCTGTGTCAAGCTCTGTGCTGGGCCTGGAGCCTGCAGGAGATTCTCTCCCTACCTCTCTCTCTCTGTCCCTGCTCTGCTCATGCTCTCTCAATCTGTCTCTAAAGAAAAAAAAAGGAGTTGGCACACTCAAATATTTTAATATATTGTAAGAATGAATATAGAATATAGAATTCTATAGAATATAGAATTAAGAGAACCAGTACAGCTTGCTCATGCACTTAACAACAGTCTAGAAAAAACCACTGGTAGTTTATTTAAATTATTAAATATTTCCAATGTGCCTAAATCATGGAAATAGTTTAGTGCATAGGGAGAAATTATAGAGGTCATCAAGTGCAAATCTCATTGTAATGCACAGCATTAAAGCATTTCCAAAGCCAGCGCATTCTACATCAATTTTAATTATTATGACATCCTTTTTCATGGTTTGATGAAATTTCTCCTGCTACAACTTCTACTCTTTGCTCCCACTCCTGCACTATGCAGCCTAAGTGAGTTATTTTGTCCTCCAGTTGGGGAAAATATATGTAGAAATATTTGCCCCAGAGTCAAATATTTGAGGAGTTAAGGCACTTTTAAACTCAAAACTAGTTTGAAGGACATGATAGTCTTTCTACCATTTCCCATTATTGGATATGACAAGCTCATTTGCATAGTACCTCCTCTGCTATTACCATAAACTTCCTATGCACCTAGTTAAGGCCACTTCTTACATTTGAAACTGCAAACTATGCCACAAATTGCTCTAACATTTTTTTTTTTGAAATTTTCTTTAAAGTTTATTTATTTATTTTGAAGAAAAGAGAGCGTTTGAGCAGGGGAGGGACAGAGACAGGGAGAGAGAGAATCCCAAGCAGTGCAGAGGCCAATGCGGTGCTCAATCCCATGAACCATGAGATCACGATCTGAGCCGAAATCAAGAATCAGACATTTAATCGACTGGGCCACCTAGGATCCCCTCCAACATTTAAAAAAAATCTCTTAGGTGTCTTTCATTTTGTCTTTCTACTAAAGTATTCCCACCAGGCTGCAAACATACTGCTATCTCTCTACATTAATATACATGGAATACTTTGTCTCCCACTTCCAACTTCAACTGACTCTTACAGACACTCTTTTAGTCTTACTAACTTTGGATCAAACATTATTAAAATATACATCCATAACACTGTCTCCTATTCTCTCTCTCTTAAACAACTTCCAATTAGACTTTTGATCCTTTCTTTTCACCAAAGATATCAAACATATTCAATGTTACCATGTCAGATTCAATGGTCATTTATGATCCTCATATTTTTTGACTAATCAGAAGCAGCGTTTGTCAAAGTTGATCTTACATTCTTTCTTTTGACACCCTTGCTTAACATGCAAGTTCCCATAACTTGTCATTTTGCCGTCTCTAATCACTTTCCTTTATGTATGTATGTATGTATGTATGTATGTATGTATGTATGTATTTTTTAATGTTTATTTTAGAGACAGAGAGAGAGAGAGGGTCAGGAAGAGGCAGAGAGAGAGGGAGACAGACACAGAATCCAAAGCAGGCTCCAGGCTCTGAGCTGTCAGCCCACAGCCTGACATGAGGCTTGAATTACGAACCATGAGATCATGACCTGAGCCAAACTCATATGCCTAACCAACTGAGCCACCCAGGTGCCCCTCTCTAACTACTTTCCTGATCATACTGGCTTAATCTTCATACAGTCTTTTTCCTATTCCAACCTCCAAATGTTTGAAAGTTCTTGGGCTTAATTCCTGAAACCTGATTCTTTGGGTGTTTTAAAAAATTTTTTTTTCTTTTTTTCAACGTTTTATTTATTTTTGGGACAGAGAGAGACAGAGCATGAACGGGGGAGGGGCAGAGAGAGAGGGAGACACAGAATCAGAAACAGGCTCCAGGCTCTGAGCCATCAGCCCAGAGCCTGACGCGGGGCTCGAACTCACGGACCGCGAGATCGTGACCTGGCTGAAGTCGGACGCTTAACCGACTGCGCCACCCAGGCGCCCCTCTTTGGGTGTTTTTAAATAGCATCTTAATATACCTGAAACTTAATTCCTGATGTTCACCAACACCAAAATTATTCCTCTTTTAATATTTCTAGCTTCAGAAAACAGAGACTCCATTATGCTCTAGCTAAAGTGCTCCAAGTCATCTGTCTCACATTGCCTCACACTCCCTGTCCACCTTTCCAGTTCTAAAGGTTATGACAAATGATACATTTACCAAATACTTGAGCATCAGTAATATGAATCTTTATCTTCTTAGGTTTTAACAAGTGTTTCTTTGCTGCTCACTGCCCAACCATTAAGTCAGTATTTTCTATTTGGATTGTCACTATGATAGTAAAAACACACTAAAATCAAAGTTGCTTAGTATCACAAATGTTATTTCTCACACAAAGAAGAGTGCTGTAGGTGATAGGTTCTCTTCCAACATGAAGCTAGGCCATCTATAACAAAAAGCCCCAAGGGTTATTGAAGAAGGAAGGAGTGAAATGGAAATGGCAACCCACATCTTAGCTGTCGCAACTGAGAAGTGCTTTCATAGTTCATTGGTCAGAACTAATCACATGTTCTTCACAAAACTGCAAGACTTGGAAAGGCCAGGTAGCACGTAGACACTGATGTATATGAACAATCCTTTCCATACTTATTTTTTGCCTTGTAGCCTAGTTTCCCTAAAAAGTTATAATTGGGGAATGCCTGGGTGGCTCAAGTCAGTTGAGCTTCTCACTTCAGCTCAGGTCATGATCTCACGGTTGGTGAGTTCATTCCCCATGTCAGTCTTTGGGCTGACAGTGTGGAACCTGCTTCAGATTCTCTGTCTCCCTCTGTCTCCCTCTGTCTATGCCCTTCTCCCACTTGCACACTCTCTCCCTCTCAAAAATAAACATTAAAAATTTTTAAGTAATAATTTTTACTTCCTAAGACTTTACATTTATATAATACTTAAAAACCAACTCAGACATTTTTTTTAATCCCTACTGAAAGTAGAAAGTTGCTTAAATTGGGTGCTTTGTAACTGCCATTTTGCAATTTGCCTTATTTGTATAAGCACGAGATATGTTTTGAAAGCTTCAAATTGCTATCTAAAATGTTTCATCAAAAGTTCATATTATTGCAAAAATGTGGTGCCTGATATACTATTATTTACTTTTTCAATAATACTGCAGTCCATATATAATAATGATTTGACATTAGTAGAAATCATTAAAATAATCTCATTAATATTCAAAAGTCTTAATTCTCTTTAAACTTTATATTTCACTTACCTCACAGACTTCATAGTAATCTAACATATATATTTGAGAAAGAGAAAGAGCACTCTAGTGGAGGAGGGGCAGAAGGACAGAGAGAATCTCTAACAGGCTCCATGCCCAGCACGGAGCCCAAAGTGGGACTTGAACTCACCATCAGATCATGACAGGAGCCTAAATTCAAGCCAAACACTTAAGCAACTGAGCCACCCAGGTGTCCCCACAGTAATGTAATGTACTTTTATGATGGTAAATCGCTAATTAGGTTCCCATAATATTTTTTGCAATAAAATAGGTAAATAGATGGAAACTTATTTACTTATGTTTTTATTTATCTTTTTTGTTTAGATTTTTTCTAATGTTTATTTATTTGTTTTGAGAGAGAGAGAGAGAGGGATAAGGAGGGAGCAGGGGAGGGGCAGGGAGAGAGAGAGGAAGAGAGAGAGAGAGAGAGAGAGAGAGAGAGAATCCTAAGCAGGTTCTGCACCATCAGCATGGAGCCTGATGTGAGACTCAAACCCACAAACCATGAGATCATGACCTGATCTGAAATCAAGAGTTGGCTGCTTAACTGACTGAGCCACCCAAATGGTCCTTTTTTGTTTAGTTGTTAAATTTTTTTCTAGATTGAGTTACCATTAATATTACCATGACTAAACATTTGAACCTAGCATTTTAAAATACAGCAAATATTGATGTCTTAAATATAAAATACAGATGTTGGGTCCCTGGGTGGCTCATCATTTAAACGACTCTTGGTTTTGGCTCAGCTCATGATCTCACAGTTTGTGAGATTGAGCCCCGCTTTGGGCTCTGTGCTGACAGCATGGAGCCTGCTTGGAATTCTCTCTCTCCCTCTCTCTCAGTCCCTCCTCTGCTGTCTCTGTCTCTCTCAAAATAAATAAGTAAACTTAAAAGAATTTTTTAAAAATTTAAAAAATACAAATCTTATTATAGATAAATAAGTAGAAAAAAATTAGTAATATATATATAATTAAAAATAAGTGATATTATTGTATTGGTTTTGTATCACTATTCTTGCTACAATAAAACATTCAGTATATTTATATTCTTTTTTTTGTTAGGTACTATTATGTAGAAATTGTATTTATGGGTATAAGTAGATGGGAACTAAAGGATTTCCAGGATAGCAATGGTATTCAATGTTTTCAGCTGGTTCCAATTCATGACCTCTTCCCTTCTAAAAAAATAGAGTAGAATTAAGTCAAATGTATTGTTTATTTTTGATGATAAGCTGACAACAAATTAAGTCTTGTTATTTTTTTATTCTTGAAATAAAAGATATAAAACCATCTTGATTTTCAAAAAAATATATTACTTCTCCAGGGTTACTCATTGTGTATATGAGAAATATATCAAAAATATTTCACCGATACTGTTAAATCATAATGTATTATATTCATTTAACTTGATATAATCAAAAAGTGTTGGGAAATTTTTTTTAACATTTTAATTACAATTTACAATTACAATTTACAATTACATATTAAATAATATATTATTTGTTTTTATGATTTTAGCTTTATGTCATACTTTTAATTCAACAAAATCTTATAGCTATGTATTCAGCTATAACAATCTTTAAGAATTTCGATCAGTTCGGGGAAAATAAAAATCATTTATAATTGCATATGCCATTTGTAGACAATGGAAAATGTATGCTGAACAACCAGTGCTCATTGTTAAACCAAACATCAACTCATGAGTCCTTTTGTCAGAAAAAATATGATCACAGCTTCTAAATTCAAATAAATATTTTGTAAATACTTTGGACAACATTACAGAAAAAGGTAAAATAATTTATGGAACAAATTTTTATGATAGAATACTAAAACCAGCTAGGACAAGTAATGTAGGTGAAAAAAAGCTGATTCAGTCTGTTTTCATACTTCATTAAAAACTATACCTTAATACTTTGTTAAGAAATACAATGTAGGGGCGCCTGGGTGGCTCAGTCGGTTAAGCGTCCAACATCGCTCAGGTCATGATCTCATGGATCATGGGTTCGAGCCCCACGTTGGGCCCTGTGCTGATAGCTCAGAGCCTGGAGCCTGTTTCAGATTCTGTGTCTCCCTCTTTCTCTGACCCTCCCCTATTCATGCTCTCTCTCTGTCTCAAAAATAAATAAATGTTAAAAAAAAATAAAAAAAAAGAAATACAATATATTTCCATTATTTAATCTGTAATAACCCTATATGTTATATAGGGTTATCTGTAATAACCCTATAATAACCCTAAATACCTGTATGGTATTTAACTCAAAGTAGGTATTTATGGAGTGAGGTCTACCATGTAAGGCCTTTTCTATGAAGATGCAAACTTGTGCATCAACCATAGATGTTTAACTTTTGGGTAACACGGCACAGACAGACATTCAAAAAGACACTCATTTCCTCTCCCACCTAAGAAACATTTCCATCCTGGGTCTATCCCTATATAATTATTTAAGTGACTACAATGGAATAAAACCAGAATATGAAAATTACCTTCCCTATTAAGCTTCTATAAAATAGATCAGTCTAATAATAATTGAATACTTTAATTTTTGAATATTCAGTGATACAATAAAAAGATAAAAGAAGGTTCCACTTTTTCACGGAATTTTTAAAACACAGAACTCATTGTTAATTCTTGTTACCTGAAATATGACTTTGATGGGAAGAAGCATCTTTATATTGCTTAGAATGTCAAAGAAGTTGAAATTTTATATCACACTGTAAGCTCATTTTCTTCTCTACTTGCTATGTAAAGTGGCTTACATAATGAATTCTACATAAAGTCATATATTTGTAGCAATTAAAGAATTTTGCAATGAGCAGAGAACCTATAGCATTACTATCCTAATTTTGCAGCTAAATCCCAAAAGAATTGAAATTTGGTTTCAGCTTTTGTTGTCACACAAACAAACCTACCTAAGAGATACATCTGTTGCCTTTTTCCTTAGCTACTTACCGTCTACATTTTAAAATGACTGTTTCCAGCAGTTATAATTATTTGGAAGAGGCTGGCTTCCAATAAGTTGGATGCTGTCATAAACAGAAGACCCAAACTATTTTAAAAAATGACTTAAAATAATGAAATGGTTCTGGTGAACATTATGATAATACTAAAAATAAAACAAAAATTAAAAAAAATTATTTATTCTGTTCTTCTAAGTCACAACATCTCACATTGCATGCAGCCTCTAAAACAAATTCTGATATAACTTTATTCTTGACACAGAATTAAGCATATCCATGATTATACAGTCTGCTTTAATAGGCATTTTATTGTTAAATATCACCAGCTCCCAAGATTCTATTAGCAGCAATAATAACATTAATTTCATATTTAACTGATATCCATCTTATTGAGGGAAATGTACTCATTATTTTATTTGCTCATTGTGCTAATAACTTATTTCTGAATGTGTAATTTAATCAAAATGAAGGGACATATTCAAGCACATCTACTTCAGATAATAGTTTATAATATTTTTTAAAATTTAGAGATTTTTTTCTCTTTACTAACTTGGATTATTAAGATATATTGTTCACATTACAAAAACAGGATCTTAAAAATTGGAATGTTATATAATTAATAATAATAATTAATATAGAATATTTCACCTCCCTTAAATATCAAAAATTTAAAGAATCTAGTGTCTTTCTCTTTGTAAATAGATGGATGATAAATAGATAATCTTTCTATGTATATGTCTAGCTGTATATATACATGCATATATATGTGTGTATATATATATACACATATATATACATATATGTATGTATATACAAAAAGAGAGAGAGAGAGAGAGAGAGAGAGAAATAATACCTCATGTCCAAACTATGTTCCTAAATTGTGATACCTATTGTCAATCTCCTGAGCTAAGGTAATTTAAGAAAAATATCAATGATATTAATATATTTACTGATTGAAACCAAGGTACTCCTCTGGCATGTAATGTTGGTTTAGTCTGGAAAAACAAACAAACAATAAATGTATAAATAAGCTGGAAAAAGTTTTTTTAAATAGAACTTACCTTCTTACTTTATAGTATTCATTATGTGATTATTTGAGTGATCACAACTAAAAACATGGATGAGTTTTAAAAAAATATTTTATCCTGAAATCTGGGTGAGACTTGAGGTAGAAATTATAGAATTTGAAAGGTTTGGTCTGAAAGGCTTTGGACAATGCCATACAGAAGGTACTTGATGGTAAAAGAGAAGTTTGAGCTGGAAACTGCCTTGAATGATCTGGAAAATAAAGGAGTTGGGGGAAAAGTACTAACCTGGATATGACCTTTAAGAAGGACAAAATATTTGTCTGTGTTTGGGTAGCAGGGCCATGTAATTAATTTTATCTACCTATCTATCTGTCATCTATCTATTTATCTATCATCTATCTATCCTGTTGAGCTGGTATTCAAGTAACATTGTGGCCAGAGACAAACACAACCATGTTAATTGGTCTTATTTTAAATTCATTCCCAGAAACTTCAGTGGTGACTGGGTATTCTAATGTTTTCTTTAGTCAACTAACTTTCCTATTTTTCCCCACAGTGTCTTTTATCTCTTCAAATGTACTCTACCGCTTGCTTCTGCTCAGCTTTAGATGGTAGATGTGTTTCCAAATATCTTGATGATACAGAGGAAATTAGAAAATTAACACTTACATTTTCTTTTCTTTAAATCTATGAACTGGCTGTGTCTTTTCCCTGGCATTCTAACTCCCTCCTGTGAGAATGAACAGCCTTGTTGGTCTCTGAGGGCAGTAACGTATGTACATTAGATTCAACTCCTTTCTTCCTATCCATTCACTGTCTTTGTTTTTGAGATATAATTGACATAATACTTTGTGTAAGTTTAAGGACTACAATATGTCTGTTTGGTACATTTTGTAATATGGTTACGACTTTAGCATTATTTAACTGACCTATCACATCACATAATTACCACTTCTTTTTTTGTGGTGAGAAAATTTAAGCTCCAGTATCTTAGCAACTTTCAAGTATATAATACAGTATTGTTGAGTATAATCACTATGCTGTACACAAGATGGCCACTTGTTAGAATGGCTATCATCAAAAAGGCAAGAGATAGTGCTGGAGAGTATGTGGAGAAAAGGGAACCCTTGTGTACTGTTGGTGAGAATGTATATTGCTTCAGCCATTATGAAAAACAGTGTGGACATTCATCAAAAAAAAAAAAAAATAGAACTAACATATCACGCAGCTATCCCACTTTGGGGTATATATGAATACAAGATATCAGAGAGACATCTGCAACCCCATGCTTATTGATTGCAGCATTATTCACAACAGCCAATAATTATTGACTTTGTACTTGTGACTACTCAGTGTTTCTTTGTCATAATTTGCTTTTCTCTTTCTCCTCATCTTCATCGGGATATAAACAGGCTTTAATATTGCTCACGTTGAGGGGAGCCTGGGTGGCTCAGTTGGTTAAGTGTTCAACTTTGGCTCAAGTCATGATCTCACAGTTTGTGGGTTCGAACCCCGCATTGGGCTTTGTGCTGAGAGCTCAGAGCCTGGAGCCTGCTTCGGTCTGTGCCACCTTCTCTCTCTGTCCCTCCGTGCTCATGCTCTGTCTCTCTCTCAGAAATAAACATTTAAAAAAATTAAAAATATATTGCCCACGTTGAAACTAAACAAACACCAAACCTTGTGTGAGCCTTTCTCTATCTCAGATACTCTACACTCTTCTGTTCCCTTTCAAGTAAATTTCTTCTGAGTAGTCTGTGTACAATCATTATGCCATCAATCTTCCCATTTCTTTAAGAAGATACTCCAATTTAAGGACACCATTCTCTTTTGTTTGCCCTTTTAGTGCACTGAACTCTCAGGCTCTTTTTTGTATCCTATTCATTTTTACCTGTAAATTTTGGTACACTGTGGAACTCACTACAGATCTGTTTTCTCTATATAAATGCGCCTTCATAGGTAATTTCATTTGATTTTATGGCCATGCATGTCATACAAGTTTTGGATAAATACCAATTTATTTATCTCAGACTTTTCCTTAAACTCCTAACTTGTATGTCTGTTTACTCCACATACCCACTTAGTTCACAACCTTAAAATGTGCTCCAACCGCAGGCTTCCACATTCATTAATGACCATCTATTAGTTTAGTTCTTCAGTTTAAACACTATCTAGTCATCTTTGAATACTTTTTTTCTCCCATAAAGAATTCATGAACCAAGCCTGATGGATCTTTTTTTTTTCAAAATATATTCAGAATCTGATCTCTTACCCTCACCTCCACATTCCAACCACTGTATGTTCTTTGTTGAGCTATTATACTAATAACCTTCTAACTCCCCACTTGTCTACACACACACACACACACACACACACACACACACACACGAGTATTTTCTGTATCTCACTCTAAATAGGTATACGTTCTCAACATGATAATGAGAGTGATTACTGACATAACATATAGCATCTGGGCTAAAAACTCCAATACTTTTCATCTCACTCAAAGTAAAATGTAAAGTCTTTGTTATGCTTTGGCTCCATGATACTATCGATATTAAGTCTTTCCACAACTTAATGTGCTTACTCTCCACTAGTCTCACAGATTCTTTGATGCTACTAACTACCCTAAGGACTCAAAGACATTTCATTTTTTTTTTTCATCTTTAATGCTTATTCCTAGATATCACCACTCAGACTTCTATTCTCCCAGATCTTTGCTCAAATATTCCCTTATCATATAGGTCTTTCCTGAACACTGTTTTGAAAACAAGACTCCCTGCACTCTCTCTGTTTTTATGCACAATTTTTGTTTTTTATAGCACTTACCATCATCTGACAGTATTGTGTATTTGTTTGGTTGCTTATTGTCTGCTTTCCCTTCCATATTATAAACACTTTGATAGTAAGAATTTCATCCTGTTCACTTTGCCCAGGATAAGACTTGGACATAGTAACACTCTATAAATGTATTTTAAATTTTTTTTTCAACGTTTTTTATTTATTTTTGGGACAGAGAGAGACAGAGCATGAACGGGGGAGGGGCAGAGAGAGGGAGACACAGAATCGGAAACAGGCTCCAGGCTCCGAGCCATCAGCCCAGAGCCTGACGCGGGGCTCGAACTCACGGACCGCGAGATCGTGACCTGGCTGAAGTCGGACGCTTAACCGACTGCGCCACCCAGGCGCCCCTCTATAAATGTATTTTAAATGAGCGAATGGATATGGATTAAAAAATAAGTAAGAACTTTATGTGAACAATAAAACCAAAAGTATGTACCAAGGTAGGGTCCTGGGTTGTTTAGGTGACGTGGACAAGCAGTGGAGTCCTGGTGAGTGATGAATTCCTTTTGAAGTACCAGTTTGAGTCCCATAGATATGTCTCTTGGTGCCCTTGTATTTATCAGAATCTAGGTATAGTGAATTCTAGCACCAATTATATGGCTATGAAGCTGAAGAGCTATTTAGAGCACAGATGCTTCATTACTGTAAAGGATTCTATTTAAAATCATGATTTTAGACATGACAATAACAGTAACTTCAACATTATTGTTCTTTACAAATGTAGATGATTTTTATGGAAGAACATAGTTTACTATCAAACCAGAGATTCAGAAAACTAGTAATTTTACCTATTTTTTAAATATTTAAATTTTAACACTGTATTCCCAAATTTTAAGAAAGTAGCATAATAATTGGTAAGGAAGATAAAGTATTTAAAATAATGTTATGTCTCTATCTGTGTCTGTATCTGTATCTCTATGTGTATCTCTTTGTATAACTCTATAGCTATATCTGTATCTTTATCTAAATCTTTATAAAGAGCCCAGCAAATGTTAATAAAAGAGATAATTGGGATATTGCTGCAAACATTTCCTCTTCTAATTTTAACACATATACGCAAATACAAAATAGCAAAGAAATTAATACACCATCACCACCCACATGCACACATATACACAGAAACAATATGGCTAAAATTTCAGAATACACATAGTTTTACTCTATTTACCACTCTGAATACCAAGCAAATAATGAATTAAACAGAGAGGGGAAAAAAAGTAAAGAAGACATTTCCAAAATTCGATAAAACTAATAACCAGCCATAGCCTCAAACTGTAAACTAATAAAACTAGCTTTTAAATGCTCTGCTGTGGGGCATCTGGGTGGCTCAGTCTGTTAAGTGTCTGACTCTTGAATTCGGCTTAGGCTATGATCTCATGGTTTTGTGGTTTCAAGTTCCACGTCAGGCTCTCTCCTGACAGCACTGAGCCTGCTTGGGGTTCTCTCTCCTCTGTCTGCCCTTTCTCCACTCTCACTGTCTCTGTCTCTCTCAAATAAATAAATGAAACAGAAAGAATGCTCTGCCCTTTGGACAGATTAAAGGACAATGCTGAGTATAAATGCATTTTTCTGGGGCGCCTGAGTGGCTCAGTTGGTTGAGTGTCCAACTTTGGCTCATTTCATGATCTCACAGTTCATGGGTTTGAGCCCCACATCAGGCTCTGTGCTGACAGCTCAGAGTCTGGAGCCTGCTTCGGATTCTGTGCCTCCTCTCTCTGTCCCTCCTCCATTCACACTTTGTCTCTCAAAAATGAATAAACGTTAAAAAATAATTTAAAATGCATTATTCTGCAGGTTATATATAGCAATAAGAGTTTTGCATACATAGATAAAACATGCTGAACAGAAGCAAATAAACTCTTGCCGTTGTAGGTGCATGTACGGGGAGATGGTAGATTGGATGCTGGACCCTGTATTTGCTAAATCTCTCAGTTTAACTGGAGAAACAGAGTATAAAAGGGGGAAGAGATGTGGAGTAGAAATTAATGGTTCAGCTACTAATTATTGTCAGCTGAATAAATCAGTGTAAAGACGCTACATGAAAAGGGGTTGGCAAAGGGGTTATGTTGTGAACTAGGAGCACAACCAGCTGGCGCAAAGCAGTCAAATCTCCAGGACAACAGGTAGTGAGAAAGTGAACTCAGTAATACACATGATCCCAGCAACTCTTTGTTCAAGCTTCTGATCTCTGCTCTTTGTCTAAACAAATCTTGGAGAAAAGCCATGCAAGAAAAAGCCATGCATGCATTCAAAAATAACTAATGATAATAAAGCAATCACAGTGTCACTATACCATATCTAATGCAAAGACAAAGGAAAGGAAAAAATACACAGAAACAGTTGAAAAAATATACATCAAAAATGACATTATAAAACTGAAGAATTATAGATAATGTAACTGAGCAGTGGATAAATATTTGCTCCAAATTTAGAAATATGGCTTTTCTGAAATAAAAGGTCAAAGAAGAAACTCAGGAGCCCAAAGAGAGCATCACAAAATAACACATTTGGTATCTATATATTCTTTTAAAGGAACATAATATGATACTAATAAAAGCACAATATCTGATACAATTATCAAAGAGTGAACAGTGAAAATACTTGATGTTCAAGTGAATGTTATTTTAGGCACAGTGCTTATACAAAATGAATAATTCCTTCTCTCATTCACCATATTCACAGAAAAAAAAAGATTTATAACTTGTGTTTAATTTGATGGACTTAAAAGCATCTTATAAAATTCAGCATCTACTCCTAATTATAAAAAGAAATATAAGATAAAGGACTTTGTATCCATATTTTACGCAAACATGAGTATAAGAAACAAAAATATTTTTAAGGAGAAATTACTAATCACTCTTCATTCACACTTAGGTAAAGATGTTCACTATCGTCATGTTGTTTTTGATATTTCTGGAAATGCTTGCTTTAGCAAGTTGACAAGACAAACTCTAAGGAATATTTCTATTGGAAAGGGATAAGACAAAGTATCATCATCTTCGGATATGTTTATATACCTGAAAACCAAAATAATCATAAAATTAATTTCCTGTTTTCTCCTGAATTATGTAAATATATTTTTAAAATTCTTTTAATTTGCCTATTGGAATTTGACTTTTACCTCTTACAGTAGATTGAGAATGGTTGCTCTAGACATTACAGTATAATTCCAAAAGTTTTCATTATATTCTCAAAATTAATATTAAACCAAATATGTAAAACATAGAAATATTTGGTCAAACAGTACAAAATGCTTTATTTATTTATTTTTTTTATTCTAGAGAGAGAAAGAGAGCATGAGTGGGGGATAGTGGCAGAGTGAGAGAGAATCCCAAACAGGCTCCACACTCAGCATGGAGCCCGAGTTGGGACTTGATCTTATGACCCTGGGATCATGATCTGAGCCAAAATCAAGAGTTGGGCGCTCAACTGACTGAGTTACCCAGGTGCACAAAGCTTCTATTTGTACGGTTGTTTGGGGAAACTGATGTTCAGAATCATGGTAATAATTAACAATGCTGTATTATATACTTGGAAGTTACTAAGATAATAGATTCTAAATGTTCTCAGCCCCCTCAAAGGTAATTATGTGGGATGATGGATGTGTTAACCAACCGTACTGTGATAATCATTTTTGTGATATATATGTGAGTCATATCATCACGTTGCACTCCTTAAACTTATACAATGCTGTATGTCAATTATATCTCAATGAGCTGGAGAAAATGAACAATACAGGTCCATTTACTAATGCATTCTAACATCACTTTATTCATACATTGTCACAAGTATTACATCTTCATAACCTATTAATATCACTGGAAATATTATACATATTTCCTTAAACATTCATTTAGATTTAAAAAGGAATTAAGAAGATAATAGTGTTTTTTTTTTCAACGTTTTTATTTATTTTTGGGACAGAGAGAGACAGAGCATGAACGGGGGAGGGGCAGAGAGAGAGGGAGACACAGAATCAGAAACAGGCTCCAGGCTCCGAGCCATCAGCCCAGAGCCTGACGCGGGGCTCGAACTCACGGACCGCGAGATCGTGACCTGGCTGAAGTCGGACGCTTAACCGACTGCGCCACCCAGGCGCCCCAAGAAGATAATAGTTTTAAATAATTTCCATAAATATTCACTATATTCAGTGTTCATTTCTTCTTGAAGGTCTGTTTCTACTTGAAATTATTTCCCTTCAGTCTGAAGAATTTCCTTTACCATTTCTTGTAGTATACAGTACTTCTATTGGTGACAAATTGTCTTAGATGGTTTCAGTCAGAAAGAGGTTTAATATTGCCTTCATGCTTGATGGCTATTTTCACCACATAGAGATTTCTGGGTGTTGGTTATCTTTTTTCAGCACTATATAGGTATTGTATCTTTGTCTTCTATCTTAGTGGTTTCTGATGAGAAATCTATGCTCATTTAAATCTTTGTTCATTGTGGTAACATTCCTTTTCTTTTTCTGGCTGCTTTCAAGAGTTTCTATTAACTTTTACTTTCATCAGTTTGTCTATGATGTCCCAGAAATAGCTGTTTTCCTATTTACCCTTGTTGGGGAATTTCATCAAACAGATGTCACTGCCAATTGCCCTGTGAGCTGGACCTGGGCACTTGGAGGCTCCGCACTGCCTTCCCTGTCCTTGGAATGTTGGTTCTGCTTGTCTTATCCCTGGAGACTGCTTCAAAGACATAGCTTGAGATAGTGAGGTGGTTGACAACACCTATATAGTATGTGACTAAACCCAATTAAAACCTCTTTACAAATTGTTAAGATTTGATGAGTGGGTATGGGATCCACTTACCTTGCTGTGGTCCACAATAAGCCTTGTATGTAAGTTCCCTTTGCTCATTAAAACTGCCACCTACCCATCTAGAATGACCTGCTTCTTTCTACAGTCTCTCCCTGCCCTCTGAGTACAGCACCATTTTTAGATTCTTCTTGTGAAGCTCCAAGAGGGTTTCAAACCCACAATATTCTTTGGGTTCACTGAGCTTCTAGAATTTGTAATTTAGGGGCACCTGGGTGGCTCAGTTTGTTAAGCATCTGACTTCGGCTCAGATCATGATCTCACAGTTCATGGGTTTGAGCCCCACGTTGGGCTCTGTGCTGACAGCTCAGAGCCTGGAGCCTGCTTCGGATTCTATGTCTCTCTCTCTCTCTCTCTCTCTCTCTCTGCCCCTCCCCTGCTCTCTCTCTCTCTCTCAAAATAAATAAACATTAAAAAAAATTAGAATTTGTAATTTAATGTGCTTTACTAAATTTAGAAAGGTTCTGGCCCTTATTTCTGGAATTTTCTTCTACTAATATGCTAATATTTGCTTAGGGCAAAGAATCTAACATTTAATATTTCAGCATTATTATATGTAATGTATTGGCTTTCAGACCCATCCTGATGAACCATGCCATAAGCCTGCCCCTCAAAATAAGGTAAACTAAATGTTTTTAGAGAACACCATGCTTTTCTGACAATATATGAGTTACAAAGACGCTCTGGCTCTGATGAAGGAAAAGGAGATTAAATATGTGAAATTTGACAAGCCATTGATATGAGTGATAATTGTATCCTGGATAATAATATTTTAATAATTATTTAACAACCTACTCTACTTTTTTTTTTTTGAGTTTTGATCTCCTGGGCAATAAAATGAGGAAAGAAGTGTGAAGGAAATAGTTGTCCTCCTGTTTAACTCATAGATTTTTTGTAATAATCAAATAAGTTTATGTATTTAAAATTATAAAGATCTACATAAAAGAAACACAGCATTCAGAATCTTTAGAAATGATGATGTATTACTAAACATGTACATAATTCTTAGATTTCAAAACATCCTTTGAAAATCAGGTAGATTATGGGGCGCCTGGGTGGCTCAGTCGGTTAAGCGTCCGACTTCACCCGGGTCACGATCTCACGGTCCGTGAGTTCGAGCCCCGCATCAGGCTCTGGGCTGATGGCTCAGAGCCTGGAGCCTGCTTCCGATTCTGTGTCTCCCTCTTTCCCTGCCCTTCCCCTGTTCATGCTCTGTCTCTCTCTGTCTCAAAAATAAATAAACGTTAAAAAAAAAAAAAAAAGAAAATCAGGTAGATTATTTACCTTGTTTACATTGTGTAGAAAAAATAACATCTCATCTAACATTTTGATAGTATCTTATGAATTTTTTCCTTATTTAGTTCATTTTAAAATTAGATTATTTTTCAAAACTACTGTGTTGGCTGTAGCATTTAAAAAAAAATCAGACATTAGTGCATAGCACTAAAATAATTTGTCTAGGTTATTAGTCTTTTTTCTCCTGATATATCAAGGCCAATTTTGTAGCAAACACACTTGGTATTTCCAGAAATAAATGGAAGCCCAGTATATGTAGATCAGCATTAATCACCATGGTTACATTACTTTTGGAAGCAGCAGCACGTGTCATGTGAATACACTAAAAACACCTCTTAGAATATTTGCTTCTTTACTTTATAATGTCTTTCTAATCTGGCTTTTCATTTACTGTTAAAACTTTCTTATGTCAACGTCCTAGGTTATCAGAGTAAAAAGTTCCAAAAAAAATCCATGGCTAAATTTTTATAAATATATTCATTATTTAAAATTAAGTTTGAATTACAAAGGAAATAAAGTTTTAAAAACACACAAATTTTATTTTCAACCTGTTTTATTCTATGTTCTGTGCATTCTTACATATGTTCCTCTTCAGTTAAATACACAATTTCTAGGGGCATCTGTGTAGTTCAGTACATTAAGCAATTAAGAGTCCGACTCTTGATTTCAGCTCGGGTCATGATCTCATGGTTCATGGGAGAAGGCCCCGTGTTGGACACTGTGCTGATGGTACAGAGCCTGCTCAGGATTCTCTCTCTCCTCTCTTTCTGCCCCTCACCCATATGTGCTCATGTGTGTATGCTCTCTCTCTCGCTCTCAAAATAAATACATAAACATTTGAAATAATTTCTAATTGACATTTATAAAATAATATGTGAAGTGGAGAAGTCAAACATATTTCATAGTCATATAAAATATCATTTTAATGATTTTTTCATTTGATGTGTTACAGAATCTGATAAAATTTATATTTTCCCTTTAATAAATGCATATAGTCATAATATTTTGGATATGATTTCAATCTACTAACTTCCAGATCCTGTAAAAACATTTCATGCTCTCTTGTCTTGGATTTCAAGGGTTCTTTATCCTTTATACAGAATCACACAAAAACATAAGGTTTCACTGGAATTAACAGTCTAACGTCTGCTCTGAACCTGCAAATAAGTTTTCTTTAGAATCAAATCTCACTAACAGCTTATTTGGAAATAGCTGGAATGAATATGAATTCCTTCTGTTTATTACCAGGCATCCATTCATTTATTCTTTCAAAGGGGTTTAACTCAGTCCTTGCTATGTTCTAGACAATCATGAAAAGTTTACAAGAAATCAATTTGATATAACTCCAAGCCATTAATGGTGAGATAGATGTCAGAGATATCATGATAAAAATTCCTAGGGCCTAATTCTCATAATCAAAGCCATCAGAAATCTAACGAGCAACTGATCACTACAAATATTATAGTGGACAAAATATAGATTGCAATAATTTTTGTTTCCAACAATAGTTAGCTATATACAGGATTTTAACTTAGAGCAGCTCACCAGTAAGAAAGATGATGTTAGTCACTTGCATTTCATATTTTGTTTAGAGTCTAATTAAAGTTTGAAATTAAATAAGAATTTTAAGACTTATTCTTTATGAATAGGAGATATGTTTCTACAAATATCTTATGAATGGAGGTAGTCAAGGTTCAGGTAACTGAATTATCAAAATCTTTGGCAGGATTTGTCAGCCAATTTCAATTCGTGTTAAATTTCTGTCCTTGACTTCTGCAGGCCTATATTTCCATTTTAGAAACAACCAGCTAATTTGTGGTAATTTACAATCACTTGATATAACAATTATCAATGTGTATACTTGATCTAGTAAAATAAGCCAAATGCAGCAATCATTATTCAAGACAGCTTGTCAGGGATAGGGGTAACATCAAATCATTTACACTAAATTCATTTTTTTTAAAGGATATAATTATTTAAAAATAGAAGATTAAATTCGTAGGTATATTTATGTTTTGTTTTTCATTACGGGAAAAAGCCATAATATTTTGAAACATAAATAATATTTACTTTTAAAAAAAATCTCAAATAATGTCATACAAAAAAGAAGAATATATTGAATATATTTCCTATTGAAACCTCCATTTTGTTGATTGAGCCATAGTAACATATAACCATCTAATATTTTTGGCTTTTGATTATTTTATTTAATAAATACTCTGATTTAAAGTAATTTCTGAAATGTGTTGTGCCTTAGTGCTTTCTAGTTTGAATCCCTTCAATGTTTATTTACATTCGATTATTGATTAAATACTTTTACACATTTATTTCCTCTGTACATTTTCTATCTAGTATGAACTCTTTGAGGATCTTAACATGTGTATTTTGGACAATGATTTTTCCATGTCAGTTATATCCAGAGAGGTTGTGGGGTTTGTTTTTGTTTGCTTTTGTTTTGAACTGCAAAAGACACCAAATAGCCAAGCAATCTTGAGAAAGAAGAAGGAAGTGGGAGGCGTGGTTTCTGATTTTAAACTATACTACAAAGTAAAAACTCAAAATAGTATGGTATTGGCATAAAAACAGACACATAGATCAACAGAACAGAATAGAGAGCCAGAAATTAACCCACCCATAGAGAGCCTAGAGATAAACCCACCCATATATGGTCAATTAATTTACAACAAAAGAGGGGAGAATATACAGTGGGGAAAGGACAGTCTCTTCAATAAATGGTATTGAGAAAACTGGGCAGCCACATACAAAAGAATGAAATGGTATCACTATCTTACAAAATTCACAAACATTAACTCAAAATGGATTAAAGACTTGAACAAAAGACCCGAAACCATAAAACTCCTAAAAGTGAAACATAGGTGGTAAACTCTTGACTTGGCGTTGGCAATGATTTTTTTTGGATTTGACACCAAAAGTAAAGCAGCAAAGGAAAAAAGTAAAACAATTAGGACTAGAAAACTAAAAAGCTTCTGTACAGCAAAGGAAACTACCAACACAATAAAAGACAACCTATGAAATGGGAGAAAATACTTGAAAGTCATATATCTGAAAAGAAATTAATATCCAATTTATATAAAGAATTCATACAACTCAATGGCAAAAAAAAAAAAAAATCCAATTGAAAATCGGCAGAGGATCTAAACATATGTTTTTCCAAAGAGGATACACAAATGCCCAACAGGTACATAAAAAAGTGCTCACTATCACTAATCATCATGAAAATGCAAATGAAGAAAACACAATGAGATATCACCTCATGACTGTTAGAATGGCTATTATCAAAAAGACGAGAAAACTCTTTTACCTTGGCCACAGCTGCTTCTTACTACACATATCTCCAGAAGCAAGGGAAACAAAAGCGAAAATGAACTATTGGGACTTCACAAAGATTAGAAATTTCTGCACAGCAAAGATAACAATCAAAAAAACTAAAAGGCAGCCTTTGGAATGGGAGAAGATATTTGCAAAGGACATATAAGATAAAGGACAAGTATCCAAAATATCTAAAGAACTTCTCAAACTTAGACCCAAACAACAAATAACCCAGTGAAGAAATGAGCAAAAGAAATGAACAGATATTTCTCAAAAGAAGACATACAAATGGCTAACAGGGACAGGAAAAAATGCTCCACATGACTCATAATCAGAGAAATACAAATCAAAATCACAATGAGATACTGTGTCACACCTGTTCAAATGGTTAAAATTAACAACTCAGGAAACAATAGATGTGTGAAGATGTGGATAAAGGGGAACCCTCTTACACTGTTGGTGAGAATACAAACTGGTCCAGCCACTCTGAAATGCAAACCTCCAGTATGGAGGTTCCTCACAAAGTTAAATAGAAACTACTCTGTGACCCAGCAATTGCACTACTAGGAAGTTATTCAAAGGAAACAAAAACACTGATTCAAAGGGGCACATGCACCCTAATGTTTATAGAGCCAAATAATGGAAAGAGCTCAAATGTCCATCAATTGATGAATGGATAAAGATAAAAAACAAGGAAATCTGCCAATTGTGACAATATGTGTGGATGGACCTTGAGGGCATTATGCCAAATGAAATAAGTAGATACAGAAAGACAAACATGGTATGATCTCGCATCTATGTGGACTCTAAAAACAAAAACAAAAACAAACAAACAAAAACCCCAAAAGCAAACGAGCAATTGAACTCGTAGATACAGACAATACATTGGTGGTTTCCAGATGTGGGGAGGTAAAAGTGGGCAAAGTGGGCGGAGATAGTCAAAAGATACAAATTTCCAGTCTTAAAATAAAGAAGCCCTGGGATGTAATGTAGAGTATGGTGACTGTTGTTAATAATACTCTATTATATTTATAAAAGTTGCAAGAGAGTGAATTTTAAAAGTTCTCATCACAAGAAAATAATTTGCAAACATGTGTGGTGACAGATATCAATTAGACTTATTGTGATAGTCATTTTACAACATATACATATATTGAATCAATGTTTGTATACCTGAAACTAATAAATATTATATGTCAATTATAGTTCAATAAAAATAGGAAATATCATTATTTTAGAAAATACCTTTTAAACATAAATAAGAGTCTAGAGATGAAACATATAATATATGAAATATAAAAGACACTGGATGGAATTTAAAAAATGAAAAATTACAGAGAAGGGAGTATGCAAACCTGAAGATAAATCAAAATCAAGAGGAAAAAAAAGTTTGAAAAGATTGAACAGAATCTCAGGGACCTGTTAGATAATATAAAATACATGTAGTTGGAGTTGCAAAAGGAGAAGAGAGAAATCAGAGCAGGGAAGAAAAGAATTTTTTGATGGCAGGACCAAATGCAATGGCACAAGAGACAGAATGCAAAACTCTTGGTTACTTGCTTTGAACTAGAGACGGCTGACACAGAGAAGGCAGACTTAGCATATACACACATTATCACTACTGATTCCATGAATGTTAAAAGGATAATGAAGACATATATGAACAGTATGCCCACAAATTTGATAATTTTGGGAATACAATCAATTTCTCGAATACTTATATATGTGGATATACTTGGCTTAGTATATACTCATATATGTTTCTTTGATCTGTCAGCTTCCAAGGCCTAAAAACAACAAACATGATAGTAGCAATGAGTATCATTGGCTACTAGATTTCCATTTCTAATACCATTCTCCAATGAAAGGAATCAGGACTCCTGGATGAATGGCTGGTTCTCAAAATGGAGCAGGAAAAATTCAGGGTAAGCTTGGAGCCCCTTGTTGTTCCAGAAAGTAAGGAAGTGCTAAGTAAACATTAGACACACACACACACACACACACACACACACACACACACACACACAAAGTATATTACAGAGAAACTGAGAAGTTTCCCGATGGTCAAATATGGAAAAGTCTGAGCAAAACAAATAATGTAGTGTTGGGTTAAAATCCCAAGTATAACATAAATATCCAAGAGTCCATGTTGACATAAATAAATGACTGGGTAAATAAATAAAGGGGGAAAAGACAAATGTTTCATGAAGAAGAATCCCAAGTAATCTAAGATATTCTGTTCTCAAGGATTTGGCACATAACTCCCCATTCCCAAGTGTGACCTGTGCATGTTGATTTCTTTCCAAAGAGTACAGTATGGGAAGGGGAAGAGGAGTAACTACAATGGAGAAATCTGACAAATACTACTTTAGCCCGGTGACCAAGATTAACATCAACAGTTAATAAATCATGTTGATAGTATGTATCTTAGATGTGATATAATGAGAACAGCGGTTTTCCTATGTGATCTTTCTTTTAGAAAACTATAAAATCAGTATGATCATAAGGAAAACATCAACTAAGGGACAAAATACCTGCTCAAGTCTACTCAAAACTGTCAAGGTAATCAAGCAAGGAAAGCCCAAGAAAAATCCCATAGTAACAGGCTTTGAAAAAGACAAGACAACTAAATGTAAAGTCATATCCTGGATAGGATACCTGGAACAGAAAAAGGACATTAGGTTAAATACTAAGGATATTTGAATTAGGTACAGAATTCACTTAATAAAAATGTCTCAATATCGGTTCATTCATTGTAACAAATGTACCATACTAATGTAATATGGGGTGTAATAATAGGAGAAACTGGGCGAAGATACATGTATATATATATTATTAAAGAAGGCATGAAAAATGTCACAAAATGAATATATTTATACATCACTTGAGAGAAGAATGAGAAATGTTTGGCTGCTAGTGAAAGATTTTCTTTATATATAAAAGTTGTACATCATTATTAATCATATATATGTTTTTGTCTTCAATGAAATTTTATTATTGGTATTTTGAATAATGTGTTAAAATATTTCCATGGGACTGTGAGATACAATATCTCATTGCTTCTGAAAGGCTCTAATACTTAGTGAGAAGACTGACATTTGAATACCTAAATCTGGGTCAGTTTATTTACTGATTTAAAAGTAACATGCACACAGAAAAGTACACACTTGTTAACTGTATGTATGGTGACTGCAATCTGCATTCATATCAAGAAAAAGATCATTACCAGCATTCCAGAAGCCCTTTTTAACACTTTGAAGGAAGATGTCAGGGGTCATAGAAGTCCTCATGAAGAAAATAATGTTTGACTGGATCTTGAAGGAAAGGTGAATTTTAGCACCTGGATATGAGACACAGTAGCAGGGACATCATAGGAACAGATGATTAAATGAGCAATATCACCCATATGCATTTCATCTG
This sequence comes from Herpailurus yagouaroundi, assembly GCF_014898765.1. Classification (NCBI taxonomy): domain Eukaryota; kingdom Metazoa; phylum Chordata; class Mammalia; order Carnivora; family Felidae; genus Herpailurus; species Herpailurus yagouaroundi. The sequence goes on from NW_024412406.1 coordinate 2,914,387, forward strand.
CTAGACTCTTCAATACACAACGAATATGCATGCTTTCAAACTCAAAGTCATTTTTTGGCTAATTTCTTGAGGGCTTTGATATTTGTATTGTATTTTGTTTGGTAGACAGGGAAATTCTAAAATGTTTTAAGGTGGGAAGTGGCCTCCTCTAGGATAATGCATCATAAAAATTGCAGAGTGGATTATCAAGAAACAAGATGCAGAAAAACCTAATGGAAGGCAATTACTCCTTAGAGTTCAGTCTCTGATGCCTCCTGATATGGCCACTAGTACCAATAACCCTGTCAATCTTGTATATCGTATTCTACAGAGTGTTACATGCCTTTGGGAGAATTTGATATATCTTCTCATCCTCTCTAAACAAATACATGCAACTCTTGAGAATGTGTCTACAGGTGCCCTTTCCATATCCCTGACTCACACAATTCTAGATAAAAGCGGATGAAAACTTTCTTTTATCAAGAGGATTTTCCTAGTAAATAATGCATGTAGTACACATAAAATTATAGACATGAATCCTAGAGAACACAAGATATTCTTTAAAATTCTCTCATAGTGCAATAAGGGCTATTATGAAAAATATTACTTGAAAGAAATAGACAAACTACACAAGAGAAGCCAAGAGAAGCAAATACATATTTATACAGTTTCTTCTATGTGTTTTGTATGATTCTGCCATGGAGAATACTAAATTTTAAGACCTAGTCAGTCCTCGGGTAATTGATGAATGGAGAAGAGATCCAGTTATAGAAAACGACTATGCATCATGCATCATTTTCAAATGTTATAATTGATTGTATAGAAGCGTAGAGGGGTAAAATATATCTGTGAGGCATCTGAGGAGTGGTATAGAATAGAGGTAAAGGAGCAGCATCCCAAAGTAGTGGAAAGGAACATGGAAAACATTTTAGGTTTGAGGAAAACATGGAGGAAAAAAGCATTTCCACAGAAAAAGGAGGAAAATCATTGCATCCAAGAAAGTTATTACCCAATGTACACAAAGAAATTCGATAAAAAACTTCATCAGGACAAAATATGATATGATGCTGATTTTGTAGAATAGTATCCACAGTCCAAGGCTGTTTTTGGAGAGAAGTTCTGGTTGCTTTGCACTCATATTGGCTATACCTTTAGAAAAACAGCTCTAGGTATGGCCAACAGGAAGAAAACCATGGATTCCTTTTATAATCAACACACTGCCAAAAAAATACATCAGGTGTTATTTGTTATATAACTCTTTTCTCATTTAGATGATTAAGTAACATGTAAGAGAGAGGAGCAGATGACATTGCTTCCTCTCATACCAAAATGTCTATTTAGTGGTTGTAGCTACTATAATCTTGGAATCACATAAATGGTACAAATCTTGTTATATCTTGGAGACTTGAGAGATTTTATTGATGTTAATAAGCTTAAGGCCTTATAAAAGCCATGCTATAAATTTCTTCCTGCTTAGCTCAATTGGATATTCTTGTGTAAGAAAGAATTTGGCTAGCCCTGTCCGTAGTCTCTGGGAGGTGGCATCCAGATCCTTGGAATTTCCTGAGTGACAGGAAATTATTAGAAGCTAGAGTATGAATGTAACTATGTGACTAATGATTCAATCAAGCATGCCTCTGTAATCAAACTCCAATCAAAACTGAACACTGAAGCTTGGGTGAGCTTCCCTACTTAGCAATCCTCTGCATATGGTCACACATCAATATGCCAGGATGGTTACATATCCCCACTACACAGAGATAGGACAATGGAAGCCTTTACATTTGGAAACCTCCCAGACCTCTTCTTTTGGCTGGTTCTAATTGATATCCTTTTGCTATAGTAAAACTGTAATCATAAGCATAGTGTTTTTATGTCTCGTATAAGTTATCCTAGTGAATTAACAAACCAGAGAGGGTGGTGGAAACTCCCAAATTTGGGGCTAGTTGGTTTGAAGCAAGGAGAGTCCTAGGAACCCCCATCTGGTAGTTGATGTCTGAAGTGAGGGCAGTCCTCCTGTGAAGGACTATGAAGTTTGGCCTGACTCTGGTGGTTTTTGCCAAAAGTCATTGCAAGTATTTTTAAAACAAAATTTATAAAAGATACTCACTTTTATCAACTAAAATTTCTAATTCCTTCCTTTTTCTCATCTTGCATCATTACAAAAAAGGATACTATCAATCTATCAGCCACTAATTTTTTTTAATTTTTAATGTTTATTGTTTATTTTTTTGAGAGAGGGAAAGAGAAAGAGAGAGAGAGAGAGAGAAAGTGGTGGAGGGACTGAGTGAGAAGGAGACATAGAATCTAAAACAGGCTCCAGGCTCTGAACTGTCAGCACAAAGCCTGATTTTGGTCTCGAGCCCATGAACCCTGAAATCATGACCTGAGACAAAGTCAGACACAACCGACTAAGCCACACAGGCACCCCTGCCACTAATTCTTAGTACATGAGTATTTCTTGATTTCTTTCTTGTGGCTTATATAGAGTATCTTGAACAAATAAAATTACATTGAACAAATTTATTTTTAAGTGAAAGGCAAGCATCATGCATTTTAAGACAGAGAACTCACTATTAGTACATAGCTCTGCTTAATAATTAAAGAAATAAAATAATAAAGACTCCAATATTAGCTCATCTTGCATAATTTTGAGGAAAACACATCAACCATATCAGCTTTGACTCAGATACCACATTTTATTCAGAGAATCTAGAAAATGGTCCCAAGTCTAATTAAAACCACAGAATCAATATAAGCATTTAAGAACTCTATCTCCAAAGCTGAATCCAAAGGCTAGAGTTAAGTTCAATAAGTTAACTGACTTGTATTTCAGCTGTGATTCTCAGTATTAAAATAGTGTTGAATACACTATAACCCGCAATCATGCTTCCTCCTTCCATCCACCTTCACACTCCAGTGACCAGAATGCCTTGACAATTTGCAAATTGATAGACACTTTCTTAGACTGTTGTTATTTTCTGATGACACAAAAGTGCTTCCCTGGCCAAAAATAGAATTAAACAAACTACACGAGCAACCTAAAGACATGCAATTCAACGTTTCTGTGTAAAATAATACAGATCAATTCAATCTTTTTTTTCTATAAATGTTATGAAATTAAAACTGCTAAGAAAAAAGTAATTGGAACACTAAGAACTTAAACTGTGCATAATTTAATTGAACTCTTTTAGAAATTATTGAGCAGAAGTTCAAGAAATGAGTCATTTAAAATATGCACTGAAAACAATGCAAAACAGTAAAATGGCATTAGGTCCAGCTGAGGTAGAGTTATTCAGAACATCTTGTGAAATCTTACTCATCACTTTCAGATTAAATTTAGATTTGAAAAACACTTAAAGAACAAGCTATATTTAGAGATATAGTAATAGCCACAAAACCTGGAAGTAAATAAGCTTATTTAGCATTTATGTATTTAGGAAGTAAAAGGTATTTTATTACAAGTAGAGGAAAGTTTGCTAGTCTAAAAAGAACTAGACTTTTAAGTCAGTAAAATAAGAAGAGAAAAACCTTGTAAAATTTAATGTCCACTAAGTGATTTGAGAATCAGCTTTCTCTTGCCAAATATAATCATATTACTTTAGTTAGAGGTGCGGCATTTTTAAATATAATGAAAGGTGAATATTGAGATAACCATTAAAAATAGGAAGATATATTTTGACTTTGGAAGACAAGCAAAACTTTGCATACATTTTTTTTTTAAACTTTGCATACATTTTACAATCTACCTTTCAACTAATTTCTTGCCTCCCTCCCACATAAATCCTAGTCCTCAGGAAGACAATCCCCTTAAATATGCCCTGTGTTGTCAAGCTTCATGCTCTTGCTAATCGAGTGGTCTCACCTCGATGAAGTTCAATTCCTTCTTGGAACTTGGTAAAGAATGTCTTAGAGTTGCATAGGGGGCTGAACCTAAATGAAGGGATCCCTGTGGCTGAGTTCCACTCTCATTATTACAGTCTTGCCTACAGAAGCTCAAACTATCACCAGAGAACTCTGTCTACAGCTAATGGATCCAGGAAAGTAAGGGCACAGCAGTAGGAAATGGTGATACAATCTTTGGAATAGAAGGAGAATTTAAAGTATAAACTTAGAAAGATATCAGACGTGATTTAAAGTTATCACACACAAAAATGTTTATGGTAATTATGCTCATTGAAATGTGAGCCATTTCTGCTATCCTAAGAAGAGTAAAGTGCTTGAAGTCTGAGCCATTTCAACATTTACCAATTTTAGTTTCTAATTGTACAAGGAAATATAAAATGACTTCATACATTTTTATTCATGTGTTAAAAATCGTATTTAATTCAATTTAATAGGGAAAATAGGTAGATGAAACAATCAGTTCAAAGGAGAAGTCAGGAAGCACAGGTTTGTATATAGTATAGACGGTTGAAATTATGTATAGATAGACATAAAACTGGATTTCTTCATGCAAGAAGGAGAAGTAAATTCAATGTCCCTCAAATAATTGATTTGTATGTCCAGAGATGAGAATTATTTTGCTTTGCTGTAAGTTTCCTTCACCATAAAGATTTATAAAATAGCCCACCAGTATAGAAAGGATAGAGTCACCTATAAGAGCATGTTCTAAACAATGCAGTTTTCCAATAAAGATATCTAGTGTTTTAGTGGGTCTTTTTTTTTTTTTTTGCTTATTTCAATTTTCATTGCAATGTCCCTTTTGTAATTAAAAATATTTCAATGGAAGATTAATTATGATCACAAATTAAAGCTAGTTTCATTAGATTTGGCCTCATTATTTACATGTGTGCAGCCAGAATGTTTATATACTATATGTGTCTTCTTAAACTTGCTTTGCTAGAGGTTTTTAATAACGAAACAGACTGGACTTAGAAAAGATCCCCTTATTTACTCTCTTCATTCTAAGAAGACAAATCCAAAAAACTCTGTCTACCATATTTTCACCTGTGATACCTATAAATTTAGGAGCATTCTTTTCTTTTCAGAGTCCCTAAAATACTCAGGTATCTTGCCAGGTAGAATGTGACCTTTCTCAACACTTATAAAGCTAGGACTTTGCAAGCCATGCTAGTTTTTCTGAGAGGGATTTATGAGTATATAAGTATTGGCTCCAAATGGAAGACCTTAGTCCCTTAGTTTTTCCTGATTAAATGGGCACCATTCTCAAATGTGATATTACAGTTAAAGCCTTGGTTGCATAACCTACTTTTTCCATTATATTCTGATCAAAAGGACAAACTCGTATTGAATCTATGCAAATACATATATTGCATATAAAGGGACCCAAGGAGAGTTTCTGATTTGGGAAATGGGTGGTCAGTTAGAATAAGGTATCATTTAAAGATGTTTCATTTCATTTAAAAAACTGAGTCTACTAAGTGGTTATGATTTCCTGATAGCTCAGGAAGCATGAGGCACATGCTTGGAAACACATTTGGAAAATAAAACATTAAAGTAACATCAACAATGTACCAAACAAGTTAATATAATCATCCTTTATCAGTCCAATCGTGAAGTTGCCTGCTTCTTGAATAAAAACTTCTGGGAAATCCTTCATGTGTCCACTGGAACAGTCTGAAGATTTTCTAAATGATACCATCAGTGTGGGCTATCCTAAGAGTTTTTCTTTGAAGTGTCAATATATTGAAATATCGGGTACAGTCCTTTTTCACAGGGCCCTATTTGTCCTGTGGAAGACAGTCTTCTTTGTTGAAGACAAATCCTGGCTTATAGCTGATCGCAGGATTTTTATGGAAGCATGAGAGGAGAACAAATCCTATCTGTAGGTGACAGAGGTTTAAGATGTTGTGATGAATTTATCTGTAGTTATTTCCAAATGTAAAAGTTCTGATGAGAGTGATGACAAGACTAGTGTTACTGACAAAAAGATGTGACAGTGTCTATGGCATATGAAATAGGCTGAAGCCATTTCAGAAAACATTTCAGAAAAGAAATATCTAATTATATTTCAAAGAACACAGAGAGTACTTAATCTCATTTCAAAGAACACAGAGAGTATGTAATCTGATTTATGAAAATGGAATAACATAATTTTTAGAGAGGAAAAAGTTGATGTATAACATGCAATAATCCTGAGACATTACATAAACATCTATAAGTTATACTAAATTACATTATAAGTACACACCAAGAATATAATTAGAATATTAAGGAAAGAGAGTCAATAACACTGAAGTAAGGCCTAGATATTTATATTTTTATAAAACTCCATGGTTAAGTGTAATGTGCATTCTATAATTGAAAACCACTAGCATAGAAGATGCTAGAATCAAATTTTAAAAGTAAGGCTAGTAAACATTTTGACTAACTGAAATTTTGACTTACAATACTATGCCATGGTTGCCTATTATTAGCACCAGCTCTGAAAAATATAGGAAAATTTTATTTTTATAATTTTTAAAGTTTATTTAGAGAGAAAGAGAGAGGGAGAGAGAGAGAGAGAGAGAGAGAGAGAGAGAGAGAGAATGAGCAGGGGAGGGGAAGACAGTGGGAGAGAGAGAGAATGCCAAGCAGGCTCCACACTGCCCGTACAGAGCCTGATGTAGGGCTCGAACTCAAAAACCATGAGATCATGGACTGAGCCAAAATCAAGAGTCAGACACTTAACAGACTGAGCCATCCAGGCACACAGAAGAATTTTACTGAGAGTTCATGGTAACTATATCAGTGTTTTCTCTGACTTTAGAAGATATAAGAAGGGAGGACATTGACAAATCTCTAGGGACTCTTATAAAGCATACCAGTTTAAATCGCTATCAATAACATTTTCCCTATACATACAGCTCTAACCTAAGGAAAGTTACATACATCTTCTGATCATCTTTTCCATTCAAGTTCATCAGTAGTAACATATCAAATAAGTGTATTTCTAGCATCCCTCTCTTTATAGTGTGAAAGAGAAAAGCTCTGTGATTTTTTTCCAGGGGACCATGGGCATTATCTCAAAATTGATCTTTGGTACAAAAAAATTATTTCTTTTATATCTCATTTCATTTCATTTCATTATTTAATTTCATTTCCTGTCCTTTGTTCTATTGTCAGGATCTAATCTGGAAAAGGAAAAAAAAATTATCAGAGGAGATTTGGATACTTGATTAAAATAGAACCATGAGTATTTGAGACACAATACATGCTTACTTATTTTATTAATGTGATCATAAAATATTTGATAGTTAACATACAAAGTAACATATTCATATGTTACTCTTTCTTGACTGAGATATTGTTGTTTCTTTAAACTATCAAGGTCATTAAGTGAATGCAAAGAATAGGCAATTACTATGGTAAAACACAGAATCTAGGCAGATCACACAGAAAAAACGATCATTCACTCATATTGAAAAGGTAATAAGCAACAAATCATGGAAACAGCCCACTAAGATTTTAATACATTCCATGACATTTTAGACTTGAATATTATAAATAAGTAAATAAAATTCATTTTCAAATGCAAATAAAAAATAAAATTGATATTTTTTTGCTTTGTTCTTTATGATAGTCATTCATACTGAAGACTTACTTTATTTTTTTAAATTTTTTTAATGTTTTATTTATTTTTGAGACAGAGAGAGACAGAGCATGAACGGGGGAGAGTCAGAGAGAGAGGGAGACACAGAATCGGAAGCAGGCTCCCGGCTCTGAGCTGTCAGCACAGAGCCCGACGCCAGGCTCGAACTCACAGACCGTGAGATCATGACCTGAGTGGAAGTCGGACGCTTAACCGACTGATCCACCCAGGCGCCCCTGAAGACTTACTTTAAAATACATCTCAGAGGCCTGTGAATTTATACTGATTCCATAATACCAAAGATTATTAATATACGATGCATTTATTGCTGCTATATTCATGTAAACCAATCAAAATTTTTAACATTCTATTTCAGTTTCAACATATAAATAATGTTTGTTTTTCCCACAAAGACAAAAAACTGGGGGAAGACATTGTCAAAATTTTTGACAATATACAGGGATCTGGAGAAAAATGTGTGCGTGCACAGGCACACACACACACACACACACACACACACACACACATCTTTTTAAAGTAGAAAGTGAGCATATGCAATTTGACTTGTTTATTTATTTATTTATTTATTTATTTATTTATTTATTTATTTTTATATCTATACCGCTATTGCTACCAAGTTTAGACTCAAACACTTATATTGATTACAGCTTTTAACAATGTAATTCACTATCAGTGGGGTGGCTGACTTCCTCTGATTTGTCTGGGTTTTACCACTGAAAGTCCCACATCCAAGACAAGAATTCTCTCAGTCACAGGCAAATTGGGAGGACAGAGGAGGAACTGAAAACCATCTGTCATACACCACCAGCATGTTAGCAGACTCACAGAACTATTAACACAACTTTCTACACCTACAAACTTCTCAAAATGACAAAATGAACACGTTCATGAACATAACTCAAAGATCTAGCCTCTTTGTAGTATGCAAAAATAAGATGCAAAATCATGTAACTTAAGAACTAGGCTTGGTAATCAATGTTCCCATATTCTTTATTACTTAAAAATATTCTCAATATCCAATGATTATCTATTAACTGAAGATCAGTCCAACGTTTCAAGTTATCTAAAGATGAAAATTGTCTTCAAGCTGACCTATTACAAAATATAATTATTGCTGATACTGAAAAAAAAAACCCTGTCAAAATGTTTATTCAATTTAGTTAAAAATCAGTTTGCTTTTTTGTCATATTAAAAATTAATAGGACGAATGTTACCTTATGTGACCACTAAACTTGTATGTGTTTAAGAAAAGCATACCCGAATAGATTTGTATTACACCTGATAAATCAGAGGAGGTATAGCTGGGGTTTTTTAGCTGTTTCTGTTAAACTAAAATTAAATTAGCCTTGTTTGCCAAAGTTTAATCTAATTTATGTGAACCTAGATTCATAATTTATTTCTAAATTAGTACTTATAAAAGTTAAAGTATATTTAAAGCACACTTATGTTTTAGAAATTAAATTTCCCTATATTTCTGGGAATTTTAGGATTATTTAATTTACATAAACAATTATTTCCCTAAGTCATTCCAAACAAACTCTTTTTAATTTAACAGACTTTGTCATCTATGTTATTAATAACCTCTGGAAGAACAAGAACATTACACATTCATTTAATTAAAGATATATGCGTTTCTGAATTACTGACACACAGACTAACAAACACAGAGAGGTTTTAGAGCTTCAATTCCATAATTTCCATCATGGGTCAAATGTGAATAAAAATATTTATTTTACCAGATATCAAAGAGCTCACCTCCAGCCCAGTGGCCATAGGATTCTCAGTTGATTTAAGTTTAAGTGTATAAATAAACAAACAAAAAAGACTAACAGCAGACATTTCATTGCCTTTCATCCAACAGAGAATAGATGTCTATGAATCTTTATTACATTTAACAAATACTCGGAGTATGAAATCAGATTCCAATCATTGCTGCCACCAATGTGAATAACTTAAAAAATTAATTAACAGAAACAAAACCCCAAACTAAAGCAAAATCAAAGCACATTATAGAAAGGAAAATTTTTAATTAGAAGACAAACAAACAAACAAAAACAGGTTCTATCACCACTTCGGATTCACCATGTGGCCAAGAAGTGACAGAACTTGTCTTCAACTGCTCACATGCAGTGAGTCTGCCCATGTCTCATGGTTGAATTCTTTCAGTATCTTGGTGGAAGACCTCCCAAATAGGTAATAGATATATTTTTCTAGTTTTATGAAAATATAATCGACATACAACATTGCATAAATGTAAGGCATACAACATAATGATTTGACACGTGTATATATGGTGAAATGATTAACACAATAAGTTTACTAACATACATTACCTCACAGTTAAGAGTAAAATATGGGGGCACCTGGGTGGCTCAGTCGGTTGAGCGACCGACTTCGGCTCAGGTCATGATCTCGTGGTCCGTGAGTTGGAGCCCGCGTCGGGCTCTGTGCTGACAGCCCAGAGCCTGAAGCCTGCTTTGGATTCCAGGTCTCCCTCTCTCCTTGCCCCTCACCCCCCAAAAATAAATAAGGTTTAAAAAAAATTTTTTTTAAGTAAAACGTGATTCTTATACAAATAAAACATGAAAACCTGTAAAAGATTTAACTTCTTATTAAGGAGAAAACTTGGCAGATATCACAACCAATGCCACAATATTTGAGTTTAAATCTGTTGTATATTAAAATATATCACATAATGTGCTTATAATGATATTTTGTAGTTAACGACATTTATAAATTACTGTTTCTCTATTTTTCAAATTTAAATTTAATTCAGTTTTATATTTTACTCCCGAAGAGATGTTTGATCTTGTTGTGTGTATCTTTCAGTTTGGGACAATTTTATCTATGTCCTATATTCTTTTATTATCAGTGACTTCAATATTCCTGTTAGTGACCCACTTGAAGTTGAATTTAAGGTTATCAAACTCTTATCAACAAAACTAAAAGGCAACCGACGGAATGGGAAAAGATATTTGCAAATGACATATCAGATAAAGGGCTAGTATTCAAAATCTATAAAGAACTCACCAAACTCCACACCCGAAAAACAATCCAGTGAAGAAATGGACAAAAGACATGAATAGACAATTTTCTAAAGAAGATATCCAGATGGCCAACAGATACATGAAAAGATGCTCAATATCACTCCTTATCAGGGAGATACAAACAAAAACCACACTGAGATACCACCTCACACTGGTCAGAGCAGCTAAAATGAACAAATCAGGAGACTATAGATGCTGGCGAGGATGTGGATAAAGGGGAACCCTCTTGCACTGTTGGTGGGAATGCAAACTGGTGCAGCCAGTCTGGAAAACAGTGTGGAGGTTCCTCAAAAAATTAAAAATAGATCTACCCTATGACCCAGTAATAGCACTGCTAGGAATTTACCCAAGGGATACAGGAATGCTGATGCATAGGGACACTTGTACCCCAAGGTTTATAGCAACACTTTCAACAATGGCCAAATTATGGAAAGAGCCTAAATGTCCATCAGCTGACAAATGGATAAAGAAGATGTGGTTTATATATATAATGGACTACTACTTGACAATGAGAAAGAATGAAACCTGGCCATTTGTAGCAATGTGGATGGAACTGGAGGGTATTATGCTAAGTGAAATAAGTCAGACAGAGAAAGACAGACAGATACCATATGTTTTCACTCATATCTGGATCCTGAGAAACACAACAGAAGACCATGGGGGGAGGGGAAGGGGAAAAAAGTTACAGAGAGGGAGGGAGGCAAACCATAAGAGGCTCTTAAATACTGAGAACAAACTGAGGTTTGATGAGGGGTGGGAGAGAGGGGAAAGTGGGTGATTGGCATTGAGGAGGGCACCTGTTGGGATGAGCATCGGATGTTGTATGGAAACCAATTTGACAACACATTATATTTAATATAAATAATGTTATCAAACTCTTTAATCCAAAAGACATTTATTTCCATTCCTCTTTGGGTACTTGTAAGTATGAACAAAACCTGGACCTGGCCATTCAGCAGAACTGCTGAATTGACAAGATTTCACATTTTAGTTTTCTCACATTGGACCTAATCTTCCTACTCTATATGATGATTGAAACTCATAGAATGAAATCTGGTACATATTTCCAAATTCAGCTTAGTTAACTGAGATACTTCTGCATACAACCTCATATACTCCTTTGCCCATGTGGGTTAAAATCAAACCTGGAAGGTGACTTTTTTTTCTCTTAGAACCATGCCACTAATCTCAGTTCTATCATTACCAGTAATGGTCATAGAGCCACACAAAGATAGACTATAAGGAAAGACAGCAAGGAGAAGAGAATATTTTTTTAAAGAATACCCATATATAACTTGGCTTAAGACTATTTGACTTGAACACTAGATACTGGAAAACTGCCAAAGGATGAATTAATGGAGTCACTTACTGTCTCAGTTCCTGGAAAGCATATCACAGAATCCACTGCACCTTTACTAATGGCTATAGTTATCTACCTGTTATTTCTCAATTTCACCTTGTTTAAACCAATAAATAGAAAACAAGTTGGAAACATTGAAATATTATTCATTTCAACACACATTTGTTAATAGATATTTCTATGTAAACACATTTTATTAAAACATTTTATCATATATTTACAAAATATAGCCCCTTTTGCTTATGAAAAATGCCCACCATATAAGTAAATTGGAAAAGCCAATCTAGCTGTCCAACCAACCTCATTTAGTTAAGAAAACTCCAATTTAAGTAGGTATACTAATTTTTAACTTAAATAGGTACACTAATATTTTTCTTAAGAAATTTTATAAAATGCATTGAAAACAAAAGTGTTCTATGACATATTGCTGAAAGCATTCAAGCCACGATGAATATGTTTTAACAATTAAATTGAGCTGTATAATTTGTCATCTAAATCCGAACAATTATTTCATTATTTTGTGAAAAATATTAAAAGTAATAAAACAAAATTGAAAGCAGAAATGAAGCTGAAAGAAAAATGCAAAATTACTGTATTGGATAAATATAATGAAAAAATACATTAGTTCTTCTTTTTTAAGTTTTAATTTAAAATCCCAGGTAGAGGGCACCTGGGTGGTTCAGTTGGTTAAATGTCCAATTTTAGCTCACATCATGATCTCAGGGGTCCTAAGTTTGAGCCCCGTGTCGGGCTCTGTGCTGACAGCTTGAAGCCTGGAGCCTACTTCAGTTTCGGTGTCTCCCTCTCTCTCTCTACCCCTCCCCTGCTCACAGTCTGTTTCTCTCTTTCTCTCTCAAAAATAAATAAACATTAAAAAAATTAAATCCCAGTGAGGTAACATACAATGTAGCATTAGTTTCAGGTGTACAATTTAGTGATTCAACACTACCATATAACACCCAGTGATCATCACAGCAAGTGCCCTCCTTAATCCCAATCAATTACTTAACATAACCCCCCCACCCACCTCCCACTCTAGTACCCATCAGCTTGTTCTTTATAGTTACGTGTACGTCTCTTGGTTTACCTCTCTCTCTTTTTTCCCCTATGCTCCTTTGTTTGTTTCTTAAATTCTACGCATGAGTGAAATCATATGGTATGTGTCTTTCTTTGACTGAATTATTTTGCTTAGCAAAATACTGTCTGTTTCCATCCATGTGATTGCAAATGGCAAGATTCATTCTTTTAAAAAATTTTTTTTTCAATGTTTATTTATTTTTGAGAGAGAGAGACAGAGCATGAGAGAGGGAGGGGCAGAAAAAGAGGGAGACACAGAATCCAAAGCAGGCTCTGGGCTCCAAGCTGTCAGCACAGAGCCTGACGTGGGGCTCGAACCCACAAACCAAGATCATGAGCTGATCTGAATTTGGACGCTTAACCAACTGAGCCACCCAGGGACCCCAAGATTCATTCTTTTTATGGCAAAGAAATATTCCATTACACATATATGCAAATAATATTAAATATTTATATTAAATATTAAATATAAATTAAAATTAAATATAAAATAGAATATATTCCATTATATTTATATATATACACATGTATATTCCATTATATATATGTGTGTGTATATATTCCAAAATATTCCATTATATATATATATGTGTGTGTGTATAAATAAAATGGAATATATATATATTTCATATATACTCATATATATATATATATATATATTCCAATATACATATATGATATATGTTCCAGATGCAGTAGCTGGATCGTAGGGTAGTTCCATTTTAAGTTTTTGAGGAACCTCCATAGTATTTTCCAGAGTAGCTGCAACAGTCTGCAATCCCAGCTACAGTGCAGGAGGGTTCCCCTGTCTCCACATTCTCACCAACTCCTGTTTTTCCCTATGTTGTTAATTTTAGCCATTCTGACAGTTATGAGGTGATATCTCATTGTGGTTTTGATTTGTATACCTCTGATGATGAGTGAAGTTGAGCAAGTTTTCATGTGTCTGTTAGTCATCTGTAGGTCTACTTTTCAGAAAATGTCTATTCATGTCTTCTACCCACTTTTAATTGAATTATTTGTTTTTTGGGTGTTGAGTTTTATAAGTTCTATATATATTTTAGATACTTACCCTTTATGAGATATGTTATTTGCAAATATCTTCTCCCATTTCAAAGGTTGCCTTTTAGTTTGCTCGTCTTTCCCTTTGGTGTGCACAAGTTTTTATTTTGATGAAGTCTCAATAGTCTAGTTTTGCTTTAGTTTCACTTGCCTCCAGAGATGTGTCTAGTAAGAACTTGTTATGGCCAATGTCTAAGAGGTTACTACCTGCGTTCTCCTCTAGGATTTTAATGGGTTCATGTTTCACATTTAGGTATTTAATCCATTTGAATTTCTTTTGGGTATGATGTAAGAAAGTGGTCCAGTTTCATTCTTTTGCATGTTGCTGTCTGTACGGTTGAAGAGATTGTCTTTTTCCTATTGGATATTCTCTCCTGCCTTGTCAAAGATTAGTTGGCTATATAGTTGAGGGTTCATTTATGGGTTTTCTGTCCTGTTCTACTGATCTATGTATCTATTTTTGTGCCAGTGCCATACTGCTTTGATCACTACTCCTTTGTAATATAACTTAAAGTCAAGAATTGTGATACCTCCAGCTTTACTTTTCTTTTCAGGGTTGCTTTGGCTCTTCGGGTTTGTGTGTGTGTGTGTGTGTGTGTGTGTGTGTGTGTGTGTGTGTGGTTCCATACAAATTTTAGAATTTTTTTGCTCTAGCTGAACTCTGTGAAAAAGGCTGGTGGCATTTGATAGGGATTGCATTCAATATGTAGACTGCTTTGGGTAATATGGACATTTTAACAATATTTATTTTTCCAATCCACGAGCATGGAATGTCTTTCCATTTATTTGGGTCTGCTTCAATGTCTTTCATCAGTATTTTATAGTTGTTGGAGTATAGGTCTTTCACCTCTTTGGTGATATTTATTCCTAGGTGTCTTATTGTTTTTGATGTAACTGTAAATGGGATTGATTACTTAATTTCTCTTTCTACTGCCTCATTATTGGTGTATAGAAATGTAACATATTTGTGTATGTTGATTTTATATCCTGTGAATTCACTGATTCATGTATCAGTTCTAGCAGTTTTTGGTGGAATCTTTCAGGTTTTCTATATCGATTATCACATGTCATCTACAAATAGTGAAAGTTGACCTCTTCCTTGCTGATTTGTATTCCTTTTATCTCTTTTTGTTCTCTGGTTGCTGTGGCTAGGACTTTTGCATTAGTCCTTTTTATGAGGTTGAAAGTCATATCTAAATTGCTATAATTTCTGTTACATTCAAGTAGCAGTGTTAAAAAAAAGTTTAAATCTAATTAAATGTGCCATACACTTTCCAAAAAGAGAGCATGCCTTGAAATTAAATAATTATAGTTAGCATTTTCAAAGACTGACCTTAAAATATAATTTCCTCTTGTTCTAGTGTTACTCAAAATTACAAACTATGCCAGGATGAAAATCACACTCATTACATGGGGCGTTACTTTTTCTTTGACACATCTGGCATTTATTTATTTATGTATGTATTTATGTATGTATGTATGTATGTATTTATTATACTTAATTCTATTTCATAAAGAAAGGGACTATATTTGTTATATATATAACTTATAGTGGAACTTATTTGCTTTCAATAGAGACCACAGGGACTGCCAGAAAGGGAAGGTTTGTTTTCTTTCTCTTTTGTTTTGTTTGTTTGTTTAGTCATGAGATGTTAAAGAACATCTCACAGAGAAGAGCAAGAGATTAAATTATAAAAATCAATGTGAAAAGTAATTGGTCTATAATTTAGGACATCTGAAACCCTAAATGGTAATTAATAGCATTTTCTGAAACACATCAGATTATCACATCTTCATTGTACAGTTTTAAAAATCTTGTTAAAATCTCTTCAATAAAGGTCTTGTACCTTGCTTGCTTATTCATTGCAACTAATTTTTTAAAGTAATGAATTTCTGCCCACCCTATGTAAATGACTAAGCTGATGGACCAGTTATCCCAAGATTATTATGAGATTGCAGATGTAATCGTGTAATTTTCTTCCAAAGTAGGAAATAATCTTTGCCACATCATGGAATCTTTAAAAAGAACATTTGAAAACACTATGCTATATATTTTTCTTTTACTTCTTCAAATGCAAAAGTGAATGAAGAAAATACAGGAGTTTAGATGTTTATATCACCTATTAAAGTGAACTCAAATTTCTATTACAGTAGGGATTAATTTCCTTGACAACTTGTGGGTTTTGTGACTTTCCAGACACTGGCCGGAAATGATGCTGACTGAAACGACCTCGTGCCGATATCAGTACAAGCTCACCATCAGTAGTGCCACTAACATTTCTCTGTCTTTGAATCACTGACTTCTTCTTTGGGCTTTCATACCTGAAGCCTGGTTTTTTTTTTTTTTAATGTTTTTATTTATTTTTGAGACAGAGAGAGACAGAGCATGAGCAGGGGAGGAGCAGAGAGAGAGGGAGAAACGGCATCCAAAGCAGGCTCCAGGCTCTGAACTGTCAGCACAGAGCCCTACACGGGGCTTGAACTCACGGACTGTGAGATCATGACCTGAGCGGAAGTCGGACGCTTAACCGACTGAGCCACCCAGGCGCCCCATAAAGCCTGCTTTTTTTAAGTTTATTTATTTATATTGGGGTGGGGGGTCATGGGCAGAGAAGGAGCAGAGAGAAAGAGAGAATCCCAAGCAGGATCCACGCTGTCAGCACAGAGACCAATGGCACAGGGGCTCAAACTCACGAACTGTGATATTATGACGGAGGCAAAACCAAGAGTCAGACACTTAACTGACTGAGCCACCCAGGTGCCCCATATCTAAAGTCTTTTACCTTGCCTCTGATTATTTTACTTGTACTGTGATTATTGAAGTTAATAAAAGTACTATCTTTACCTTTATAGGTCATATTTACAAGCATTAATTTTCAAATTTTCAAATTTAATATAACTATTTTAAATGAATTTAAATATAAAATTAATCATTATGCAGAAGGTGAGTTTTTAAATAAAAGAACATTAGTTAGCTAGATGAAGTAAACATGAGAGTATTCATTTTCCTTCATTCATCCACTCCTCCCTACCTTTATCTATTGTGTTAAGAATAACAGCAGTCAGGCACAGCAATGCCAAATTCAAAATCTAGACTTCACTTACTTTTTTAAAAGTACATTCACAGCATCTACAATACTTAGTATTGCATATTTCGGTATTTGGTTTTAGACCCACATTCCAAATGGCTTTTTACAGCAGGTGTAATAAAATAATTGCAAAGACATCATATAGCTGAGTGAAAATGTTAGAAATGTAATAATGAAAGACAGCCCAAAGAATGATAGCTAAGCAAAATTGGAGGTAAATTTTTTAGACAAAACTGTGCATTGAAATTACACACACACACACACACACACACACACACACAAACACACACATCCTGGTTCCCAGATCCCTCCCATTTACCAGAATCACCTTCCAAATAAACTACTTGTAGTCAAATAAATAAATAAATAAATAAAAAGATAAAAAAAGAATGAGCTAAACTCATTCTAACAAAAAATCAGCCACCAGTTAACTTACTATTAACCAATGTTGTTGACTTTGGAAGATCAATAGTTTGTCAGAACCAACTCAGTAATCAATTGATTAGTATGTATACAAGAGCCCTCCCAAATCTCTAGTCTTCTCTGATCTTCCTATCTTTGTCCCTCATGGACTGAGTGGTATAATAAAGATCACAGGCTTTTCTTTTAACATTTCCTGCGAATACATTGTGGAGAGAAAGACTGGAGTTTTGCTGTAGAATAATGCTTGACCTAGTCAACCATATTATTCAAAGGAACTCAGAAGTGGAAAGATTTTATACTCCTTTCCATGGTTCCTCCTCACTTATATGATATTGGGTTCAAAATCTAATATTTTAACTTATATGGTGTTTGTTGTTAGTCAATAATTTTAAAATAAGAATTTACTAAGAATACTAAGATCTACCCCCAACCCCAAGAGCACACTGTACACACCGTATGTTAGCCAATTTGACAATAAATTATATTTAAAAAAATAAACTGAAATTAAAAAACAGAATACTAGGAGTATTGTTATTGCCAACCTTCATTACAAATAAATGCTAACTCTTTGGATTGGCTTGCTATATTTTCAAGTATTGAAAGTAAATAGTATTTTTATTCTAAAGAGATGTCTAGTTTTACAGTACTTTTGAGTAAAGTTATATATCAGGTGCCATGTGGTAGGTGGAATTCTAAGATGTCCAACAAGATTGCTGTGTGCAAGCCTGTGTACTTCCTTCCCCTTGAGCTTGGGAAAACCTGTGAACATGATGTGATGTCATTCCCATGATTAGATTACTAAATACTTGACTCAGAGTTATTCAAAAGGGGTATTATGGGTGGGTCGGACCTAATCAGGAAAATTTTTGAAAAAGAGATGCCTTTACTGCTGCCCTTGAAGATGCAGCTTCCATGAGTTATACAGTTTCAAGGTAATGCATTCTTCCAAAAACATGTGAGCTTAGGTGTGCTCCAAGACTCAGATGACACCCCATGCCCTGTAGATACCTCAGTTTCAGCCTTGTGAGACCCTGAACAAGAAAATAAAACCTACCTAAGCCTTATCCATACTTCTGACCCACAGTACTGTGACATAATAATGGTCCTTGTAAGCCAGTGAGAATGTGGTAATTTGTTACACAACAAATACATATCTTAAAAAAAAAGAAGCTTAATGAGATGATTTGGGTCCAAATCACTATTTATTGTGGTACTAAATATCAAATTTAGAGGAATTGTTTTCTTTTTGTAGGAAAGGGGTTATAGACTTTTGTAGCTTCTTCAGTATGAAAGGATGCCTGGAACATACAAAGAAAATTCACACACACACACACACACACACACACACACACACAAACACAGTCTCTCATATACATTCACAAAAACACTAAAACAGAATTATATTGGAACACATTCATTGTTTTCATGGTTTAACAAAGCTGGTACCATATTTACTTCAGATTTCTTTTCCATTTTAACTAGTATTCTATGCCAATTTGCAAAAAAACTATAGCAATTTTAAAATATTGTTTTACTGCATATATTTATGAGATTTACCACTGTAGGAACTGGTAGCCACTCAGGAAATTTTTTTAATAAATAAATTTCTTGGGGCGCCTGGGTTAAGCGTCCTTGGGGCGCAGTCGGTTAAGCGTCCGACTTCAGCCAGGTCACGATCTCTCGGTCTGGGAGTTCGAGCCCCACGTCAGGCTCTGGGCTGATGGCTCAGAGCCTGG